>NC_044042.1:102614809-102974881 GCF_901765095.1 Microcaecilia unicolor
TCTTCAAACAGCCACCGCATTCACGAAGCTGCAGCGTGTTTTTGATGCACGCCGAGGCCCACTTTTGCAGCAGTGGGTAAAAAGCAGGTCTTTCTTTTTTTTAAAGAAATGGCCGTGCGGCAAGTGAAGCACTTGCCACGTGGTTATTTCGGGGGGGGGGGGGGGGGAGCACTTATCACCACCCATTGAGGGTAAGGGCTCCCACGCTAATCTGGCGGTAACCAGGCAGCACTGCCCAATTACCGCCAGATATACACTGCTGATACAAAAATAAAAACATTTTTGTTGCGTCGGCGCAAGTAGGGGTGGGAACTACCACCGGGATGCTGCAGTAGCCCCGTGGTACTTCTGTTTTAGTGAGCACTAAGCTTGCACTGTGATTACTGCCGCTTGGTAAAAGGACCCCTCATCGAGGTGGCCATAGGCGCCCCGTATAAGAGGCTTGGCCCAGTTGTGACCTTCCCCGCCTGCCTCCCGCCCCCCATCCGAAATTTAAAACTTCATACCTGCTCGGGGTTAAGGGAAGGTGGCATCGGCAGCGACACAGCACGTCAGCACCAGTGAAAAGCGTGCTCGCTCGGTGCGCCTTCAGGGCGGGACCAGCGTTTGAGAGACACAACGAAGGGAAGCTGAAGGCGCGCCGAGCGAGCACGCTTTACACTGGTGCTGACGTGCTGTGTCACTGCCGACGCCACCTTCCCTTAACCCTGAGCAGGTATGAAGTTTTAAATTTCGGAGGGGGGCGGGAACTGGACAGCGGGCGTGCGACCTGGTGCTCGGTGGGAGGGAGGTAAGGAGGAAGGCCTGATGCTGCTGGGTGGGAGGGAGGAAGGAAGGCAGGCCTGATGCTGGGTGGGTGGGAGGGAGGGGTGCCTGGCCTGGCCTGCCTGATGCTGGGTGGGAGGGGTGCTAGGTGGGATGCCTGATGCTGGGTGGGAGGGAGGCCTGCCTGTCTGCCTGGTGCTGGGTGGGAGGGAGAGAGGGAGGGAGGGATGCCTGGTGCTGGGTGCCTAGTGCTTGATGCTGGTTGGGTGGGAGGGAGGCCGGCCGAATGCTGGAGAGGGAGGGAGGCCGGCCTGATGCTGGGTGGGATGCCTGGTGCTGGATGGAGAAAATAGGCAAAAGCTGGATCCACATTATATCTCCTCCAGTCAATTCCACAGAGGAGGACCCAGCTTTTACTTATGGATGGAGGGCAAGAAATGAAGAAGAAAGGAGGAAAGTAAAGAAATAAATGGAAAGGAAGCCCTGGAAACGGAGTTAAGAGGACAGATAGCAGCAGAATCGGATACTGAGCCAGCATGATCAGAAAAACAAAGTCACCAGATAACAAAGTAGAAAAGATCATTTTATTTTCATTATTGTGTTTGGAATATGGCCACTTTGAGAATCAGGTGCTCAGCATTAAAAGTTTATATTTATTTACTTATTTATGGCATTTTATCCCACATTAAACATGAATTAGGGTGTTTTGTGGCTGTACCTGAGAATTGTGATATTATGATCCCTTGTTTCATATTGTTGACGGTCTGCATTTTCCATATGGGTGGTATATTGGTGTATTAGGTTCTGCCCAGTGTAATATTTATGGTACAGTAAGGTTCTGAGTGTGTTTTTGCACAAAGTTGTGCATAGTGTTTTGCAGTTGAGCGATTGTGCTTAGAATATTATGGGTTTAAGCTCCGCTCCCCAACCCCAACCACTTTAGCCTCCCCAAACAGTTGGGCCACCGACCGCCTATGGAGGTGGCACCTATGTCAGAACTAAGGGGTCCTTTTACCAAGCTGCAGTAAAAGAGGCCCTGTGGTAGCGGTGGCGGATGTCTTTGCCGCACGCTGAGGCCCTTTTTACCGCAGCAGGTAAAAAGACTGAAAAAAGAAATGGCCATGCGGTAAGATTGTACTTATCGCTTGGCCATGTGTAGGTGAAGCACTTACTGCCACCCATTGAGGTGGCTGTGAGAACTCCCACAAATTATCGCCAGGTAACTGCTGTGGTAAAAAAAAAAAAAAATAGGGAGATATTTTCCCTAGCACAGGAAATGGCACTTGCATTGGGCCAGCAATAGCTCCAATTTGGCATGCGGTAAGCCCTCGGTGAGCTTACTGCCGCTTTATAAAAGGGACCATGAGGGAGCTGTGGCCTAGGAAATTCAGGGCCCAATAATGAGCCTGAAGTGATCAGCATTTTTGCCGACTGCCACTGGTGTTAAGCCTGGAAATTCAACGCCATGAACGTTTCTGAAGCTGCTAACATGTAGTCAGTAAAGTGCGATAGTCAACACTTAGCCAGCTATGGGTTACCACCTAAAGATAGGACGGACTTTCACGTGGTCCTGTTTATGCAGTTAACTTGGCTACTTAATTGATGGGTATCGACACTTAACCAGCCAAAATAGTTGGTTTTAAGTTTGGCGCTAACCAATTATTTTCAGAGGCACTAAGCAGTTAACTGCCACTGAAAATTTAACCAGTCAGAAGCTGTTTCTGGCCTGTTAAATTGCATTGAATATTGACCCATCAAACTGAATCCTACTTCTCTTCTTCCTCAGAGTTTGACGTCTAGAATTCTTAACAACCTGTCATTGTGGACATAGGAGCCAACTCCATGGGTGCTGTCCAAAGAGGGGTAGTTTGTATTATGTCTGGCACCCCAAATCATCTCAAGATGTTGGTGCCTATGTCTGAATTTGCCTCATGCTTTGGCAGTAGTCCAGGGTGAACTGATGGGAAAGGGAATGGGTTTTGATATTCTGCCTTTCTGTAGTTATAAGTGCTTTAGACATTATATACAGGTACTTATTTTGTACCTGGGGCAACGGAGGGTTAAGCGACTTGCCTAGAGTAGCAGTGGGAACTGAACCCAGTTCCCCTGGTTTTCAGGCCATTGCACCGACTATTAGACTCCTCCATTGGGTTTATGCTTGCACATGAATGAGGCTGTGACAGGGTCTGAAGCGTGAGGTCTCTTCTCCTTGCTACTTTTGCCCAAGGATCCTCTTTTTTCCGTGGTACACAGCAGTGATGCAATCACTTGTTCACAGTCCTTCTCGTCTCTCTGCATCTGTGGACATGTGGTTCTAATATATGGAGAAAAAGCAGGAGCTTCAAGAGCATTGAGTCAATACCAGAACTGGATCAGTCTGTCAGAGTTTAGCTGGGTCAGGTGCTAAGCGAGCATTCATATTATGTACTGACAGGATGTGGATAGGAAAAATATGTCTGCTGCTGCTTCCTGGACTCTGTTTATCTATTCATTTAACAGATATGTTGCCTATTTTCCTATTAATATCAAGTCTACTACCAAGTACATCAGCAATATCCAGTAAAACAATACAAACAGAAAAGAATCAGAGAAAAATGCCAGTGCTCCCTTATGTTTTAACAAATAATTTTCTAATAATTTGCATTTATTCCAGAAACTAGGCCCTCCTTTTTAGTCACAAGGCTGGCAAGCCTACACAACACATACATATATGCTCTTATTTGCCATTTAAGAATCTTCTTATTAAAAAAGGTCATTTCTGAAGAGAGACAGTGAAAACATAAAATTAAGAGAGTGGAACTCTTCAGGAAGCAGGACTTCCTGCCCAGCTGCAGGAAAGAGGAAGTAACATAGTAGATGACGGCAGAAAAAGACCTGCATGGTCCATCCAGTCTGCCCAACAAGATAAACTCATATGTGTATACCTTACCTTGATTTGTACCTGCCTTTTTCAGGGCACAGACCGTACAAGTCTGCCCAGCAGTATTTCCCGCCTCCCAACCACCAGTCCCACCTCCCATCACTGGCTCTGGCACAGACCGTATAAGTCTGCCCTCCACTATCCTCGCCTCCCAACCACCAACCTCTCTTCCCCCACCTGCTCCGCCACCCAATTTTGGCTAAGCTTCTGAGGATCCATTCCTACTGCACAGGATTCCTTTATGCATATCCCACGCATGTTTGAATTCCGTTACCGTTTTCATCTCCACCACCTCCCGTGGGAGGGCATTCCAAGCATCCACCACCCTCTCCGTGAAAGTAGAAGCTCAGTCTCCTGAAAGACCTTTAGCAAGAAATCTGAGTTTGCCTTGCATTTGATGAGAAAACTGATTTCATTATAAACATATTGGTTTATATTAACATTTGAGTGAAGAGAAATACAACTTTTCACATTTTATTAAAACTCTGATCAAAAAAACTCATTTTTGCTATGTTCACAACCAGAAAATATTTTTAACAAAATAACTTGAATGTTTTGCTGCTAGGGAGCTCTTCCATTGGTCAATGGATGTGGAAGGGAGAACCCCAAGCTGGAGAGCACTTCCATTGGTCAGAGGATGTGGGAGGGAGAACCCCAAGCTGGAGAGCGCTTCCATTGGTCAGAGGATGTGGACGGGAGAGCAACCAACTGGAGAGCTCTTCCATTGATCAAAGGATGTGGAAGGGAGAACCCCAAGCTGGAGAGTGCTTCCATTGGTCAGAGGATGTGGGCGGGAGAACTCCAAGCTGAAAAGCATTTCAATTGGTTAGAGAAAATGGAAGGGAGAGCAACCAGTTGGAGAGTTCTTTCATTGGTCAGAGGATATGGGAGGGAGAACCCCTAGCTGGAGAGCACTCCATTGGTCAGAGTAGGAAGGCTGAAAATTTCTACATGGACAAGAGTTGGCCATTGGGATTGATTTAAAGGCCCTGGATGCTTGCTTATGCTCAGGCAAAGATATAATAAAGGTCTATAAAATAATGAATGGAGTGGAACAGTTAGATGTGAATCGTCTATTTACTCTTTCCAAAAATACTAGGACTAGGGGGCATGCAATGAAGCTACAAAGTAGTAAATTTAGCCAGCTAATCAGAGAAAATATTTCTTCACTCAACGTGTAATTAAACTCTGGGATTCGTTGCCAGAGAATGTGGTAAAAGCAGCTAGTTTAGCAGGGTTAAAAAAAAAGGTTTGGATGACTTTCTATAAGAAAAGTCCATAAGCCATTATTAAAATGAACGGGGAAAATCCACTGCTTATTTCTAGAATAAGCAGCATAAAAGGTATTGTACTGTTTTGGGATCTTGCCAGGTACTTTAGCCTGGATTGGCCGCTGTTGGAAACAGGATGCTCAGTTCAATGGACCTTCGGTCTCTCCCAGTATGACAACACTTACTGTATGTACTAAACTCATTATCTTCAAGAGAGAAATATCTAAAAACATATTTCTGGCAAGAATCTGCTTTACAAAAAAAACAGCACCACGGGCCTTTAAAAATGGAACACAGTTCTTTAATGAATGAGCCTTGACAAAAAGACCCGACACGGGCCGTGTTTCGGTGACTAGCACCTGCGTCAGGGGTCACAGTGATGACGTGGAAAACTTGGGGAATAACTCGAATATATTCCTCTACAATATATTATTCCTTACCCCACGTCTCATGTAGTAAGAGCTACAAAGCACCAAGGCACTTTCACTTTCTGAAAAATAACAGGCTGTACTGTAATGATGGGCTACATCTTTTTGTGATGAGAAAAAGGATAATTGGGGAGAAATTCAGACAGTATGTTTCTAGACATTTAATCTAGAGGGCAGGGGTAACAAAAAGAAGAAAGGGAATTCAGAAGTCACCCCCAGAATAAACATAATGGCAGAGGGAAAGGTCATCTAAACATAGAAAACCACCTAAACTCACTAAGCACATGGAAAGCAATGAGCACAAATGCTCGTAGTCTAAGTAAAAAGGTTCAAGACTTGCAAGCCCTGATGTTTGAAGAAAACTTGGATATTGTTGCTATTACAGAGACATGGTTCAATGATTCCCATGAATGGAATGTGACCATACTGGGCTATAATCTTTTTAAGAAGGCTAGAGAGGGCCGAAGAGGTGAGGTGAAGGAGTGGAGCTGTATGTGAGAGAATATCAGAACAGATGAAATGCGGGGAACCTGGGGAAAGGAAGAAGTTTTATGGATCATCCTGGAAAGAGAAGACGGAACCTGTATCCACACGGGGGTTATCTACAGATCTCCAGCACAAACGGAGAAGCTAGACAAGGATCTTATAGAAGATATTCAAAAGATTGGTATGAAAGGGGTGGTACTACTGTTGGGAGATTTCAGCTTGTCTGATGTGGATTGGAACGTCCCTTCTGTAGAATCGGAAAGAAGTAGGAAGATTGTGGACTCCTGTCAATGTGCCTTGGTCAGACAAATGGTGATGGAACCCACGAGGGAAGGATCAATGCTGGATCTAGTGCTCACAAATGAAGTGTTTCCAATATCTGGGTGGGTGCACACCTATGTAATAGTGATCATCACACCATATGGTTTGATATAAAGGCAAAGGTGGAGTGCGGTCGCACAAAAAAGTACTGGATTTCAGACGTACTGATTTTGATAAAATGGGAGAATACCCAAAGAAGGAGCTGTTGGCATGGGAAGGTGTAGGAGAAGTAGAAAATCAGTGGTCAAAGCTAAAGGCTGCTATAAATATGGCAACCGATTTTTACGCAAGGAAAGTTAATAAAAATAAGAGAAACAGGAAGCCTATATCAGAACATAAGTATTGCCATACTGGGAAAGACCAAAGGTCCATCAAGCCCAGCATCCTATTTCCAACAGTGGCCAATCCAGGTCACAAATACCTGGCAAGATCCTAAAAAAGTAAACAACATGTTTTACTGCTTATCCCAGAAATAGTGGATTTTCCCTAAGTCCATTTAATAATGGTCTACGGACTTTTCCTTTAGGAAGCCGTCCAAACATTTTTTTAAACTCCGCCAAGCTAACCGTCTTTACCACATTCTCTGAAAACAGATTCCAGAGTTTAATTACACATTGAATGAAAAAAAACTGTCTCCGATTTGTTTTAAATTTACTACATTGTAGCTTCATTGCATGCCCCCTAGTCCTAGTATTTTTGGAAAGCGTAAACAGACCCTTCACATCTACCCGTTCCACTCCACTCATTATTTTATAGACCTCTATCATATCTCCCCCGAGCCACCTTTTCTCCAAGCTGAAGAGCCCTAGCCACTTTAGTCTTTCCTCATAGGGAAGTCATCCCATCCCCTTTATCATTTTCGTTGGCCTTCTCTGCACCTTTTCTAATTGCACTATATCTTTTTTGACCAGAATTGAACACAATATTCGAGGTGCTGTCGCACCATGGAGCGATACAAAGGCATTATACCATCCTCATTTTTGTTTTCCATTCCTTTCCTAATAATACCTATTTGCTTTCTTAGCCGCAGCAGCACACCGAGCAGAAAGTTTCAACGTATCATCGACGACGACACCTAGATCCCTTTCTTGGTCCGTGACTCTTAACGTGGAACCTTGCATGACGTAGATATAATTCAGGTTCCTCTTTCCCACATGCATCACTTTGCACTTGCCCATATTAAACGTCATCTGCCATTTAGATGCTCAGTCTCCCAGTCTCGTAAGGTCTTCTTGTAATTTTTCACAATCCTCCCTCAATTTAACTACTTTGAATAACTTTGTGTCATCAGCAAATTTAATCACCTCACTAGTTACCCCCCATCTCTAGATCATTTATAAATATGTTCAAAAGCTCAGACTCCTGGGGAACCCCACTAACTACCCTTCTCTATTGAGAATACTGACCATTTAACCCTACTCAGTGCTTTTTTTGTAGAAAAAAAGGTGCCGGTACTCATTATGGGCGGGGTCACAACATATGGCCCCACCCCTATGATAGCCACACCCACATTAGCCACACCCCTTATACAAACAGACACCCCACATATAAACAGACATTAACCTCTGTGGGGAAATTTACTTTGAACCAGAGTACAATTACTCCATATTCAATCTTATCAATAACTTTTATTTATTGAATCATTAATTGTAAACCCCTTTCCAATGTAATATAACCCAAAGTACCTCCAGAATTCCAAACAGCCCTCCCCTTCTATCACACACATGCACTGCCGATGTTTACATTATTAATTAGATTACCATACATTTCTTTGGGATACCCTATAAACAACTACAAATGGTGAGGAAAGATAGAGTTTGAGATATTGGGATGTGATGCTTTTGTGTTTTCAGGTTGTGTAACATAACGTGGTTCTCCTGAGGAAGTTAGAAATGAAATGCGGTCTCGCATAGGGCACTAGGAACTGTTGTGATCGATTGGAGGAGGACGCATCAGTGGTGCCTCCAGTAGCCAAGACCCAATCTGGAATGACGCTCAGCACATGCTATGGTCTATTGGTTTGACTAGTCAATATAAACAACTTATGTTGGATTTATGAGGCTACCAAACTTGGATTTGGATTTGGGACAAGAGCCCTTTATGAACGTTTATATAAATACATAAGTACATAAGCACTGCCACGCTGGGAAAAGACCAAAGGTCCATCAAGCCCAGCACTCTGTCTCCGACAGCGGCCAATCCAGGCCCCAAGAACCTGGCAAAACCCCAAAATTTAATAACGATCAATGGACTTTTCCTTCAGGAATCTGTCCAGACCCCCTTTAAACTCAGCAAGGCCAGCTGCCGTCACTACCTTCTCTGGCAATGAGTTCCAGAGTCTAACCACACGCTGAGTAAAGAAAAACTTTCTCCAATTTGTTTTAAACCTACCACATTCTAATTTCATCTTGTGTCCCCTAGTTCTATTATTGTTAGAAAGCGTAAACAAACGCTTCACATCTGTCCGCTCTACCCCACTCATTATTTTGTAGACCTCTATCATATCACCCCTCAGCCGCCTTTTCTCCAGGCTAAAGTGTCCTAGCCGTCTTAACCTCTCCTCATAAGGTAGTCGTCCCATCCCTTTTATCATTTTCGTCGCCCTTCTCTGCACCTTCTCCAATTCCTTTATATCTTTTTTGAGATAAGGCGACCAGAACGGAACACAATACTCCAGGTGCGGTCGCACCATGGAGCAATATAACGGCATTATAACATCCTCATGCTTGTTTTCCATGCTTGTTTTCAAATGTTTGAGACTCATTTGAAGTATACGCTAACGGGGGAATCCCGTAAGATGATAATTGAGCTCAATTGATGTTTAGTTGTGTATAGGGTATCCCAAAGAAATGTATGGTAGTCTAATTAATAATGTAAACATCGGCAGTGCATGTGCATGTGTGTGATAGAAGGGGGAGGGCTGTTTGGAATTCTTGGGGTACTTTGGGTTATATTACATTGGAAGAGGGTTTACAATTAATGACTCAATAAATAAAAGTTATTGATAAGATTGAATGTTTAATTCAGAAACAGTGAGTACTTAGTGGATATATGCATATAAACAGACATCATTGAAAATATTATACTAGGAGAATAAAATATTATATAGGAGAAAAAAATAACGTGATTTTTTTCATCAGAAATAATTTCTGTAAGCTGTTACAGCTCCAGTATACCCAGTGCAAAATAAGACAGCAGATGTAAGTTCTCAGATTGGACATATTTCAAACACTAAAATGAAAAGAAAATGATTTTTTCTACCTTTGTTGTCTGGTGACTTTGTTTTTCTATCCATTCCAGTCTCTGATTCTGCTGCTTTCTCTCTGTTTTAACATACACGTTGATGACCAGTCCGACCCTCACGCTTCTCAGTTCCTCACTCTAACATCCTCCTTCAACCTCCAGCTTTGCTCCACCACCCCTACTCACCGAGACGGCCATTGTCTTGACCGACTGAAAGCCATGTCTTTTTCACAAACACAGATACACCCTAATCCACTATAGAATAAGTAGTAATATTTAAACTTTCTATTTAGACAAAAATTAAACTGAACCCCCAAGATGCCAGACTCTGCATACAATGCAACACCACAGAAACAGAAAATGTCCCCTAGTACTGTGCAAAATATAAAGACAGCAGATGTAAATTTGAACAAAAACTAACAAATACCAATCACCACTTTACAAATTAACAAATAGAAATAAAACAAATATAGAACATAAAATAATACAATTTTATTGGACTAATAGATTTAGCTTTCAGAGGCCAAAACATCCTTCCTCAGGTCATCCGAGAACCCCCTCCCCAATCCCCGTCTCCCATCCAAGACCCCCAGTCCTCTCTCCACCCGTCCCCTTCAACCATCCAAGAACCCCCCTCCCCACCCTCTTCTCCCATCCGTGAACCCCCTCCCCACCTCAGTCTCCTTCCCATTTGAGAACCCCCTCCCCACCCCACCCTTCCCCCACCCTTCTCCCATCTGAGTCCCCCCCCCCCCCCGACCCACCTACCAGCTCCGTTCTCCTGCCACCCACCACCCTCACTGCCTTTAAAAAAACAATTTTGAAGCGCCGGACAGGCAGCGCCTCGCGTCTGCCCTGCTACTAAAAATCTCTTCGACGTCGTTGGGCCTTCCCACATTGAGTCCCGCCCGCCCTCGCGGTAATTGGAAGTTACCTCAGAGGAGGGCGGGACTCAATGTGGGAAGGCCCAACGACGTCGAAGAGATTTTTAGTAGCAGGGCAGACGCAAGGCACTGCCTGTCACTCCGGCGCTTCGAAGTTGTTTTTTTAAAGGCAGGACAGGGTGGGAGGAGCGGGACCGCCCCCACCACGCCGCCATCGCGCACCGTTAGGAGGGAGGGAGGACTGGAGCTCGGGCAGTGGGGGTGACCTCAGGCGCGCCACGCAGGGCCCACCTGAGCGCGAGGCCCTATGCGGCTGCCTCGGTCGCCTCGCCTTAAGACCGGCCCTGCTTGCTACAGTATTAAGGATATTAGCCTAATATAAAAGTGTCTTAATTTATATAGTATATTGTCTGATTTATTTTGTGTTTCCTTCTTAGATGGTAATGAAATGTATTTAAAACTCTGTAAGAGCACTCCTTGCTTGTTTCCCTAATTACAATAACTGACTATAAATGAAGAGTTGTCCTAGGGGTGGGCGGGTGTTGGTTCTCCAAACAAGTAGCTGAAAAATAAGAGCAAAAAAGGCTTTGTTCAAGAAGTACAAAAGAACGCAAGTAGAGGATCATGGAAAAGATTATTTGCTTAAACTCAAAGAAGCGAAGAGGGAAATACAGCTAGCAAAAGTGCAAGTGGAAGAAAAAATAGCTAAAGATGTAAAGAGAGGTGACAAGACATGACATGCACTAGATGTAATCTACTTGGATTTCAGCAAAGCCTTTGATACAATCCCCCACAGAAGACTTGTGAATAAGCTGAAAGGGCTGAACTTAGGACCAAAAGTGGTGAAATGGATAGGAAACTGGTTGACCGACAGGTGACAGAGGGTGGTGATAAATGGAATCCGCTCAGAAGAAAGGAAGGTGAGCAGTGGAGTTCCTCAGGGGTTGGTGCTGGGGCCTATTCTGTTTAATATATTTGAGAGAGATATTCCTGAAGGGTTGGAAGGCAAGGTTTGCCTTTTTGCAGATGACACGAAGATAGCAAATAGAGTGAATACCCTGGAGGGAGTAGAAACAATGAGAAGGGCTCTCCAAAAGTTAGAAGAATGGTCGAGGGTCTGGCAGTTAAAATTTAATGAAATAACACTGGGGTATCGCTACAGCCTGATTTCAAAGTATATCCCTATAAATCACATAGAAACCGTTGTACATTTCTCACTTATCTCTATTTTTTTTATTTTTTATAATGCTGTGAGCCCCACCCCAAACACATCATGTTTGAATAATATTAGAAGTGCTCAGTGACATACGTATTACTCAGGCGAGTCTACTGGAATGGTAATATGTCTTATTTAGACATCATTGCACTTCTGCCCTCCCTTACCACCTGTATCATAAAGTCCATTTAAATAAGTATCGTTCTTATTAGGTAAACACTTAGCTGCAGGCAGGTGCAATCCGGTGTTATCACGTTGTTGACCAGTATCACCCAGTAGTCGCCTGAGGGCTTAGTGAATGTGTACTCGTTAAGTTAAAACCATTCTTTCACTCCTGCCGTCTTCAAGGAGAGAGACCTTGGGGTGTTGGTGTCAGAGAATATGAAGGTGAAGAAACAATGTGACAAGGTGACGGTCGTGTCCAGAAGGATGCTAGGCTGCATAGAGAGGAGCATAACCAGCAGAAGAAAGGAGGTGTTGATGCCCCTCTACAAGTCGTTGGTGAGGCCCCACTTGGAGTACTGTATTCAGTTTTGGGGGCCATATCTTGCTAAAGATGTAAAAAAACTGAAAGCGGTGCAAAGAAACACTGCAAAAATGGTATGGGAGTTGCGCTGCAAACTGTACAAGGAGAGACTTGCCGACTAAACATGTATACCTTGGAGGAAAGGAGAAACAGGAGTGACATGATACAGATATTCAAATATTTGAAAGGTATTAATTCGCAAGCACAGGTGGATGTGAAGTGTCTGTTTACGCTTTCAAAAATACTAGGACTAGGGGGCATGCGATGAAACTACAGTGTAGTAAATTGAAAACAAATCGGAGAAACTTTTTCTTCACCCAATGCATAGCAGGCTCAATGCAGCTTAGGTACTTATTTGTATCTGGGGCAATGGAGGGTTAAAGTGACTTGCCCAGAGTCACAAGGAGCTGCCTGTGCCTGCAGTGGGAATCGAACCCAGTTCCCCAGGACCAAAGTCCACCACTCTAACCACTAAGCCACTCCTCCACTCCGGAATTCATTGCCGGAGAACATGGTGAAGGCAGTTAGCTTGGCAGAGTTTAAAAAGGGGTTAGACGGTTTCCTAAAGAACAAGTCCATAAACCACTACTAAATGGACTTGGGAAAAATCCACAATTCCAGGAATAACATGTATAGAATGTTTGTACGTTTGGGAAGCTTGCCAGGTGCCCTTGGCCTGGATTAGCCGCTGTCATAGACAGGATGCTGGGCTTGATGGACCCTTGGTCTTTTCCCAGTGTGGCATTACTTATGTACCCTTTTATGGAGATGGGAAGGTGGTAAAACTAAAGGGCATGAATTTAGGTTGAAAGGGGGCAGATTCAGGAATAATGTCAGGAAGTATTTTTTCAAGGAAAGGGTGGTATATACAGTGGGGGAAATAAGTATTTGATCCCTTGCTGATTTTGTAAGTTTGCCCACTGACAAAGACATGAGCAGCCCATAATTGAAGGGTAGGTTATTGGTAACAGTGAGAGATAGCACATCACAAATTAAATCCGGAAAATCACATTGTGGAAAGTATATGAATTTATTTGCATTCTGCAGAGGGAAATAAGTATTTGATCCCCCACCAACCAGTAAGAGATCTGGCCCCTACAGACCAGGTAGATGCTCCAAATCAACTCGTTACCTGCATGACAGACAGCTGTCGGCAATGGTCACCTGTATGAAAGACACCTGTCCACAGACTCAGTGAATCAGTCAGACTCTAACCTCTACAAAATGGCCAAGAGCAAGGAGCTGTCTAAGGATGTCAGGGACAAGATCATACACCTGCACAAGGCTGGAATGGGCTACAAAACCATCAGTAAGACGCTGGGCGAGAAGGAGACAACTGTTGGTGCCATAGTAAGAAAATGGAAGAAGTACAAAATGACTGTCAATCGACAAAGATCTGGGGCTCCACGCAAAATCTCACCTCGTGGGGTATCCTTGATCATGAGGAAGGTTAGAAATCAGCCTACAACTACAAGGGGGGAACTTGTCAATGATCTCAAGGCAGCTGGGACCACTGTCACCACGAAAACCATTGGTAACACATTACGACATAACGGATTGCAATCCTGCAGTGCCCGCAAGGTCCCCCTGCTCCGGAAGGCACATGTGACGGCCCGTCTGAAGTTTGCCAGTGAACACCTGGATGATGCCGAGAGTGATTGGGAGAAGGTGCTGTGGTCAGATGAGACAAAAATTGAGCTCTTTGGCATGAACTCAACTCGCCGTGTTTGGATGAAGAGAAATGCTGCCTATGACCCAAAGAACACCGTCCCCACTGTCAAGCATGGAGGTGGAAATGTTATGTTTTGGGGGTGTTTCTCTGCTAAGGGCACAGGACTACTTCACCGCATCAATGGGAGAATGGATGGGGCCATGTACCGTACAATTCTGAGTGACAACCTCCTTCCCTACGCCAGGGCCTTAAAAATGGGTCGTGGCTGGGTCTTCCAGCACGACAATGAACCAAAACATACAGCCAAGGCAACAAAGGAGTGGCTCAGGAAGAAGCACATTAGGGTCATGGAGTGGCCTAGCCAGTCACCAGACCTTAATCCCATTGAAAACTTATGGAGGGAGCTGAAGCTGCGAGTTGCCAAGCGACAGCCCAGAACTCTTAATGATTTAGAGATGATCTGCAAAGAGGAGTGGACCAAAATTCCTCCTGACATGTGTGCAAACCTCATCATCAACTACAGAAGACGTCTGACCGCTGTGCTTGCCAACAAGGGTTTTGCCACCAAGTATTAGGTCTTGTTTGCCAGAGGGATTAAATACTTATTTCCCTCTGCAGAATGCAAATAAATTCATATACTTTCCACAATGTGATTTTCCGGATTTAATTTGTGATGTGCTATCTCTCACTGTTACCAATAACCTACCCTTCAATTATGGGCTGCTCATGTCTTTGTCAGTGGGCAAACTTACAAAATCAGCAAGGGATTATTTCCCCCACTGTACGTGGAATGCCCTCTCACAGGGAGGTGGTGGAGATGAAAAATATCATGGAATTCAAACATGCGTGGGATAAACACAAAGGAATCCTGTTTAGAAGGAATGGATCCATGGAATCTTAGCGGAGATTGGGTGGCAACGCCGGAAATTGGGAAGCTAAACCAGTGCTGGACAGACTTCTACGGTCTAAACCCTGATCGTGACTGAATAGATATGGATGGACTGGAGTGTAAACTTTAAGGGTCTTCGACGTTAGGTTCATAACATTTAGTACAAGAAGAGTGCTGGGCAGACTTCTACGGTCTGTGCCCTGAGAATGGCAAGAACAAGTCAAACTCGGGTATACATATAAAGTATCGCATATGATGTAAAATGCGTTAATCTTGTTGAGCAGACTGGATGGACCCTACAGGTCTTTATTTGCCATCATTTACTATGTTACTGTTTGGGGTTCTACATGGAATGTTGCTTCTAATTGGGATTCCGGAATCTTGTAACTCTTTAGGATTCCAGAATTTTCGGAACTTTTAGTACAAGAGAATTCTATGGTCTGTGCCCTGAGAATGGCAAGAACAAATCAAACTCGGGTATACATATAAAGTATCGCAAATCATGTAAAATGCATTAATCTTGTTGGGCAGACTGGATGGACCCTACAGGTCTTTATCTGCCGTCATTTACTATGTTACTGTTTGGGGTTCTACAAGGAATGTTGCTTCTAATTGGGATTCCGGAATCTTGTAACTCTTTAGGATTCCAGAATTTTCGGAACTTTTAGTACAAGAGACTTCTATGGTCTGTGCCCTGAGAATGGCAAGAACAAATCAAACTCGGGTATACATATAAAGTATCGCATATCATGTAAAATGCGTTAATCTTGTTGGGCATACCGGATGGACCGTTCAGGTCTTTATCTGCTGTCATTTACTTTGTTACTATGTCCTTCTGTTTCTTCCCTCTCCTTTTGTCTTCTCTTCTTCCTTTTCTTTATATGTTTGGCACTGATCGTTCTTGTTTCACTTTAACCTCAAGCAATCCTTTTGTCTTTGTCCTTCCTCAGTCTCCTGACCTCCGTCTATCTTTCACTTACTCCCTAGTCCCCTATTTCTATCCTTTGTACTCACCGTCTCAACCCTCATCTACCCTCCACTGCCTCTCATGCCCTCACCATCCCCAAATCCATCCCCGTCTCTCCTTCTTTCCCTTATCTCCAGGCCATTCTTCTATCTCTTACCCTATACCTCATCTCCTCTTTCCTCATCTCATTCCACCTTCACCCAGCCTCTTCAGAGACCCATCCCCTTCCTCTCTCATACCGCTCCATAGTACACTATCACTTTTCAGTGCCACTCATGTCTCTTCAGTCCTCCAAATCATTCACACCATGTCTCTACCGGAGAAGTTCCAGCTGTTAGTTCAGACCTTAATTCTATGTAGGATAGATTATTGTAACGTCATCTACAGTATGTCAGATGTTCGAAAACTTTGGTTAAACAGGTGCAACTCACAGAGTTCAGTGGCACAGCTGAGATACTCAGCTCATACCTTTAATTTGGTTGTCCCATTTTTTATGGAGCTGCATTGGCTCCCTTTGGAGGCAGGATACAATTTAAGCTTTGCACCATTCTTTTTAACACCATGAATGGCGATGCTCCGTCTTACCTATGTGATTGCATTACATTTCTTCATGATGACCCTGTTACGCTTTCCACCAGTAAGGCAGTTTAAATTGCAGAAAACATTTGACTCTTCACTTAATTACCGAATAGTTTCAGTTTAGAGCTCACTGCCTTTTCTGATTTGTGCATTTGGTATTTAGAAAGACTATTTAAAAACTTTGTTATTTAAACAAATATGTACTACTTAAAAACTGTATTGTAACTCCTGGATTGTTGTTTTATCCAGTTCTTTCTTGAATATTGTAATCCACATAGAACTGTTTAGGCATTTGCGGAATAGAAGTCTTGTGTAACATAACATGTCTCAACTTCTTCCAAAACTTTATCACCTGTCTCTTATCCCAGTATCACACCCTCATTTGTACTGCCAGCACATCTAACTACTCCCATTCATACCTATACCTCCAAATTCTCATCAATCCAACAGTTCCCTAACATACACAGAAGAGAAGCCCAACCATGCCTTGCTCTAAGTGAATTTGGTGCGTACTTTATAAATTAGGAGGAGTGGCCTAGTGGTTAGGGTGGTGGACTATGGTCCTGAGGAACTGAGTTCAATTCCCACTTCAGGCACAGGCAGCTCCTTGTGACTCTGGGCAAGTCACTTAACCCTCCATTGCCCCAGGTACAAATAAGTACCTGTATACAATATGTAAGCTGCATTGAGCCTGCCATGAGTGGGAAAGTGCGGGGTACAAATAAAAAAAAAAATGCCAAGTATTGGTGCCAGTGAGGCTTGTAGGACCTAGGAATTCTATATTAGCAATATAGACCAGATTATATAACTGCCCTTCATGTTTATACCTGAAGCAACGGAGGGTTAGGTAACTTGCCCAAGATCAGAAGCAACAGTGAGATTTGAAGTGGGCTTCCCTGGTTCTTCTTCTCACTCTCTTCTGTCTTTCCTTTATCCACCCTGTTATATACACAATGAATCTTAGACATATTTTAATTTACAGCTGGGATTCTCAACCCAGTCTTTGGGATACAGCTATCCAGTCAGGTTTTCAGGATATCCACAATGAGAGAAATGTCCATGGCCAGCCTCCCCTTTATGCAAATCTCTCTCATGCATATTCATTATGGGAATCCTGAAAACATGACTGGATAGCTGTGTCCAGAGGACTGAGTTGAGAACCCCCGATTTACAGTGACACTACTAACATCTCAGAAGGCATAAATTTCATGACAGCATCTCCCCTCACCGATTCAAAGACAGACAAAGCTCTTTTTACTTTGTTACTTTATAAATTGTAATAATGCCCAAAAATACACTTGATATGTTCCATATAATAATGATCAACTTTAAGCGATAATGGCTTTTCTTCTCCATTGCACTGGTCAATATTCTAAATAATTTATCCAGAAACAGCCGCTGACTGGTTAAATCGATTGTTCGGGGCTCCCCCCTAATTTCAGCAGCTCTTAACCAGGGTATCTCCACTGAAAATTAGCGTCTAAGTGAAAATCAGCTATCTGGGGTGGTTTCCAGAGGCAGAGGCAGCAGTTCATCAGCCAGGATAAGCGCAGAAATAGGACCACATAAAACACAGTGCTATTTTTATGCAACAACTCCTGGCAGGTTCAGTTCTGAATATTGACTTAACCGGTTATGCATTAGCTCAGGGCCCTGCCTAGGGTCTCTGGCGCCCCCTTGCAGACTATCAGTTGGCGCGTGCACCCCGATTCCCCAGCGCTTTAAATTTACCTCTCTCCACGTCCGACATCTGCGCGTCAGTGAAAGCGCTGCCTGTCTGACGTCTCTCCACCAGCTTTCACTCGTTCGTTCCCTCTGTGTCCCGCCTTCTTCTGACGTCATTTCCTTGAGGGCGGGACACAGAGGGAGGGAACGAGCGAAGGGAAGGCTGGTGGAGAGGTCAGACAGGCAGCGCTTTCACTGCTGCACAGACGTCTGAGGCAGAGCGAGGTAAATTTAAAGCGCCGGGGATCGGGGATGGAGCAGAGGAGTAAGATTTTTCTTTTAAAATACAACTACGGCGCAGCGCCCTTGAAGGCAGGCGCCCCCCTGCGGCACTTACCGCGCTTACCGTGTTGGCACGGCTCTGCATTAGCTGACTCCACAAAACCCGGATATTCAGGGGCTCTTTAACTAAGCTGCGTAGGCCCCTACGCGTGCCCCAATGCGTTTCAATTTCGAATTGATTTGATTTGCTTACTTTATTTTTTGTCTATAGATTGTAAGCTCTTTGAGCAGGGACTGTCTTTTTTCTATGTTTGTGCAGCGCTGCGTACGCCTTGTAGCGCTATAGAAATGCTAAATAGTAGTAGTAGTAGTAGTAGTAGAGTTACCGCTTGGGGGGAAGGCCGACAGTCGCTCAAAAGTGCATGGTTTGGGAAAAGGTATCTTGCAAAGATACCTCACAAACAGGGAAGATAGGGTTTCTGGATAGTGAGGTTGCACAACAGACCGTGGTAGGCCAGGTGCCCTTAAATACAACTAAAGATCAGACAAAAGATGACAAATCAATAGTGTCAGGTACTAAGCATCATGCAAATAGGAACAACAAACATACTCTGAAATGTCTATATGCAAATGCTAGGAGTCTAAGAAATAAGATGGGAGAGTTGGAATATATTGCACTAAATGAAAAATTGGATATAATAGGCATTACTGAGACCTGGTGGAAGGAGGATAACCAGTGGGACACTGTCATACAGGGGTACAAAGTATATCGTAGTGATAGGGTGGAACGGACTGGTGGAGGGGTAGCATTGTATATTAACGAGAGCCTTGACTCAGATAGAGTACAAATTCAGCAGGACACAAATCACACCTTTGAATCATTGTGGGTTGAAATTCCATGTATAAAAGGGAAAAAAACGGTGATAGGAGTGTACTACCGTCCACCTCGCCAGGATGAGCATGTAGACGCAGAAATGATAAAAGAAATCAGAGACGCGAACAAAATGGGCAATGTGATAATAATGGGTGACTTCAATTATCCAAATATAGACTGGGTAAATGTAACATCGGGACACGCTATAGAGGTACAATTCCTTGATGAAATCAAGGGCAGCTTTATGGAGCAGCTGGTGCAGGAGCCGACGAGAGAAGGAAAAATTCTAGACTTGGTCCTTAGTGGAGCGCATGATCTGGTGAGTAACGTTAAGGTACTGGGGCCGCTTGATAACAGTGATCATAATATGATCAGTTTTGATATCGACCTTGAAGTAACTGTACACAGAAAGTCAAATACGTTAGCGTTTAACTTTAAAAAAGGAGACTATGACAAAAAGAGAAGAACGGTAAAAAAAAAAAAGCTTAGGGGGGCAACTGAGAGAGTAAAAACTGTACAACAGGCGTGGACGCTGTTCAAAAATACCATCCTGGAGGCCCAGGCCATACATATTCCGCGAATTAGAAAAGAAAGATGGAAGTCCAAAAGACAGCCGGCCTGGTTGAAAAGTGAGGTGAAGGAAGCTATTAGGGCTAAAAGAAACGCCTTCAGAAAATGGAAGAAGGAACCGTCTGAAAATAACAAGAAGCAGCATAAGGAGTGTCAAAGCAAATGCAAGGCGCAGATAAAGAAGGCCAAGAGGGATTACGAAAAAAAGATAGCATTAGAGGCAAAAAAACATAGTAAATTTTTTTTCAGTATATTAAAAGCAGGAAGCCGGCAAAAGAATCGGTTGGGCCGCTGGATGACCGAGGGGTAAAAGGGGCGATCAAGGAAGACAAAGACGTAGTGGAGAGACTGAATGAATTCTTTGCTTCGGTCTTCACCGAGGAAGATTTGGGTGGGATACCGGTGTCGGAAATGGTATTCAAGCGGACGAGTTGGAGAAACTTACTGACTTCACAGTAAACCTGGAGAACGTAATGGGGCAGTTCAGCAAACTGAAGAGTAGCAAATCTCCTTGACCGGATGGTATTCATCCTAGAATACTGATAGAACTGAAAAATGAGCTTGCGGAGCTACTGCTAATGATATGCAACTTATCCTTAAAATCGAGTGTGGTACCGGAAGATTGGAGGGTGGCCAATGTAACGCCAATTTTTAAAAAAGGCTCCAGGGGAGATCCTGGAAATTATAGACCAGTGAGTCTGACGTCAGTGCCGGGGAAAATGGTAGAGGCTATTATTAAAAACAAAATTACAGAGCACATCCGAGGTCATGGATTACTGAGACCAAGTCAGAACGGCTTTTACATAGTAACATAATAGATGACGGCAGAAAAAGACCTGCACGGTCCATCCAGTCTGCCCAACAAGACAACTCATGTGTGCTACTTTTTGTGTATATCCTACTTTGATTTGTACCTATGCTCTTCAGGGCACAGACCGTATAAGTCTGCCCAGCACTATCCCCGCCTCCCAACTACCGGCTCTGGCACAGACCATATAAGTCTGCCCAGCACTATCCCCGCCTCCCACCAGTGGCTCTGGCACAGACCGTATAAGTCTGCCCAGCACTACCCCCCCTCCCACCACCGGCTCTGGCACAGACCGTATAAGTCTGCCCAGCACTATCCTGCCTCCCAACCTCCAGTCCCGCCTCCCACCACTGGGTCTGGCACAGACCATATAAGTCTGCCCCGCACTATCCTCGCCTCCCAACCTCCAGCCCCGCCTCCCACTACCGGCTCTGCTATCCAATCTCGGTTAAGCTCCTGAGGATCCATTCCTTCTGAACAAGGATTCCTTTATGTTTATCCCACGCATGTTTGAATTCATTACCGTTTTCATCTCCACCACCTCCCGTGGGAGGGCATTCTAAGCATCCACCACTCTCCTCCGTGAAGAAATACTTCCTGGACATTTTTCTGAGTCTGCCCCCCTTCAATCTCATTTCATGTCCTCTTGTTCTACCGCCTTCGTATCCTCCGGAAAAGGTACATTTGCAGATTATACCTTTTCAAATATTTGAACGTCTGTATCATATCACCCCTGTTTCTCCTTCTCCCCAGGGTATATATGTTCAGGTCAGCAAGTCTCTCCTCATACGTCCTTGTTACTCAAATCCCATACCATTCTCGTAGCTTTTCTTTGCACCGCTTCGATTCTTTTTTACATCCTTAGCAAGATACGGCCTCCAAAACTGAACACAATACTCCAGATGGGGCCTCACCAATGACTTATACAGGGGCATCAACACTCCCTTTCTTCTGCTGGTCACACCTCTCTCTATACAGCCCAACAACCTTCTAGATACAGCCACCGCCTTGTCACACTGTTTCGTCGCCTTCAAATCCTCAGATACTATCACCCCAAGATCCCTCTCCCCATCCGTACCTATCAGACTCACTTTCATGATTGTCTTAATGATCATGATTAAGACAATCATGAAAGTGGTTGAGGAGAAATTTGAAGAGGGAAGGATTATTTTATGAACACACGAGTGCACTTTCACAATTTTTCTGTCTTCACTCCGGTATATGGACTACAGCTAGCATATGGACTTTAACGCACTGACACAAATAGTGCCCCAGAGAACCGTCTCCAGATAAGTATCTTGAAAATTGGAATTGATTGTTACACGTGTCAAAAATTTTGAAAAAACTTTTTATGATCAATCTTGGAGGTAGGCAGGGACGCAGTGCAGTGATGTTTGAGTGATTAACGGATTAAACTCAATTATGCGGAGTGATGGCCAATACGCACAACTGAGCACTGTATTATTCATCAGTATATTGATTATGTATGTGAGTTAGAAGTACTTGATGAGCATGTGAAAAAATTTGAAAAAATTAAACAATGGTTTCTATTTTGAAAACAAATTGATTGATTTGTGAAACCAAGATGGAATTAGTTACCCCAGTTTTTTTGTATTGAATTTTAATTGCCAGACCTTAAACCATTGTTCTAGCTTCTTCAGATCCTTTTTCATGTTTTCCACTCCCTCCGGGGTGTCCACTGTGTTACAAATCTTAGTATCATCTGCAAATAGGCAAACTTTACCTTCTAACCCTTTGGCAAGGTCACTTACAAATATATTGAACAGAATCGGCCCCAGCGCCGATCCCTGAGGCACTCCACTACTCACCTTTCCCTCCTCCGAGCTAACTCCATTCACCACCATCCTCTGGCGTCTGTCTGTCAACCAGTTCCTAATCCAGTTCACCACTTTAAGTCCTATCTTCAGCCCATCCAGTTTATTTAAAAGCCTCCTGTGGGGAACCGTGTCAAAAGCTTTGCTGAAATCTAAGTAGATTACGTCCATAGCTCGTCCCAAGATTTCCCTGTGTAGGGAAATCTTGCCTGACCAATTTACTTCAATTCTTTGAAGGAGTAAACAAACATGTGGACAAAGGGGAACCGGTTGATATTGTGTATCTGGATTTTCAAAAGGCATTTGACAAGGTACCTCATGAAAGGCTACAGAGGAAATTGGAGGGTCATGGGATAGGAGGAAATGTCCTATTGTGGATTAAAAACTAGTTGAAGGATAGGAAACAGAGAGTGGGGTTAAATGGTCAGTATTCACAATAGAGAAGGGTAGTTAGTGGGGTTCCTCAGGGGTCTGTGCTAGGACCGCTGCTTTTTAATATATTTATAAATGATTTAGAGATGGGAGTAACTAGCGAGGTAATTAAATTTGCTGATGACACAAAGTTATTCAAAGTCGTTAAATCGCGACAGGATTGTGAAAAATTACAAGAGGACCTTACGAGACTGGGAGACTGGGCGGCTAAATGGCAGATGACGTTTAATGTGAGCAAGTGCAAGGTGATGCATGTGGGAAAAAAGAACCCGAATTATAGCTACGTCATGCAAGGTTCCAGGTTAGGAGTTACAGATCAAGAAAGGGATCTGGGTGTCGTCATCGATAATACGCTGAAACCTTCTGCTCAGTGTGCTGCTGCGATTAGGAAAGCGAATAGAATGTTGGGTATTATTAGGAAAGGTATGGAAAACAGGTGTGAGGATGTTATAATGCCGTTATATCGCTCCATGGTGCGACCGCACCTTGAGTATTGTGTTCAATTCTGGTCGCCGCATCTCAAGAAAGATATAGTAGAATTGGAAAAGGTGCAGCGAAGGGCGACTAAAATGATAGCAGGGATGGGATGACTTCCCTATGAAGAAAGATTAAGGAGGCTAGGGCTATTCAGCTTGGAGAAGAGACAGCTGAGGAGAGACATGATAGAGGTATATAAAATAATGAGTGGAGTGGAACAGGTGGATGTGAAGCGTCTGTTCACGCTTTCCAAAAATACTAGGACTAGGGGGCATGCGATGAATCTACAGTGTAGTAAATTTAAAACAAATCGGAGAAATGTTTCTTCACCCAATGTATAATTAAACTCTGGAATTCGTTGCCGGAGAAAGTGGTGAAGGCGGTTAGCTTAGCAGAGTTTAAAAAGGGGTTAGACGGTTTCCTAAAGGACAAGTCCATAAACCGCTACTAAATGGACTTGGGAAACATCCACAATTCCAGGAATAACATGTATAGAATGTTTGTATGTTTGGGAAGCTTGCCAGGTGCCCTTGGCCTGGATTGGCCGCTGTCGTGGACAGGATGCTGGGCTCGATGGACCCTTGGTCTTTTCCTAGTATGGCATTACTTATGTACTTATGGCTACTGCGTGGCCCTTGTGATAATTTCATTTTTGATGCGCATTCGCTAGGTGCACCAGAAAATGTTTTTTTATTTTCTGGCGCGCAGGCGGTAATCGGGCATTAATCATCATTCTACGAGCGTAGACCATTACCGCCTGGTTAGATTGTAAGCTCTTTGAGCAGGGACTGTCTTTCTTCTATGTTTGTGCAGCGCTGCGTACGCCTTGTAGCGCTATAGAAATGCTAAATAGTAGTAGTTAGGCAGTAAGGTCTCAGACCCAAAATGGATGTGTGGCAATTTTCATTTTGCCGTACGTCCATTTTCGGCAAAAATTTTAAAAAGGCATTTTTTACAGGTGTGCTGAAAGATGATTCTGCATGCGCCCAAAACACACCTCTACATTACCGCAGGCCATTTCTCAGCATGCCTTTGTAAAAGGGCCCCTCAATTGTAGTCTGGCCATGGCCCAGCATTCAATATCCGGGAACAACGCCGACGGCAGTCAGCAAAACATTCACAGCTGCCGGCTGAATATTTATATTTTTGCGCTTTAGCCAAAGGCTGCAATGAGATATACCAGGAACAAAGGCAGAGTCCCAGCCTCAGAGGGGCTACCATGCCAAAACCATTTGGGCTGGCTAGATGTGGTAAAGGCGGTTAGCTTAGCAGAGTTTTAAAAAGGTTTGGACGGCTTCCTAAAGGAAAGTCCATAGACCATTATTAAATTGGACTTGGGGAAATCCACTATTTCTGGGACAAGCAGTATAAAATGTTTTGTACTTTTTGGGGATCTTGCCAGGTACAGTGGGGGAAATAAGTATTTGATCCCTTGCTGATTTTGTAAGTTTGCCCACTGACAAAGACATGAGCAGCCCATAATTGAAGGGTAGGTTATTGGTAACAGTGAGAGATAGCACATCACAAATTAAATCCGGAAAATCACATTGTGGAAAGTATATGAATTTATTTGCATTCTGCAGAGGGAAATAAGTATTTAATCCCTCTGGCAAACAAGACCTAATACTTGGTGGCAAAACCCTTGTTGGCAAGCACAGCGGTCAGACGTCTTCTGTAGTTGATGATGAGGTTTGCACACATGTCAGGAGGAATTTTGGTCCACTCCTCTTTGCAGATCATCTCTAAATCATTAAGAGTTCTGGGCTGTCGCTTGGCAACTCGCAGCTTCAGCTCCCTCCATAAGTTTTCAATGGGATTAAGGTCTGGTGACTGGCTAGGCCACTCCATGACCCTAATGTGCTTCTTCCTGAGCCACTCCTTTGTTGCCTTGGCTGTATGTTTTGGTTCATTGTCGTGCTGGAAGACCCAGCCACGACCCATTTTTAAGGCCCTGGCGGAGGGAAGGAGGTTGTCACTCAGAATTGTACGGTACATGGCCCCATCCATTCTCCCATTGATGCGGTGAAGTAGTCCTGTGCCCTTAGCAGAGAAACACCCCCAAAACATAACATTTCCACCTCCATGCTTGACAGTGGGGACGGTGTTCTTTGGGTCATAGGCAGCATTTCTCTTCCTCCAAACACGGCGAGTTGAGTTCATGCCAAAGAGCTCAATTTTTGTCTCATCTGACCACAGCACCTTCTCCCAATCACTCTCGGCATCATCCAGGTGTTCACTGGCAAACTTCAGACGGGCAGTCACATGTGCCTTCCGGAGCAGGGGGACCTTGCGGGCACTGCAGGATTGCAATCCGTTATGTCGTAATGTGTTACCAATGGTTTTCGTGGTGACAGTGGTCCCAGCTGCCTTGAGATCATTGACAAGTTCCCCCCTTGTAGTTGTAGGCTGATTTCTAACCTTCCTCATGATCAAGGATACCCCACGAGGTGAGATTTTGCGTGGAGCCCCAGATCTTTGTCGATTGACAGTCATTTTGTACTTCTTCCATTTTCTTACTATGGCACCAACAGTTGTCTCCTTCTCGCCCAGCGTCTTACTGATGGTTTTGTAGCCCATTCCAGCCTTGTGCAGGTGTATGATCTTGTCCCTGACATCCTTAGACAGCTCCTTGCTCTTGGCCATTTTGTAGAGGTTAGAGTCTGACTGATTCACTGAGTCTGTGGACAGGTGTCTTTCATACAGGTGACCATTGCCGACAGCTGTCTGTCATGCAGGTAACGAGTTGATTTGGAGCATCTACCTGGTCTGTAGGGGCCAGATCTCTTACTGGTTGGTGGGGGATCAAATACTTATTTCCCTCTGCAGAATGCAAATAAATTCATATACTTTCCACAATGTGATTTTCCGGATTTAATTTGTGATGTGCTATCTCTCACTGTTACCAATAACCTACCCTTCAATTATGGGCTGCTCATGTCTTTGTCAGTGGGCAAACTTACAAAATCAGCAAGGGATCAAATACTTATTTCCCCCACTGTATTTGTGACTTGGATTGGCCATTGTTGGAAACAGGATGCTGGGCTTGGTGGACCTTTGATCTGTCCCAGTATGTACTTAGATGCAAGACAAATGCTACATGTCCCCAGTTCTTAAAGCAATATTTTTCCTTCTCTGATTGACTTTTTCCACTCTGTTTTTTTTCTTCCCTGTGTCTGCAGGACAGAATTCAGCATCTGAGTGTTTTCAGAACGCAGGTAACACTCTGTTATTGTTCTAGTGGGTTTCATGTTCATTGTCTTCACTCTTGTCAGACTGCTCGATGGATATGGTTTGCCAGCTGGCATCATTTGAGCATGGGATCTATGGGAGGGGGGTGTGCTGGGGGGGGAGGGGACTCCTTTCTAAGTTATGTCATATATGGATATCAGAGTTAAGTTTTCAGAGATTCAGCCCTTGTTTGCCCTCCTAGTATCCCCTGCAGAGCTGAGATGGAACTTTACATAGGACAAAGACCCTATCTTCTCTTTTGATTTGGTTGCCTCATACATGCTGATCATAAACACATAAGATACACCATGCTGGATCAGACTAAAAGAACCCCATATATGTTAACCCTTTCATACCCGACACATGTGGTATATATCATTCAGTGTAAAAAATGTAACGAAAGATGCTATATTGGAGAAACAGGCCAGATGCTTAAGACAAGATTCAATTTACATAGACATCACATGAACAATACTGGTGCCAGTAGGGCTCCCATGCCTGTTGGTCAGCATTTTACAGGACCAGGACACTGTACCAGTGACTTCACAGTGAGAATCCTGAAAGGTAACTTTAAAACCATACAAGAACTTAAGACCTTTGAAGTCAGAATGACTGAATATTTTAACACCCAACAGAAAGGACTTAACAAGGATCTGGGGTTCCTAGCCCATTATAAACCATAAAGCTGTATGTCTCTGTTGATCACCCCACCCCTCACCTATTCACACCCATCCTGTTAGAATATCAATGATATGCTTTGATGTCCCCATGCATACCTCCTACCCACCCCCATCCTCCCACCCTGTCAGACTGTCATAGTAATGCTTGAATGTTTTCACTTATATACACTGTCAGCTAGCACATTTGCTTATTTCCGATCTGACAAAGAAGGGCAACCTTTCGAAAGCTAATCAAGAAATGTATTAAGTTATGTCCAATAAAAAAGGTATCATCTTATTTTCTTTTCCATGTTTTATTTTGTTTGATTTCTATTGATACCCGACACATGAATGCCTATAGTATTTCAGTATGGCAATAAGGAAATGAAAGGGTTAATAATTGCTCTATAAAGTATTGACACTTGAAGGAGAACCCGTATTCACATATGTTGCATTTATCATAAAGGGAAAGGGGGATGCAATTTAATATACCGCCTTTTTGTGGTTTTTGCAACTACATTCAAAGTGTTTTACATAGTATATACAGGTACTTATTTGTACTTAGGGCAATGGAGGGTTAAGTGACTTGCCCAAAGTTACAAGGAGCTGCAGTGGGAATCGAACCCAGTTCCCCAGGTTCTCAGGCCACTGCAGTGCAAGATAACAGGTGATAATAGCATTAGCATGTGCTGTTAATAAATGACCCCCATAGTACTTCTGTAAGTAACTCACCTCATCTGTGTTTTCCCACCTGGTGTACTGTAAATTTAGAGTGCCAGCAGTGCCCACGATTCATTGCTGCCAGGAGAGGGAGCACTGTGGTCTTCTCCTGCATCTGTGGGACATCATGCAACTTGCTGGAAATCCAACAAATCAGCTGGTTTGAGGGAACCGAGAGAAGCTCCACCCTGTATAAGGACAACAGCCCTGATCCTAATTTCCATGGGAAAGTGCTTACTTCCAACACCACAGGAACCGTCATCATCAACAAAGTGCAACAGAAAGACAGCGGGATTTACTACTGCAAGATAAATAAGACGGACTGTGGCACAGAGCTGAAAGTGCTGGGTAAGCCCCTTGTGTTTGAATCTTCACCAAAGAACTGTTCTTTCACTACTGTCTGTTATGGTTTTCTAAAAATTCAGTGGGTCTAAAATTCATAGAGCATAAAAACATTATTAGAGTCTTAAGGAGCCAGACTCAGTAACAGGAGAAAGTGGGGTCTGAGACAAAGTTGAAGAGGGCAATTTTCAAAGAGTTCAAGTACATTGTGCAAGAGTCTGTTTGTTATATAGAGCATGTGTATGTTTTATTATTTGTAATTTTTGTTGGAGGGGGCAAGTGTGGGGGCAGAGAGTGGGCGTTTCTTCGCTACTCAGTACAGCTACATTGCAGTGTGCTAACCAGTTAGCGCAGGATTAGCGCATGAGCTCTTACGACCTACAAAATCGATATCGGTAAGACCACATGGACTTGGTTTTTTTAAATAGCTAAGCACTAGTGGCAGCTTGTATGGCTTCTGATCTGCCCAGTGAAGTGGTTCGAGTTGTACCTGTTGCTCCAGGTCTTCTAGTTCCAGACCTGCCAAGTCTCCCACTTTCAGGGGGAGACTCCCGCTTTTTCCGGTCATTTCCCCCACTGCTGCCAAGGAGCCAGGATTTCCCACCGAGTGACCTCCCCTTCCAGCGGCAGCAGGAAAGACCATCCTTAAATGTAATCTTCTGCTGCCACTGGTCCCACGGCAGCAGGAAATTACATTTTAGGAAGGCCTTTCCTGCTGCTGATGGAAGGAGAGGCTACCGTTGATGCTGCTGTGGGTGGGGCTGGGCAGGACGTTGGCCCCCTTGGCAGCTCTGCACTTTTACCACTTCCCTATCTCTGAAAAAGATTTGTTTGTATATTAATATGCAACCTTTCCAGTTGCAAGGGATGACCCCAAACAGTGATCACTGGGGAACCATAAATAAAAGGATGCCCCACACCAAGCGCCTTTGGTTTCTAATGTAGAAAGGACTTTCTGTGTGGTTCAAGTAACTCCTGCAAATAAATGTTCCTTCTGCCCACAGAACAAAACCTCTTTATGCTTAAAGTAATGTTATCATTTTCTTTAAGACATTAAACCAAAAAAGTGGTTTTCTCAATAATATTGTCTTGCAAGATCTCCAAGAACCCCGAGAGATGAAAGCTTGCAGGATGCCTCACTAGGACGAAGACAATTTTTGAAACATAGGGGGTTGATATTCAGAGATTTAACTGGGCAGAAAAGGCTCCTGACCAGTTCAATCGCTCGTTCAGGCCTATCCTCTGATATTAGGTAGCAGTTAACAGATTTGTGCTGCTGAATTTCACCACAGACAGCTGAACTTAAAGCCAACTCTTTTGCTGTGGGCAGATTCGGTACTTATGTGGCTCTGTCAATTTCCAGCACTTAACTGCCTAAATTAAGTGACCAAATCAAACCACATAAAACATAGTTCTTTCTTTATGCAGTGTTGCAGAGTATCGCACGTAACCACATAAGAGATAGCTGGCCGCATAAACCCAGATACTCAGCACCGGGGCCCAGACAGAACAGAATCCTGAAATCCAAATTAGGACAGTGTATCAAGAAGTAAATGTCGATCGACAGTGTTGAAAGCAGCAGACAGGACAAGAAGGATGAGAATTGAGTAAAAGCCATTGGATCTGACCAGGAACAGGTCATTGGAGACTTTGGCAAGGGCTGTTTCTGTAGAATGTAGAGAGCAAAAACCCAAGAAACAGGTATTGCGTAGAACGTTCAAGAAGCTTGGATGTAAAAGGGAGGAGGGAGATGAGTTGATAGTTGGAAAGGCAGATAAGGACTAGTGAATGTTTTTTGAGGAGTCACCTTTGCAAATATTTGGAACAATAAATTGTCCGTGCCAATTTTACGTCTTTGTTCTCATAGGTGTTAGGAGTCTAAAAAGCGTGAAGACGAGGAACACGCTGAAAGATGCCATCATCATGATCCAGACAGTTCTGATTGTGCTCTTTGTAAGCATCCCAGTCCTGATGATCTTGGACAAGGTGAGAACAACTGAAACCTTGATGCAACATATTCCACTCTTTCCTGTGGATATTAACAAAAGAGTGCTTCAAGGCCTTTCTCCTCACTCCTTTCCCTCTGGCTCTCATCAGAAAGCCACCAGCCACAGGGCAGTTGATCTATAATTATTAGATTATTAATGGGGCTCATTTTTAAAACACTAGGAGGCCTTTTTACTAAAGCGTGGCAAGTCCATGCAATGAAGTAGATTTACCACAGGAGCCTGGTGGTAGGGCCTGCCACACCACGTGCCATTTCCACAACATCAGAATTTTGGGAGCCCTTACTGCCTCCTAAATAGGTTCTGGTAAGGGCTCCCAGGGAAATGCCACAAAGCAAGAGGTTAAGTTACCACACGGCCATTTCCTTTTTTTTTTTTTTAAAGGCCTTCTACCTGCTGCGGTAAAAGGACCCCTTAAAAGTTATATAATTGTAACCTACAGAACTTTGGAAGTCTAAGTGCTTTGAAAATACACCTCTAAAAGTCAAGTGAAACCTTGGAAGAGTCGAGACTCTCCTCTGCCACTAACTCCGTGTTATTTCCTCTCTGAACCTCTGTTCACTTGCTTGATTGGTTAATATTCATAATAGTAAACATTCATTTTCTTGTATTGCTTTGGGGACTTTCATACCCTTTTGGAAGAGCAACCAGGAGGGTCCAAGGTTACCAGAAAGGAGCTTGGGATTGTGGTCTATTTGTTTGAGGTGGGATCAGTAGTGGATAGGATTTTATCTCCTCCTTTCCTTGCAGGAAGGGAGCTCTACTTGGGCTGTTTCGTATATTTTCACTTGTGTTTGATATTATTCTTATTGTTGTATTAGCAGTGCTTTGATGTAAGTATGACTGAGTCTATTTTGGAAAAGAGTGGCATATTGAGATTAATATTAAGGTAGGAACAGAATGAAAACAGCTGATGGAGTGCCATCTCTTGGGGCTATTATTTTATATTAGACTTTTAAATTACATTGAGGGGCATTTTCGAAAGGGACGTCCATGTTTTGATATGGACGACCTCACAAAACGTACCTTCTTTCTTCAGATTAGAAATGGTCAAATGTTGACAAATATCAGAATATAGAAGTGAAACATAAAAGCATTCCAATGACAGTCCCATGGGAAAGGTAGGAGTGGGTGGGGTGGGGAGAGGATGGGTGATCAGAGGGTGACAAAAGCAGTATAATTTTATGACTTACATTGTGATAGGAAACCCAGATCTTTCTTTAGTCCTGTCTAGTGGGTGTCAAAATAGGATTAAAGGGATTTTTAGTATGCTCGCCATAAACTCATTCATGCAGTACTCTGGTCTTGCAAAATGCTGTTGTACAGAGGTGTCACCCTGGTTAGTACTTTGCTGTTTGATGTGCTGTCTGTGTAGGTTGACTTATCTTTATCATCCGGCCTGCCTTCCTCACATTTTCTACATTGAACAATATACTTTACATTTGAAGATGAGAAAGTGTAAGAGGAATAGTAGTCATATTAAGCTATGGGGCTCATTTTCAAAAGAGAAATATGTCCAAAAAGTGGTGCAAAAGCTGCATTTGGACATCTCACAAAATCGTCCAAAGTGGTATTTTCAAAAACAATTTTCAGACATTTTTTTCTATGAAGTGCGTTCATATCACATGGGGCGTGTCAGGGGCATGCTAAGGGTGAGATTTGGGTGTTCCTAACACTTGGACGTTTTTCAGCCATAATGGAACAAAACAAAACCTTCTAGAACTATGGTGTTTTGACCTGTTTTTATAGTGAATAAGGCACAAAAAGGTACCCTAAATGACCACTAGTTACTAACCCCCTCCCACCTTCAAAAATGTGATTAAAACCATTACTTACCAGCCTCTATGCTAGGCTCAGATGTTATATTCAGGTCCATTAGAGCAACATGCAGGTCCCTGGAGTAGTCTAGTGGTGGGTGCAGTGCACTGCAGACAGGTGGACCCAGGCCCATACCTCCCCCTACCTGTTACACTTGTGGTGGAAACTGTGCGACCTCCAAAACTCACCAGAAACCCACCATACCCACATATCGATGCCTGCTTCACCCATAAGGGCTATTGTAGTGGTGTACATTTGGGGGTAGTGGGTTTAGGGAGGGTTTAGGGGGAACGGTGAGATATGTACCTGGAAGCATTTATATGAAGTCCACAGCCGTGCCTCCTAGGCTGCCCCATTGCTCTTCTGGGATGTCTGTCTGGCAAGTCTACCAAGAATACTGGCTCCTCCTACATCCCAATGGCTTGATTTTGTGTGTTTTTCACTTGGATGTGCTTTTTTTGAAAACAGACCAAAAAGATAAACACACAGAGCACAAAAACATCTAGCAAATAGCCATTTTTGAAAAAGTGAAATCTTGTGAACTGTGGGGAAAGGGGGTTCAATTTGATTCAGTTCAGGCCAGATCAGGTCACTGAGGAGAGGGGCCGTTAGACCACTATGGGGATTGATGCTGATGTCTGGGGAAGGGTGGTCTGGTTCGAGGGAGACAGAGTGGGTGCTAGTAGACATCCTCTCAACTAGCCCTTCTATGCTACCTCAAGACCCTGGCATTATTTTTCCCACAGTAGTTACACGGGCAAAGCTTTTATTTTTGATTTTGCATGGCATAGGAGAGCAAGTACATTCATTTGCATGCAGGTGTGGTAAGGCTTTCCACATGAGTTAACACTGAAACCCTTTCTGTATTGCTGTTCCGCAGTAAATCTATGTAAAATCCATGGTAACATGCAGAAAACTTTCTGCATCAGCCCTGATGAGACTGACAGATAAGGAATAATACTCCACGGTCTTAAACCATTTGTTCTTCATCTTTTCTTTAGAACTCAAGATCAGATCCTATGGAGGAAGATCACACATATGAGGTATGTTTTTAAAGGAGGGGTTGTAAATCTACTACTACTACTACAAATCATTTCTATAGCGTTACCAGTCGTACGCAGTGCTTCACAATTGAACATGAAGAAAAGCCAGTCCCTGCTCAAAAGAGCTTACAATCTAAATCAGGATAGACAGACAGGACATAAGTACATAAGTAATGCCATACTGGGAAAAGACCAAAGGCCCATCCAGCCCACCATCCCATCCCCGACAGCGGCTAATCCAGGTCAAGGGCACCTGGCAGCTTCCCAAACGTACAAACATTCTATACATGTTATTCCCAAAATTGTGGATTTTTCCCAAGTCCATTTAGTAGCGGTTTATGGACTTGTCCTTTAGGAAACCGTCCAAACCCTTTTTTAACTCTGCCAAGCTAACTGCCTTCACCACGTTCTCCGGCAACGAATTCCAGAGTTTAATTACGCGTTGGGTGAAGAAACATTTTCTCCTATTTGTTTTAAATGTACTACACTGTAGTTTCATTGCATGCCCCCTAGTCCTACTATTTTTGGAAAGCATGAACAGACGCTTCACATCCACCTGTTCCACTCCACTCATTATTTTATATACCTCTATCATGTCTCCCCTCAGCCATCTCTTCTCCAGGCTGAAAAGCCCTAGCCTCCTTAAATTAGTCTTTCTTCATAGGGAAGTCGTTCCATTCCCTTTATCATTTTCGTCGCCCTTCTCTGCACCTTCTCTAATTCCTTTATATCTTTTTTGAGACGCGGCAACCAGAATTGGACACAATACTCAAGGTGCGGTCGCATCATGGAGCAATACAACGGCATTATAACATCATCGTGTTTGTTTTCCATCCCTTTCCTAATAATACTCAACATTCTGTGCGCTTTTTTAGCTGCCGTAGCACACTCAGCAGAAGTTTTTAACATCTTATCAACGATGACTCCCAGATCCCTTTCTAGGTCTGTGACTCCTAACGCGGAATCTTGCATGACATAGCTGTAATTCGGGTTCCTCTTACCCACATGCATCACTTTGCCCAATCCCCCAGTCTCGCGAAGTCCTCCTGTAATCTTTCACACTCCTCCTGCGACTTGACGACCCTGAATAACTTTGTGTCACCTGTGAATTTAATTACCTCACTAGTTACTCCCATCTCTAGGTCATTTATAAATATGTTAAAAAGCAGCGGTCCCAGCAGACCCCTGCAGGACCCCACTAACTACCCTTCTCCACTGAGAATACTGACCATTCAACCCTACTCTTTGCTTCCTATCTTTCAGCCAGTTCTTAATCCATAGTAATACCCTACCTCCGATCCCATGACTCTCTAGTTTCCTCAGGAGTCTTTCTTGAGGCACTTTGTCAAACGTCTTTTGAAAATCCAGATACACAATATCCACCGGCTCCCCATTGTCCACATGTTTGTTCACCCCCTCAAAAAAATGCAGTAGTTTGGTGAGGCAAGACTTCACTTCACTAAATCCGTGCTGACTTTGTCTCATCAGCCCATGTTTTTGTATGAGCTCTGTAATTTTATTCTTAATAATAGCCTCTACCATTTTGCCCGGTACCGATGTCAGACTTACCGGTCTATAATTTCCCGGATCTCCTCTGGAACCTTTTTTAAAAATCAGCGTAACATTGGCCACCCTCCAATCTTCTGGTACCACACCTGATTTTAGGAATAAATTGCATATTACTAACAGTAGCTCCACAAGTTCATTTTTCAGCTCTATTAATACTCTGGGATGAATACCATCAGGTCCTGGTGATCTACTACTCTTCAGTTTGCAGAACTGACCCATTACATCCTCCAAGTTTACAGAGAATTCATTTAGTTTCTCCGACTCGCCGGCTTCAAATACGCTTTCTGGCACCAGTGTCCCTCCCAAATCCTCCTCGGTGAAGACTGAAGCAAAGAATTACATTTTTTTTTTTTTGTTACATTTGTACCCCGCACTTTCCCACTCATGGCAGGCTCAATGCGGCAGGCAACGGAGGGTTAAGTAACTTGCCCAGAGTCACAAGGAGCTGCCTGTGCCGGGAATCAAACTCAGTTCCCCAGGACCAAAGTCCACCACCCTAACCACTAGGCCACTCCGCTACAGCTTGGTCTTCCCTGATTGCCCCTTTAACACACATTTTCGTCCAGTAGCCCAACCGATTCTTTAGCCGGCTTCCTGCTTTTAATGTATCTAAAAAATTTTTTACTATGTATTTTCGCTTCTAATGCTAACTTTTTTTTCAAAGTCATTTTTTGCCCTCCTTATCTCCACTTTGCATTTGGCTTGGCAGTGCCAGCATGGTTGGGGAAGAGTCGGAACTTATTATTCAGTCCATTAACTGCCTACAGTAAGTGAATAAAGTTAGGAAATCAAAATGGTTGCCCTAACTTTATCCGCTGAGCTAAGCGGGAATCGGTTAACTTCCGGGTGACTGCTCATAACCCGTTATTCAATGGTATAAATGCACAGGAGCCAGGAGAGAGGAGATGTGATAGAGACATTTAAATACCTCAGTGCAGTGCTGTAGCGAGGGCTAATGGCACCCGGGGCGGGTCGCCGCTGCGCACCCCACCCCCCCCCGGGTGCAGCATGGCGTGACCCCCCCCCTCTGCGGCGCACCCCCCCAAGAGTGCAAACCCCCCCAGACCGCATTCTTACCTGCGGGAGGGCTGATCCGCCCCGAGTGCATGTCACTCAGAGCTGCGTCGGCCCCGCTGGTTCCCTGCTCTCTCTGCCCCGGAACAGGAAGTAACCTGTTTCGGGGCAGAGAGAGCAGGGAACCAGCGGGGCCGGCACCCCCCGAGCGTGTGCACCCGGGGTGAACCGCCCCTCCAACCCCCCCCCCCTTCCTACACCACTGCCACAGTGGTATAAATGCACAGGAGGCAGGAGAGGGGAGATGTGATACAGACATTTAAATACACAGGTGGGCTTCATTTGATTGAAAATGGATAAGGTTGAAAAGAAGACTCAGAGTTGTCTGAGGAAATATTTCTTTACAAAAATGGTAGTGGATCCATGGAGCAGCTTCCCGGCGGAGGTGGTAGAGATGAGGTAATTATTTGAAGTCGGTAAATAAGAGGCAAATACAGAAGAACCTTGAATTTTTTTTTTTTTTTTTTTTACATTTGTACCCTGCAATTTCCCACTCATGGCAGGCTCAATGTGGCATACATGGGGCAATGCAGGGTTAAGTCACTTGCCCAGAGTCACAAGGAGCTGCCTGTGCCTGAAGTGGGAATTGAACTCAGTTCCTCAGGACCAAAGTCCACCACCCTAACCACTAGGCCACTCCTCCACCAAGCCACCTCCTCCTCCTCACCCTTTAACCCACTCCCTCAACCAACCTACCCAGGCCTCCTTCTCCTCTTTTCCTGATATCACCGGAGGAAACTGTCCACCTTCTTTCCTCCTCGAAATGCACCACCTGTTCCTCTGATCCCATCCCCACCAACTTACTAAACACCATCTCTCCTACTGTCACACCCCCATCTGTCATATCCTCAACCTCTCTCTCTCCACTGCAACTGTCCCCGACACCTTCAAGCATGCTGTAGTCACACCACTCCTCAAAAAAACCATCACTAGACCCTACCTGTCCTTCCAACTACTGCCCCATCTCCCTCCTACCCTTCCTCTCCAAGATATTTGAATGTGCCGTTCACAGCCGCTGCCTTGATTTTCTCTCCTCTCATGCCATCCTCGATCCGCTTCAATCCGGTTTTCGCCCTCTACACTCGACAGAAACGGCACTCACTAAAGTCTGTAATGACCTGTTCCTTGCTAAATCCAAAGGTCACTACTCCATCCTCATCCTCCTTGACCTGTCCGCTGCTTTTGACACTGTCAATCATAATTTACTTCTTGCCACACTGTCCTCTTTTGGGTTCTAGGGCTCTGTTCTCTCCTGGTTCTCCTCTTATCTCTCCCACCGTACCTTCAGAGTACATTCGCATGGATCTTCCTCCACCCCCATCCCGCTCAGGGATCGGTCCTTGGACCCCTTCTTTTTTCAATCTACACCTCTTCCCTGGGCTCGTTGATCTCATCTCATGGTTTCCAATATCATCTTTATGCTGACGACACCCAGCTCTATCTCTCCACACCAGACATCACTGCGGAAACCCAGGCCAAAGTATCGGCCTGCTTGTCCGACATTGCTGCCTGGATGTCCAACCGCCACCTGAAACTGAACATGGCCAAAACCGAGCTTATTGTCTTTCCACCCAAACCCACTTCTCCTCTCGATAACACCCTCATCCTCCCCGTCTCATCTGCCCGCAACCTCAGAGTCATCTTTGACTCCTCCCTCTCCTTCTCTGCGCATATCCAACAGACAGCCAAGATCTGTCGCTTTTCTCTCTATAACATCAGCAAAATTCGCCCATTCCTTTCTGAGCACACCACCCGAACTCTCATCCACTCTCTCATTACCTCTCGCCTTGACTACTGCAACCTGCTCCTCACTGGCCTCCAACTTAACCATCTATCCCCCCCCCCCCTCCCCGTCTTCCGCCTGGACCGATATGCTCATATCACCCCTCTCCTCAAGTCACTTCACTGGCTTCCGATCAGGTACCGCATACAGTTCAAGCTTCTCCTACTAACCTACAAATGTACTCAATCTGCAGCCCCTCACTACCTCTCTACCCTCATCTCCCCTTACGTTCCTACCCGTAACCTCCGCTCACAGGACAAATCCCTCCTCTCAGTGCCCTTCTCCACCACCGCCAACTCCAGACTCCGCCCTTTCTGCCTCGCCTCACCCTATGCTTGGAATAAACTCGCTGAGCCCATAAGCCAAGCCCCCTCCCTACCCATCTTCAAATCCTTGCTCAAAGTCCACCTCCCTCTTCAATGTCGCTTTCGGCACCTAACCATTGTACCTCTATCCAGGAAATCTAGACTGCCTCAATCTTGATTGACTGCACTTTTTGTCCTTTAGATTGTAAGCTCCTTTGAGCAGGGACTGTCCTTCTTTGTGAAATTGTACAGCACTGCATAACCCTAGTAGCAGTTTAGAAATGTTAAGTAGTAGTAGTAGAAGATATCGGAGGAAGAAGAAGGGTTTATATAATGTAGTAATTACATGATTGGGCAGACTGGATAGGCCATATGGTCTCTATCTGTTATTAGTTCTGATGTTTCTATATTCCTTGAGTGCAATATCTGCTGTTAAAGAAATGATATTTTCCTTTCCACAGGGTCTAGAGATTGAACAGGCGCCAATGTATGAAGACATTGTGACATTACGAGCCGTGGAGTCAAAATGGACTGCGGCTGAGCACCCGTGTCTGGAATAAGTAGCCAACTTCAAAGAATCCTTTGTCATCAGTCCGAGAACCTGACTGCCAGTCCATCTGTCTGTATGTGTCTGTGCCTGTCTGTTGCGCCATCTTTCCTTGCCTGGTGCTTGTTCAGTGATGAACACCCAAGGTTTCAATGGCATTGTAAAGCAGATAGACTCCATCGGCAGGGTCCTATTTTCCCTGTGAGCAGGAAGCTTTTTATGGATTCATAGGGATATTTTTTTTAATCTGTTGCCAAACTTTTTCCAGATGAAAACCTCTTGGGCTCTTGGATTGTGAGAAATTTTCTTTTCCAATTCTACTACTTATGATTTCATTAATAGACATAGAGCTGAAGCAGAAAAGTCTATATTTCATTTCCTGCATCTTGCCTATAAGTAGAAGCATTAAAAAGCATATCAGGGTAATACATTTTGTACATTTCTCTTGTTGCAAAGAGAAAATAAAAAAGGGTAGTTTGTGATAAAACCCAAAAGCCCAGGTTCTCATTTTTCAGATTGCATAGAGACATCTGACCTTCAGCCCAATGTAGGCTACCAGTGGTTTCTGTCTGCTTATGGCCCTGCATTCACTGATACTTTGTGTCAGGTTGTTTTTTAAATACCTCTTCTGGAGATGCCCTAGTTAGATCTGGTGATAGACCTGTTTGCCAACATTGTAAAAGAAGGTTTCCCTGGTTTAATCTTTGCCTTCTATGTTGACAGGTCCCACTTGTCTTGAAGAGTGAACAACCTTTGGCCTGTCCCGAACATCTCCAGCCTTTCTGGTCTCTCTCGTGCTACATTAATTGCTTCCGTGCCCCTCACAAGCTTTATTGCTCTGCTTTGAAACCTCTGACGTCAACGTAGACACCCAAAAATGTCTTCCATGCATCAGCTGAAGCCTTTGCAAAGCATTAGACAGAGGTAATACTGCCTCCTGTTCCCTACAATTAATTGCCCCGGGACCTTTGGTGCTTTCTAGCTGCTGCTTGGCTCTTTTACCCTGTTGGAATTGCTCACGGGAGAGAAATGAATGGCCATGTGGCTGTGGGATCAGACATATGCTATGCATTTTTCCATGTAACAAGCACCAGCTTTTACTACATGTTAAGAGTATACCCGGTCATGGTAGCATTGTACTCTTTATGCATCTATCCACGGGCCCGATGCTCAAAACTCCAGGGCTAGAGGGAAGAGCACACATCCCATAGAACAAGAATAGAGAAGAAAATTAGCTCCCAGATGCCCAAATCAAATGGACGCAAATTTTATATATGCTAGTAAAGTGAAAGCAAGGGAGAGGAATGCGACTGACATATGTGCACATGAACTGCGATTACTGTGAAACAGCTGCGCACATGCACAAGGCAAAAAAGGAAGTGCAAGAGCACTTCAGTAGCCATAGCCCACACTATGAAACATAAGCACCCCCCCCCCCCCCCCCAATTTTTTTTGCAGTTTAAATCCCTTAAGAGGTTGACACCAAAGCGCAGGAAAACAGGCGCCAATGCCTGCCCTCACCCTTGCTCAGACTTACAGACATGGTTTTTTTTCTCACTATCAGCACTACAGGCTGCACGGGCTTCTTTCTCCTTTCAAAAGAAGCCAAAACCCAGCAACTTAATGTGAAAAATACAGAAGAAATCCTCTCCTCAAAACCCTCCCTGACCTGGCGGTGTGTTAGTTTCTGCACCGTCTTCTGACCAATGGAGTGAATACCTAATTAGCCCAATTTGAATCCATTTCATTCCATTTAAGTACAATTTGCACTGATCTTCAGCGCACAGATTGCACATTAACATACGTGCAGTTCCGGCACTCAGTGTTATGAAGACATGACCCAGATGCTTAAAACCTAAGACCAACACGTAAAGGACGTTTCCTTGCATGTTTGACCTTAATTTTTAACTAAATAAAATATAAACTTCCATAATGCTTTACTGAATTGTAGATATTTAAGTAGCTTGAATAGCAAGTATGACCTAAAGGAGCTGTTTTCTATGTTGTGCCTCTATTCTCCTATTCTGCCCTCCATTACAGAGCATAATCACTTTTTTATATACAGTGGTGGAAATAAGTATTTGATCCCTTGCTGATTTTGTAAGTTTGCCCACTGACAAAGACATGAGCAGCCCATAATTGAAGGGTAGGTTATTGGTAACAGTGAGAGATAGCACATCACAAATTAAATCCGGAAAATCACATTGTGGAAAGTATATGAATTTATTTGCATTCTGCAGAGGGAAATAAGTATTTGATCCCCCACCAACCAGTAAGAGATCTGGCCCCTACAGACCAGGTAGATGCTCCAAATCAACTCGTTACCTGCATGACAAACAGCTGTCGGCAATGGTCACCTGTATGAAAGACACCTGTCCACAGACTCAGTGAATCAGTCAGACTCTAACCTCTACAAAATGGCCAAGAGCAAGGAGCTGTCTAAGGATGTCAGGGACAAGATCATACACCTGCACAAGGCTGGAATGGGCTACAAAACCATCAGTAAGACGCTGGGCGAGAAGGAGACAACTGTTGGTGCCATAGTAAGAAAATGGAAGAAGTACAAAATGACTGTCAATCGACAAAGATCTGGGGCTCCACGCAAAATCTCACCTCGTGGGGTATCCTTGATCATGAGGAAGGTTAGAAATCAGCCTACAACTACAAGGGGGGAACTTGTCAATGATCTCAAGGCAGCTGGGACCACTGTCACCACGAAAACCATTGGTAACACATTACGACATAACGGATTGCAATCCTGCAGTGCCCGCAAGGTCCCCCTGCTCCGGAAGGCACATGTGACGGCCCGTCTGAAGTTTGCCAGTGAACACCTGGATGATGCCGAGAGTGATTGGGAGAAGGTGCTGTGGTCAGATGAGACAAAAATTGAGCTCTTTGGCATGAACTCAACTCGCCGTGTTTGGAGGAAGAGAAATGCTGCCTATGACCCAAAGAACACCGTCCCCACAATCAAGCATGGAGGTGGAAATGTTATGTTTTGGGGGTGTTTCTCTGCTAAGGGCACAGGACTACTTCACCGCATCAATGGGAGAATGGATGGGGCCATGTACCGTACAATTCTGAGTGACAACCTCCTTCCCTCCGCCAGGGCCTTAAAAATGGGTCGTGGCTGGGTCTTCCAGCACGACAATGACCCAAAACATACAGCCAAGGCAACAAAGGAGTGGCTCAGGAAGAAGCACATTAGGGTCATGGAGTGGCCTAGCCAGTCACCAGACCTTAATCCCATTGAAAACTTATGGAGGGAGCTGAAGCTGCGAGTTGCCAAGCGACAGCCCAGAACTCTTAATGATTTAGAGATGATCTGCAAAGAGGAGTGGACCAAAATTCCTCCTGACATGTGTGCAAACCTCATCATCAACTACAGAAGACATCTGACCGCTGTGCTTGCCAACAAGGGTTTTGCCACCAAGTATTAGGTCTTGTTTGCCAGAGGGATTAAATACTTATTTCCCTCTGCAGAATGCAAATAAATTCATATACTTTCCACAATGTGATTTTCCGGATTTAATTTGTGATGTGCTATCTCTCACTGTTACCAATAACCTACCCTTCAATTATGGGCTGCTCATGTCTTTGTCAGTGGGCAAACTTACAAAATCAGCAAGGGATCAAATACTTATTTCCACCACTGTACATGTATTTGACAAGAAAGTTTGATCAAGGGTAAGTGTCAACTGAGAGAGGTAGGTAGATATTGGATTTGCTTTATATATAGATCATTTTTTAATGTGAAGCTTTTAGACTCAATAAGCTCTCCATCCCTCAAACTATTGGTTTGAGAGTTTAAGGACAATTCCTTTTAGGACTCACTGTGTTCTATGTTGTGCTATGCCTGATGCCGAAGATAGATTTTACAAGGTTCTTGCTAAATTCTCTGTCTGCTATGACTTTACTTTCCTACTTGGAGATTTCAGTATTCACCTAGAAGCAGACTCTGATCCTCAGACCGTGAAGTTTCTTGATTCTTTAGATGCTAAAGCATGATAAAGGTCACCAATTGGACCTGTTAGCATTACTACCACTCTTAAAGGAAGCTTTTTCCAGTCCTTTAATGCTACTATTCCTGTCCCATGGTCGGATCATGTTATAGAGAAAAGGTTAACCCAGTGGAATTTTGGAACTTAATAGATAGCTTCCTTCACTCTCTCTTACTGATGATCGTTTCTTCGAGACCTGGAATCCCATATGCAGCTAAAAACAGACCATAGAAACTCAGAGAAATGGTTCGACCAGGAATTTATCTCTGAAACGATCCCGCAGGAGATTAGAACGTTTGTGGAGATGTTCTCCCACCCCAGAAAACAAAAGCACCTGGCGATCTAAGATCCATAAATATAAGTCTTTACTAACTAAGAAGAGATCATTAATCTAAAGTAGTTGGAACTGACAGACCAGATACTAGGAAATTATTTTCTCTATACTAGACCAGTTGACAGACGAGAATCAATTAGTCAATACTTTAATGATAATAATAAAACTTTATTTATAACCCACTATATCTAAGTCTAAGTGGGGAACAAACCACATACAAAATACCATAAAACATAATAAAAATTATTTCTTTTACCTCTATTTTCCCATCCTCTACTGATTTAGCACTGTATTAGCAAGGTAAGATTGAAACAATATCTGACTTTTACTGTACTCTGCCATTCTATCCCTCCACCTCAATCCCTGTGGATAGAATCTGGCAGCAATTTGATGAGGTACAATTTTCAGATACTAAACGTTTGCTTACTAAGTATGCTAAATCCTCTTGCTGCATGGATGCATGCCCTCCATATTTAATCAAGTCAGCTTCCTCAACTTTAATTAAGGCTATTACCCAATGGATCGATTTTCACTTAATTTCTAGGAAATTTCCTTCTGCTGGATGCGACATTATTCTCACCCCTCTCTCTATATATAATAATTTGCCCATCTGCGTCCCTGGGTGGCTGTGTTCATAACAGCATGCAAATGAGCTTACGTCAGCTCGCTTCCAGCGTTTCTTTCCCTCTCAGTGTCCCGCCCTCAAAGAAAGACGAAATGACCTGAGAGGAGGGTGGGACATAGAGGGGAGGAAGTGACGTGAGCCAAGCCTGCCACTGCTGCAACCTGAGGTAAAAGGAAAGTTTTAAAGGCAGGATGGCAGGAAGGAAAAGAGGGCTGTTGTGGGAGACGGGGTGGGCAGGTGAGGGCTGGGGTTGAGTCACTGGACATGGATGGGTGGGGATGGGTGGGGAGAGAAAAGGAGAGGAGAATCGCTGACATGGATGGGATGAGAGGGGAGAGGAGAATGGCTGGATATGAAGGGGAGGGGAGAGAGGAGAAATCGCTTAGATGAGAGTCACTGGACATGGATTGGATGGGAGAATCGCTGGACATGGAGGGGAGGGCAGGGGAGAGAGGAGAAATCACTTAGACGATAGCCTTCCTAGGGCCCGTTTCATTTTTCACAAAACAGGCTTTTTTGCTTGTATTAAAGAATCCAAACCTGAGTGCATCTGATGTGAGTAACTACCGTCCTATCGCATCCACTCCTCTATTTGTTAAGACCATGGAGGGTTATGTGACTGAGCATTAGTCTATTATCTCCAAAAATTTGACATTCTGCACTCCCCTCAATCAGGTTTCAGGAAAAACTACAATACTGAAACTGTTGTGTCAACCTTGATACAATATGGTAAGGAATTATTTTGCAAATGACAATGTGCAATTGTTATTCAATTCGATCTAAGTAGCGATTTTGATTTGGTGGATTTTGAACTGATGACCCACATCCTGAATCATTTTGGTATTCAGGGTTCGGTCCTATCTTGGTTCAATGGTTTTTTTGACAAACCGCTGTTACACTGTCAGGAAAGTTGGGTCTTTTTCTGAAAGATGGAGTCCCCCAGGGCTTCCCTCTTTCTCCTTCACTTTTCAACTTACTATTGCAGTCCTTAGGTGTTATTTTTGACCAAGCTAGGATCAAACACTTTATTTTTGCGGATGACATTACAGTACTCTTACCTGTCTCTCAACTCTGGTCCGATACACTATCCCTTATCAGAACTTGTGTCTCTTTAATAGACAATTGGGTCATATTTCACAGGCTTAAACTAAACAAGAGTTAAGACTAAGTTTTTATGGTTGGGCCCCAAGTCAGATTCAAGGTATGTCAAGTCCCTAGTTTTGAAAGGTGATCAGTTTTATTTGGATCATTCAAAAATTCTAGGAGTTGAAGTAGATCACTTATTGACTATGCAGTTTCATACCCAATCGATTATTAAGCATTCTTTCCTAATAATGAGAAAATTGAGTATTTTTAGAAATTTTTTTAGTTTTGAGGTTTTCAGACTCCTGCTCCAATCCATGATTCTTCCTAGATTGGACTACTGTAACCTAATATTAGCAGTTTGTTCAAAATCATTGATCCATCGTTTATAGTTAGTTCAAAACTCCGCTATTAGATTGATTTTTGGACTACCCCAATTTGAACCACTTCAACCGCACTATTCCAGGCTCCACTGGCTCCGACAATGAGCGAATACAGTTCAAGCTAGGCATTACTACTTTTAAAATTCTCAATAGGGAAGTTCCAAACTATATGCTAAATGTCACATTTAACAAGTCAACAAGGCTCTACCATCACCGTTGAAAGAGACAGCCGACCACAGCCTATTCAAGAAATCTCTAAAGACTTACCTGTGCAATCGTTCTTACTCCACTCCTGCTTGACCCCCTGTACTCCCTCATTCCTCTCCCCTGTTGACCCCCTCTCTTCCCTTCCTCTATTCCCTGCTCCATCTTGCATATGCCTTATTGTATTGTACTATTCCTTTAATGTTATAAGCCACATAGAGCCTGCCTTGGTGGGATTATGTGGGATATAAATGTTCACAATAAATAAATCTTTGTTACGTGGCCCCTCTTCTAGACATGATACTTGTAACCTGTTTCAACTTAAATTTCCAATGTTTAAGAACTCAAAATCAGTTAAACATTTCACTCTGTCTATTCATTACCAGCTGGCAAACTTTTGAAAACAACTCCCAATATATCTGAGATCTTGTACTCACTATCTTTACTTCAGAAAGCATCTAAAGGCTTTCCTATTCAATAAGGCAGGTATATCAAATGGATAATTTAAAGCTTGACAGGTGTATCAAGTAAGCAGTTATTATAAGTTAATCTCTCTGTTTCTGCTACTGTAGCTCCTAGACAACTGGTCTAGCTTATTTGACTTTTGTAATCCGTCCTTGAACTATATAGGAATAGGCGGAATATCAATACAGTATGTGCACCTTTATAAATTAGAAGGCAGAGTCAGTCTGCTGATTAGCCCAAGTTCAGCACAAAGTTAACGGGACCAGATAGAAGTTGGACTCATTGGATCATAATATACAGAAAACTGGCTGGACTACACGTGTCAAACTTCTTCAAGAGCTCAACTCATGTTGCTGTCCAGTCATTCACTTGTAGTTAGTAGTAGATCCATTCGGCCAGTTCAGAGACATAGAGAGAGCCCATATGGAGACTATTACACACAGAAAGAAAGCTCAAACGTATGACTCCATGATCTCCTGAATGTTGCTTAGGTTTTTAGATGTCCTACTGTGAGGAGAGCAGGTTACGCCTAACAGCTTACAGTACGTATAAGTTAAGGGTCACTGCAATGCTGTCTAATGAAGGTCCATCTAAAATATTGGCGATAGCTGTCATATGGCTCCTTTTACTAAGCCACGGTAGTGATTCACTGCGTGGAAAATGCAACGAAGCCCATTCAAATCCTATGGACTTTGTCGCATTTGCTGCATGGGAATCACTACTGCAGCTTAATAAAAGGAGCCCATAATGTGGAATGAACACTCTGAATGAGCTAAAACCTCCTGATATTTTGTAAACAGTTTAAAGGTTTCTTCTTTCCAGCTGAGCTTACTGCAATAGATATCTTTTCCCTCATGTAAATGTTGTCTGTACAGTGGGGGTGTTGAGGTTGCAGAACTTGTTTAGTCTTTGTGATTTGTTTCATTTGAGTGTAGTAAGTCTTGATTTTGTATTATATGTTTCATTTAAAAAGTGCTGCATGAGTGTTCAGGTGCTGCAGTATATACATTTTGTAAAATAAATAAATATATAAATAATACCAGTGCCGTAGCCAGACTTGACATTTTAGGTGGGCCCCGAGCTAACATGAGTGGGCACTTTGTATATAGGTGTGAATAGTGTTTCTTATGATACTACTAAATAATGCCTTAAGAGTGCACTTGATGATGGATTTGTAAGTAAACAGCCAGCTCAACAGATGTCCTGTATCAACATAAACCACATACATACTTAATGGAAACACAGTTATATTATCCCATAACTTATGTCTACTATAAGGCAAACATCTCAACACACATCACAGTATCCTGAAAAATAATAACAAGCAAATGGCACATATCCTTCCAAATGCCCGATTAAGCTGTGTTCATAAAACAGACAAATAGCTTTGAAGTCTTTCTTTCCTCTGGCTCTACTGCTTTCTGTCCCTTCTGAGACTGACATTCCCGTTGGAAATGCCAGGCTCATATAGAAATCTCTCACCTTGGTCACATACAGAACACAGACCACCCCTTACCAATTGCAGAATAAAGGACCAAAATTAGGAGTCACAGAGATGTCAGGTTACACAGTTCCAGGCTGGAGATTTTGGGACAGTCCTGGTTTAGAATTTATAACCTAAAGCAGTGTGGGATTTGCAGTGCCTGATCCTGCCCATGGAAATCAGTGATGCGCATCAAAGTGGGGTGGTCAGAAATTCAGGACTGTCCCAACATTTCCACCTGGAACTGGTAACCTGCAATCTCTGAAATCATCCTGTAGCACAACACAGCCCTGCCCTTCCCTACCTCATATCCCCCATAGTCTGGCATCAGTCTTGCCCTTCCCTATGCCCACCCCCACCAAGAATATAACAAAACATTTTTTAACCTTGCTATTGCAGAGCCCACACCCTTCCAACAGCATGAAATAGAAGACTGTTTTTAACCTGGACACTGCAGAACAGTTTCTTCCAAGTTTACTGCCCTGTATGAGACCCTGATCAATGTCCATGTGGTGTAGGGCTGGAGAGGCAGCCTAAGTTGGCTCCTAGCAGGATGTGTTGGCTAGGAGGGGGGTGGGGGGGGGGTGGAAGGCTTCACTCCCAATTCTGTGGCAGCTGCTGATTCCTGGTGTTGGTCTGGGGCTGGATAAGTACCTGGATTTCCCCCAGCAGCATGGGATGGGTCCCACTTATTTAAAGGCACCACTGAGGCTCTGGACTTTGCTACAGATTTCTCTGGAGGGTCACTGATAGTAGATACCCAAGATGTGCCAGGCTGATTTACTGGGACAGGCAGTGAGAGCAGACGCTGCTACAGAAGCAGAGTATAGGAAAAACAGCCTAGCAGAGCAGAGACTCCCCACACCAGAGCAGCAGCAACTGAGGCAGGCAAGACAGGAGGGCTGCTGCTTACTTGTTTAGGAGGTGGTAGGTAAAAGAAAAAAAAAATCACGAACGGCAATGGCTCTCAATGAGTTCCTGTTGCACTGGACTAAAGCTGAGCTAATGAGCCACTACAGCTGTGTGCAGGATAAGTGACTCCTAGGAACCTGATTGGTGATCAGACTGAGAATGGGTGGGCCTGGGCCCATCCAAGCCCACCTGTAGCTTCGCCCCTGAAAAACAGTTGGGCTGACTGAAGGTCAACACGTGTCCCTCATCTTGCTGTAGTATGGGTTTCTATTAGGGATGTGCATTTAAAACAAAACAAGATGAAGCCATTTTCAATTTGCTTGCTGTACACAAACTAAATTAACACAGGTTCCAAACATTTTTTGTGCCATTATGGTCTATAGGACCAGGAAAACTGAGCTTGTTTTTGTTCAGCCAGTGTGAGGCTAACGAGAGATCAAATATGGCAGCTAAAGACTTACAGCTGAAGCCAGAGGAGCTGCACAGTTAAGCTAGAAGCCAGGAAATAGCTCTCATCTGGGCAGAGCAGGTGCAAGAGTATTAGGCACACTAGGCAAACCTTCAGCCTTGCACCCCCTTCCCTCATTTAATTTTTAGACCCATTGCTTCCCCCCCCCCCAACAATGATGATCACCCCAACAACAACCTTCCCAAAATAATCTGGGTTAATAGTCTATTTGAAAACTGCCCTCCTGGTAGAAGTATTTCCTGTTGTTCATTTTGAAGTTATGTGGATCTTTTGTTTTGTTTTCACTGCCCCGCCCCACCACCACCACCACCCAGAAAATGCTATCCAAGGTGACAAACTAGACTTCTCTAATAGTTGCCTAAACCTTATCTCTAAGAAACGGATGGTGAGCTGTGTCTGGAGGAGAACATTGAACCAGCATTTGGCTTCTAATTAAGAACACACCCTTTGTTGGCCAAGTGGGCTCCTCCAGAAGTCTTTCCTTCTGATGCCCAGAAGATAACATTTTATTGGCTTTTACCTTTGACTGTTCTGCTTCTGTTGCTGAGGGTTCCAGATTTGATTTTCAGTAAACTTGCTAGCCAGACAGAGTAGAGCCACCTTAAGAGACAAAGAAGAAGCAGGAATCACTTGATCTAAGACAAAATTTCTTAACAAGCCTATCCCAGTGTCACTTCTTCCAAATCCCATGGCTAGTGATGTTATCATGAAGTTGAGATCACCACCATTTCTATCTTGGAGTTCAGAGGAAGAGAAGCTTGTGTTAAAAAGGTGGCTTCAGAGGTAAAAAGGATTGAACATTATCAAGTTCCAAAGACTGAGGGAAAGCAAAAAGTACACACAGGACTCACATATAGTGGGGTTAGGCACTGTCTGAGTTTGTGTGTCGGAGAAAAGTCAAGCTCTGCGGTGGTTCAGAACAAACTCCATAAATGTAAAGTAAATATCTAGAAAATAAAGTGAAGGGAACATAGCAAAGACAGGGCTGAGGGAAAGTGGTATGCAGGCCACACACCAATGGAGTTGGTGCGGGTGAGTTACTTCATTTGTAAAACTCTGGCACATTCAATAGGTTCATACAGACTGTAAAGGGACTGGCTCTGCTTTGAGGTCTTACTAGCAATGCTGCTGCTCCTCCCAGTAGTTTGAAGCCTTCAAATCACTGTTGGTGGCCCGTGCCCCTCTTTTGGTGTTGTGGATGTCTTCATGCCACTCTTGATGTCTTGTCATATTGTTGTCTCTCTAGCAGATGCCAAGAAGTTTTAATCAAGTTTCTTTAAAAATGTATGGAAAACCTCACTTAGGACCCGATGATCAATTCCCCGCACTGTTCTGAAACCTCATTGTAAAAATAGCACTGAAACAGTGTGGGGAATGAACTCTCCAATGATCAATGCTAAGATGCAACTGCATTGATCATGGAGGGAAAGCGCAGAAAAATTGTGCCTGGGCATGTACTTAGGCTCAATCCTCCTGGACTTGTTTGACAGGTATGGATTGTCAAAAAAAAAAAAAGCCCGGACCTGTCAAACATTCCAAGGGGCTGGAGGTTCGGTGGACCCCTGTACCCCCCTCCTCCAAAGGCAAGGCCCAGGTGGCCTAGTGCCCCCCAGGTCCCCACATACCCCTGGACACTGACACGAGGGAGGGGGTAGAGGTCTGATGGACCTCCCTTACCCCCCCTCCCCAACAGAAGAGAGGTCTGGCGGTCACCGGACCACCAGCCCATAGCTGGTGGTCTAGTGGCACTAAACCCTCTCCTTCATAACTTCGGATGCCAGAGGAGGGAATGGCATTCTCTCTTCCTTCCAGCACTGCCTCCAAAATGGCAGCGCCCTGCCCAGTGCATCCTGGGATGCACTGGATGGGGCTTCCACACCATATAAGGTATCCTCTAGTCCCTTTTCTGTTTGGGGGGTGTGGGGGCTTGAAAGGGCACTAGGCCACCAGGACCTTGCCTTAGGGAGTCCACTGGACCCCCAGGACTGATGGTGGCAGCCTGGTATGGAGAGAGTAGGGGAGGAATAGCACCTTAACCCAATATAATTTAAATGAACTCTGCGGTATTCTCATTCGGGGTCTGGCACCAGTATTAGCTTGCATTTACATTTGATCATCGGCGCATTAGTGTTATGCAAAATTGCTTATCCTGAATTAAACAAATGATTTGGAAACAAAAAAAATAAACCTAATGGGCAATGAATCTGAAAACAAACCAAACCATGTCTGGTTTATGGATGGAGTATTGGGGTGGGGGGAAATGTGTCAAGATTCCCAGGCGTGGGGGGGAAATTATAGGCAGTTCTCCTTTTTCCTGTGACTGGAAACAGTTGAGCAAATAGGTGAGGAATGAAGCAGAGTTGGTGGACTTGATTTGGGAGAGATATTGGTGCCAAAAATGGTCTTCAAAGCTGATGAGTCAGAGAAACAGCATGAAATCTCTATAAAACTGGAGGATGTAATAGCACAAGCTGACAAATTGAAGAGTAGCAAATTGCCTGGACCAGACAGTATTCATCCCAGAGTACTGATAGAATTGAAAAATGAACTTGCAGAACTATTATTAGTAATATGTAATTTATCTTTACAATCAAGTGTGGTACTGAAAGATTGGAGGGTGGCCGATTTTTGAAAACAGTGATCCAGGAAATTATAGACCAGTAAACCTGACATTGGTGCCGGGCAAAATGGTAGAGACTGTTATAAAGAATCAAATTACAGAGCATATTCAAAAGCATGGCTTAATGAAACAAAGCCAACATGGATTTAGAGAAGAGAAATCTTGCCTCACCCATCTATTACATTTCCTTGAAGGGGTGAACAAATATGAAGATAAAGGTGAGCCGGTTGATATTGTAAACCTGGATTTTCAGAAGGTGTTTGACAAAGTACCTCGCAAAAGACTCCAGAGGAAATTGAGGAGTCATGAGATAGGACGTACTGTCAATATTCTCAATGGAGAAGGGTAGATAGTGGGGTTCCTCAGGGGTCTGTGCTGGGACCACTGCTTTTTAACATATTGATAAATGATCCAGAGATGGGAGTAACTAGTGAGGTAATTACATTTGCTGACGACACAAAGTTATTCAAAGTGGTTAAATCACGAGACGATTGTGACAAATTACAAGAGGACCTTACGAGACTGGGCGTTCAAATGACGTTTAATGTGAGCAAGTGTTGTATGTGGGAAACAGGAACCCGAATTATAGCTACGTAATGCAAGGTTCCACGTTAGGAGTCACCGACTAGGAAAGGGATCTAGGTATCATCATTGATGATATGTTGAAATCCTCTGCTCAGTGTGCTGCGACGGCTAAGAAAGCAAATAGAATGTTAGGTATTATTAGGAAAAGAATGGAAACAAAAATAAGGACATTATAATGCCTATGTCTGCGTGGTGAGACGGCACCACGTATATTGTGTGCAATTCTGGTCACTGCTTCTGAAAAAAGATATAGTGGAATTAGAAAAGGTAACGAGAAAGGCGACAATAATGATAAAGGGGATGGGATGACTTCCCTATGAGGAAAGGGTGAAGTGGCTAGGGCTCTTCAGCTTGGAGAAAAGACAGCTGAGGGGAGATATGATAGAAGTCTATCAAATGATTTGAGTGGAACGGGTAGACGTGAATCGCTTATTTACTCTTTCCAAAAATACTAGGACTAGGGGGCACACAAAAAAAGCTACAAAGTAGTAAATTTAAAACGAATCAGAGAAAATAGTTCTTCATTCAACATGCAATTTAAGTCTGGAATTATTGCCAGAGAATGTAGTAAAACTAGTTAGCTTAGCGGGGTTTAAAAAAGGTCTGGATAGCTTTCTTAAGGAAAAGTCCATAAGCCATTATTTACATAAGTACATAAGTATTGCCATACTGGGACAGACCAAAGGTCCATCAAGACCAGCACCCTGTTTCCAACAGTGGCCAATACAGGTCACAAATACCTGGCAAGATCCCTCCAAAAAGTACAAAACATTTTATGCTGCATATCCCAGAAATAGTGGATTTTCCCCAAATCCTATTTAATAATGGTCTATGGACTTTTCCTTTAGGAAGCTGTCCAAACCTTTTTTAAACTCTGCTAAGCTAACCGCCTTCACCACATTTTCCAGCAACAAATTCCAGAGTTGAATTACACATTGAAGAAAGAAAAATTTTCTCTGATTCGTTTTAAATTTACTACTTTGTAGCTTCATCACATGCCCCCTAGTATTTTTGGAAAGCGCAAGCAAATGCTTCACATCTACCCATTCCACTCCACTCATTATTTTATAGACCTCTATGATATCTCCCCTCAGCCGTCTTTTCACCAAGCTGAAGAGCCCCAGTCGCTTTAGTCTTTCCTCCTAGGGAAGTCGTCCCATCCCCTTTATCATTTTCATCACCCTTCTCTGCACCTTTTCTAATTCCACTATCTTTTTTGAGATGCGGCGACCAGAATTGAACACAATATTCGAGGTGCGGTGGCACCATAGAGCGATACAAAGGCATTATAACGTCCTCATTTTTGTTTTCCGTTCCTTTCCTAATAATACCTAACATTCTATTTGCTTTCTTAGCCACCGCAGCACACTGAGCAGAAGGTTAATGTATCATCAATGACGACACCTAGATCCCTTTCTTGGTCGGTGACTCCTAATATGGAACCTTGCACGACATAGCTATAATTCGGGATCCTCTTTCCCACATACATCACTTTGCGCTTGCTCATATTAAACATCATCTGCCATTTAGACGTCCAGTCTCCCAGTCTCGTAATGTCCTCTTGTAATTTTTCACAATCCTCCCGCAATTTAACTACTTTGAGTCACTTTGTGTCGTCAGCAAATTTAATTACCTCACTAGTTACTCCCATCTTTAGATCATTTATAAATATGTTCAGGAGTGTGGTAGCCGTGTTAGTCCCCATGCATACTTCCTACCCACCCCCCTCCTCCCACCCTGTCAGACTGTCATAGTAATGTTTGAATGTTTTCACTTATATACACTGTCAGCTAGCACATTTGCTTATTTCCGATCTGACGAAGAAGGGCAACCTTCGAAAGCTAATCAAGAAATGTATTAAGTTATGTCCAATAAAAAAGGTATCATCTTATTTTCTTTTCCATGTTTTATTTTGTTTGATTTCTATTGATAAATATGTTCAAAAGCACTGACCCCTGGGGAACCCCACTAACTACCCTTCTCCATTGAGAATACTGACCATTTAACCCTTCTCTCTGTTTTCTATCTTTTAACCAGTTTTTAATCCACAATAGAACACTACCTCCTATCCCATGACTCTCCAATTTCCTCTGGAGTCTTTCATGAGGTACTTTGTCAAACGCCTTCTGAAAATCCAGATACATAATATCAATCAGCTCACCTTTATCCACGTTTGTTCACCCCTTCAAAGAAATGTAGTAGATTGGTGAGGCAAGATTTCCCTTCACTAAATCCATGTTGGCTTTATCTCATTAATCCATGCTTTTGAATATGCTCTCTAATTTTGTTCTTTATAATGGTCTCTACCATTTTGCCCAGCACCGACGTCACACTCACCTGTCTATAATTTCCCAGATCTCCTTTGAAACCTTTTTTAAAAATCGGCATTATATTGGCCACCCTCCAATCTTCCGGTACCACGCTCAATTTTAAGGATAAATTACATATTACTAACAATAGTACCGCAAGTTCATTTTTGAGTTCTAGCAGTACTGTGGGATGAATACCATCCGGTCCCATCTTATTTCTTAAGCTTCTGGCATTCACATATAGACATTTCAAACTATGTTTGTTGTTCCTATCTACATCATGCTCAGTACTTGACAGTATTAATTTGTAATCTTTTGTCTGATTTTAATTTTTATTTAAGAACACATGACCTACTACGGTCTCTTTTGGAACATCACCATTGGGATACCCTATCTTCCCTGTTTTGGTGATACCTTTGAAAGATACCTTAGTCCGAACCATGCGCTTTTGAGAGACTTGTCGGCCTTCCCCCAGTTTCTAGTTTAAAAGCTGCTCTATGAGATCAAAATTAAGGGCCAGATTCAATAAAAGGCGCTGAAAAATAGATGCCGGGAAAAATCAGCGCTCAGCATTATTCTCTAGAAGATGCTCTAGGATGACTACCTTATTGAGAATAGTGCCAAGCGAGGATTCCTGCGCCCAACTTCAGGTGTGAGGACTTATGCCAGCTGAAACCTGGTGTAAATCTTTTGAGAATGCCCCAACCCGCCTGTGCCCCTCCCATGGCCATAATTTTAAGGGTTTGTCCATTATTTCTCCCATCCCCAAAACAAATGCTCAGGATTGTCTCTATAAATATAGGTGCCAAAGATAAGCACCATCCCCCTATATTCAGCTGCTTCTATCACATATAACAAATTCTCTGTAACCTTGGAGGATGTAATGGGTCAGTTCAGCAAGCTGAAGAGTAGTAAATCACCGGGACCTGATGGTATTCATCCCAGAGTATTAATAGAACTAAAAAATGAACTTGCGGAGCTACTGTTAGAAATATGCAATCTGTCCCTAAAATCGAGTGTAGTACCGGAAGACTGGAGGGTAGCCAATGTTACTCCGATTTTTAAGAAGGGTTCCAGAGGAGATCCGGGAAATTATAGACCGGTGAGTCTGACGTCGGTGCCGGGCAAGATGGTGGAGGCTATTATTAAGAATAAAATTGCAGAGCATATACAAAAACATGGACTGATGAGACAAAGTCAGCACGGATTTAGTGAAGGGAAGTCTTGCCTCACCAATCTAATGCATTTTTTTGAGGGGGTAAGCAAACATGTGGACAATGGGGAGCCGGTTGATATTGTATATCTGGATTTTCAGAAGGCGTTTGACAAAGTGCCGCACGAAAGACTCCTGAAGAAATTGCAGAGTCATGGAATCGGAGGTAGGGTATTATTATGGATTAAGAACTGGTTGAAAGATAGGAAGCAGAGAGTAGGATTGTGTGGCCAGTATTCTCAGTGGAGGAGGGTAGTTAGTGGGGTCCCGCAGGGGTCTGTGCTGGGTCCGTTGCTTTTTAATGTATTTATAAATGACCTAGAGATGGGAATAACTAGTGAGGTAATTAAATTCGCCGATGACACAAAATTATTCAGGGTCGTCAAGTCGCAGGAGGAATGTGAACAATTACAGGAGGACCTTGCGAGACTGGGAGAATGGGCGTGCAAGTGGCAGATGAAGTTCAATGTTGACAAGTGCAAAGTGCTGCATGTGGGTAAGAGGAACCCGAATTATAGCTACGTCTTGCAAGGTTCCGCGTTAGGAGTTACGGATCAAGAAAGGGATCTGGGTGTCGTCGTCGATGATACGCTGAAACCTTCTGCTCAGTGTGCTGCTGCGGCTAGGAAAGCGAATAGAATGTTGGGTGTTATTAGGAAGGGTATGGAGTCCAGGTGTGCGGATGTTATAATGCCGTTGTATCGCTCCATGGTGCGACCGCACCTGGAGTATTGTGTTCAGTACTGGTCTCCGTATCTCAAAAAAGATATAGTAGAATTGGAAAAGGTACAGCGAAGGGCGATGAAAATGATAGTGGGGATGGGACGACTTTCCTATGAAGAGAGGCTGAGAAGGCTAGGGCTTTTCAGCTTGGAGAAGAGACGGCTGAGGGGAGATATGATAGAAGTGTATAAAATAATGAGTGGAATGGATCAGGTGGATGTGAAGCGACTGTTCACGCTATCCAAAAATACTAGGACTAGAGGGCATGAGTTGAAGCTACAGTGTGGTAAATTTAAAACGAATCGGAGAAAATTTTTCTTCACCCAACGTGTAATTAGACTCTGGAATTCGTTGCCGGAGAACGTGGTACGGGCGGTTAGCTTGACGGAGTTTAAAAAGGGGTTAGATAGATTCCTAAAGGACAAGTCCATAGACCGCTATTAAATGGACTTGGAAAAATTCCGCATTTTTAGGTATAACTTGTCTGGAATGTTTTTACGTTGGGGAGCGTGCCAGGTGCCCTTGACCTGGATTGGCCACTGTCGGTGACAGGATGCTGGGCTAGATGGACCTTTGGTCTTTCCCAGTATGGCACTACTTATGTACTTATGAACAGTGTTAAAGATACAATTTACAAACATGGCAGCCAACATGGCTGAATATTGACCTATCTTCCTTCATTTCCATTGAGAAGAATAAAAGAACAATTTTTTTTTGGTGGGGGGGGGGGGGGGGGGTAACTAAAGTTGCTTCCAGTTTTGAGAAGCTGAAATGTCTGATGCAGGAGCAAGGAGAGGAAAAAGAGAGAGTACTGAGTGCTGTTTACAGAAATCTGGAATACAGGTGTCTGGAGACGGAGGTGGGAAGAAAACCTTTTGTTCTGGTTCACAGGATGGAAAAACACAGGATGTTTCTGTAAACCACCTGCTTCTGAACAGTGAAACCCAATCCAGGCACAGAGCAGTGGGCTAAGAACACATTGGGAAACTCAATATTCAGTGAAGGCTTGTATATTAATGAAGCACTTGTGTATTGCAAAAGTGTGTGTCATTCATTCGGGGGGGGGGGGGGGGGGGGGGGGGGGCATCAGAATCATGACAAAAAACAAGAGTGCTTTTGATCTTAAAAGAATACACCCAAGGCCAAGCTGTGTGGCTGTCATGCAGGAGACCAGGGGTCGATTTAAGAGCTTGGTTTTTGTTCCTCAGGCCAACCCTGGCAGAGGCTGTTGTGGAAGCGGAGGAGAGAAGGAGTCCCAGTCATTACAAAATAATGACACCTACTGGCCAAACTCGGAATGCACATGTACTGGGATCCAGAGGAAAATGTCTGTAGTTCCTGACCACTGTGATGATTGGGAGGAGGCTACACGCCAAAAACATTTGCTTTGTTTCATTTTATTTTGCACTTTACATTTTGTTTCCCATTTTTAATGTGTGCTGTCTCACAACAGTGTGAGCTAAATATGGAAAATGAAACAAAATGTTAGCATTTTTTAAAATTCAATTTGAAATGACGCAAATCAGTTTATTTTATTGATGACTTCATGTATATAGTTTCCAAACTAAAGCAAAGCAAATATCTATGGAAATATCCCTTTCCTCCCCCCCCCCTTTTTTTTTGGGTGATTGTGAGGAAAGGCTCATGGCACCATAGGTCCGGTAAAGTCCAGTTTCAATGGTGCTGGAAATTTACAGAGCACGGGGAAAAAGCTACTAAGCCAAGAATACATACAACAAGTGTGCTCTTATAATAAAAAAAAGAGGGTCGGACTGATCCGGGTTAAGATATATGTTATGAACAAGAAAGGACACATGGGGTGTTTAAAACATTGCTAAATTCTACCACAAATGGTGGCGTTTCTGAGAATTAGCTCAGCAGCTTAAAGCAAGTAACATTTTGGCTTACAGTCTAGAGGGTCCTTTTACTAAGCTGTGATACAAAGCCATTTTTACTGCTGCTGTAGAAGGGCCTTTTTTTCTGTTTTCATTTCTGGCCATGCGCTAACGTTTTACGTATAAACAAACACTGTGGGGAAAATACTGAGAGAGCAACAATACCTCTCTAATAGTCAATTAATCTTTAGGTATTACAAATAGTAACATAGTAACATAGTAGATGACGGCAGAAAAAGACCTGCACGGTCCATCCAGTCTGCCCAACAAGATAACTCATATTTGCTACATTTTGTGTATACCCTACTTTGATTTGTACCTGTGCTCTTCAGGGCACAGACCGTACAAATCTGTCCAACACTATCCCTGCCTCCCAACCACCAGTCCCGCTTCCCACCACCGGCTCTGGCACAGACCGTATAAGTCTGCCCAGCACTATCCCCGCCTCCCAACCACCAGCCCCGCCTCCCGATCTTGACTAAGCTCCTGATGATCCATTCCTTCGGCACAGAATTCCTTTATGCTTATCCCACGCATGTTTGAATTCCGTTACCATTTTCATTTCCACCACCTCCCGCGGGAGGGCATTCCAAGCATCCACTACTCTCTCCATGAAAAAAATACTTCCTGACATTTTTCTTGAGTCTGCCCCCCTTCAATCTCATTTCATGTCCTCTAGTTCTACCCATCTCCGGAAAAGGTTCGTTTGTTGATTAATACCTTTCAAATATTTGAATGTCTGTATCATATCACCCCTGTTTCTCCTTTCCTCCAGAGTATACATGTTTAGTTCAGCAAGTCTCTCCTCATATGTCTTGTAACGCAAATCCCATACCATTCTCGTAGCTTTTCTTTGCACCGCTTCAATTCTTTTTACATCCTTAACAAGATATGGCCTCCAAAACTGAACACAATACTCTAGGTGGGGCCTCACCAACGACTTATACAGGGGCATCAACACCCCCTTTCTTCTGCTGGCCACACCTCTCTCTATACAGCCTAACAACCTTCTAGCTACGGCCACCGCCTTGTCACACTGTTTCGTCGCCTTCAAATCCTCAGATACTATCACCCCAAGATCCCTCTCTCCGCCCACACCTATCAGACTCTCCCCGCCTAACACATACGTCTCCCGTGGATTTCTATTCCCTAAGTGCATCACTTTGCATTTCTTCGCATTGAATTTTAATTGCCAAACCTTAGACCATTCTTCTAGCTTCCTCAGATCCTTTTTCATGTTTTCCACTCCCTCCCGGGTGTCCACTCTGTTACAGATCTTAGTATCATCCACAAATAGGCAAACTTTACCTTCTAACCCTTCGGCAATGTCACTCACAAATATATTGAACAGAATCGGCCCCAGCACCGATCCCTGAGGCACTCCACTACTCACCTTTCCCTCCTCCGAGCGAATTCCATTCACCACCACCCTCTGGCATCTGTCCGTCAACCAGTTCCTAATCCAGTTCACCACTTCAGGTCCTATCTTCAGCCCATCCAGTTTATTTAAGAGCCTCCTGTGGGGAACCGTGTCAAAAGCTTTGCTGAAATCTAAGTAGATTACATCCATAGCCCATCCCTGATTCAATTCTCCTGTCACCCAATCAAAGAACTCAATGAGATTCGTTTGGCACGATTTCCCTTTGGTAAAACCATGTTGTCTCGGATCTTGCAACTTATTGGCTTCCAGGAAATTCACTATCCTTTCCTTCAGCATCGCTTCCATTACTTTTCCAATAATCGAAGTGAGGCTTACCGGCCTGTAGTTTCCAGCTTCTTCCCTATCACCACTTTTGTGAAGAGGGACCACCTTTGCCGTTCTCCAATCCCTCGGAACCTTTCCCATCTGCAAGGATATATTAAACAAATCCTTAAGAGGACCCGCCAAAACCTCTCTGAGCTCCCTCAATATCCTGGGGTGGATCCTATCCGGTCCCATGGCTTTGTCCACCTTTAGCTTTTCAAGTTGTTGATACACACTTTCTTCCGTGAATGGTGCTCTATCCACTTCATTCTCATTTGTACTATTTCCAGTCCACCGCGGTCCTTCTCCAGTATTTTCTTCTGTGAAAACAGAACAAAAGTATCTATTTAGCAAATTTGCTTTTTCTTCATCATTTTCCACATAGCGGTTCGCAGTATCTTTTAGTCTCACAATTCCCTTTTTAGTCATTCTCCTTTCACTAATATACCTGAAGAAATTTTTGTCACCCCTCCTTACATTTCTAGCCATTTGTTCTTCCGCTTGCGCTTTTGCCACTCGTATCTCTCTCTTGGCTTCTTTCAGTTTCATCCGGTATTCCTCCGTGTGTTCCTTTTCTTGAGTTTTTCTGTAATTTTGGAACACCAACTCTTGAGCCTTTATTTTCTCAACCACTTGCTTGGAGAACCATATCGGTTTCCTTTTTCTCTTGCTTTTATTTACTTTCCTTACGTAAAGGTTCGTGGCCCTATTTATAGCTTCTTTCAGCCTGGACCACTGTCCTTCCACTTCTTGTACTTCCTCCCAGCCCATCATCTCCTTCCTCAGGTATTCCCCCATTTTACTAAATTACAAATGAAACAAAGAAAACAATATGAATTGTAAATTATACAAGAATTAAGCAAAATCTGAATAATATATTATTTAAGAAGTGCTCAGTTCACACGTCAGTGATAAAAATAATGACTGGCTGAGTAAAGAACCATCATCGCAGCGGTGCCGTTCTCATAAGTGCTGACCTTGTGTAACTACAGCACTAAATAAATATAAAGCATTCTACTTGTAGCATAAGTGTCCATGATATGCTTTTGTATTCCTGATTTATTGATTAGCAACTCTAATTAATAAATAAAAAATGAATAAAATGAATCAAAAAAAATAAATGCAAAGAAAACAAGTGCCATATTATGCTGTACTTATCTGAAAAATCTGAGACCTATCATTGGCACGCAGTAGGTGTAAAAAGATCAATCAACTTAAGCATCTTCACCCAAAGAAAGCAAAACGTTCAAAGAAGCAACAGCTTTACATTTATTTAGTGCAGTAGTTATACAAGGTCTGCACTTATGAAAATGGCAGTGGTGCGATGATGGTTCTCTACTCAGCGAACTGAGCACTTCTTAAATATTATATATTATTATTCAGATTTTGCTTAATTTTTGCATGTGCTAATGTTGCCATTTTTGAAAATTACCATGGCAGCACTTACCACTAACCTAGTTAGTAGGCAGTAAGGGCTCTCACGTTATCCGTGCAGTAACCCACCCATTTACAACCCAGTAATCAGGGCATACCTAGTCCCATCAGGTTTTCTGGATATCCACCATGAATGTACATGAGATAGATTTGCATGCACTCTCTCAATTGCATGCAAATATTCATGGTGGATGTCTTGAAAACCCAATGGGACTAGGTGTGTACCAACAACTGGGTTGGGAATGGCTGCACTCTAACATAGACGCATTAGCTAGTTAGCACAGTAATGCCCACTCTCTGCCCCTAACATGCGCCCTCAATAAAAAAAAAAGTTTACTGCTGTTATGGGCCCTTTTACCAAACTGTGATAAAAAAGTGCCTTGGTGCATCCTTCAGCAGGTCATTTTTACCACCTGGGTAAAATGGCTAATTTTTCAATTTTGCCTATTAATTTTCCCATTAGCGCGTAGCCACTAGCGTATGAACCCTTACCACCACTTTTTCTGAAAAATATTTTATAATTGAAAATACATATAGTTAAATTCAGGTATAAACAAGTCACTAATGTATAATAGTAACAGGAACAGTACAAGTGCTACAGAGAAAGCATGAGTACAAGGAGTGAATATCCAGGATCAAAGTATAAATATTCTCAGATAACAAATATATACTAGATAATTAAAGTTTTCAATTTTAACAGTTAACAAGATTTCTGGAAAATACAACTTAAATTATTTTCATATTTCTTAAACAATGTAATCCAATTCCACCATATTTGGAAAAAAAGAGGCGAGTTATACTTCATTAACAGTGAGTTTAAGGGCAACAGATATTAGAAAATCAAATAGAAATTGGTCCAATTCATCAGATATTTCAAGTAGGATAATTGATTTCCATATAATGTTTCAAGGAGATAGTAGTTGACAAGTGAAGGATATCAGATATTTTACTCCAAACCTCGGACCAAAAATGTTGGAGATTGCTACATTGAAATAACAAAAGTGTACCAATTTCTTTGGAACATGACAACATTGATCTGACGAAAATTGACCACTGGTCCTTGATTTCCTGGGAGTTCAAAGTGAACCACCTATTATGTAGGCGAAAAGGGCATACGTTAATTGGTTAGCACGCAGCCAAGTTGCTACACTAAGAGGAGTGTTTTAGAAAGGCATAGTAGCATTTTTAGTGTGCACTAATGATTAGCGCGTGCTAAACACTAGAGACACCAATAGGAATATATGGGTGACTCTAGCATTTAGTGCATGCTTATTTTTAGCACACGCTAGAAACGCTCGCATGCCTTTGTAAAAGGAACCCTAAAAAGATTAGCACAGAACACACTCACTCTGCACCCCAGACCCACCCCCAGTGCTAAAAAATAAATTAATTTTTTTTAGTGCATGGGTAGCATGTGCACATCCAAAAATTACTGCAGGATGCCTCAGAGCGTCTGTTCTGCTTTAGGTTCTTTCGAGCATATCTCTGTCAGACTAGACTATAGAGCCGGTCAAAGGTTATTAAATAAACTTTATTCAAGTAAGCAAATCATAAACCATACATTACTGCTTGAGTTACATAAGTACATAAGTAATGCCACACTGGGAAAAGACCAAGGGTCCATCGAGCCCAGCATCTTGTCCACGACAGCGGCCAATCCAGGCCAAAGGCACCTGGCAAGCTTCCCAAACGTACAAACATTCTATACATGTTATTCCTGGAATTGTGAATTTTTCCCAAGTCCATTTAGTAGCGGTTTATGGACTTGTCCTTTAGGAAATCGTCCAACCCCTTTTTAAACTCTGCTAAGCTAACCGCCTTCACCACTTTCTCCGGCAACGAATTCCAGAGTTTAATTGTACGTTGGGTGAAGAAAGATTTTCTCCGATTTGTTTTAAATTTACTACACTGTAGTTTCATCGCATGCCCCCTAGTCCTAGTATTTTTGGAAAGTGTGAACAGACACTTCACATCCACCTGTTCTATTCCACTCATTATTTTATATACCTCTATCATGTCTCCCCTCAGCTGTCTCTTCTCCAAGCTGAATAGCCCTAGCCTCCTTAATCTTTCTTCATAGGGAAGTCGTCCCATCCCAGCTATCATTTTAGTCGCCCTTCGCTGCACCTTTTCCAATTCTACTATATACGTGCACCACCTGCTGGCCAAACTAGAGAAATACACTTCAAGAAATAATACAGTTTTACAGGCTTAAAGCCCACTGTTTTGTCATAGTTTAATTGGAATATTTTGGCCTCAAATACAAAAGCATTAAAAAAATGAAGGAAAAAAATCTCTGCCCCTCTTATGGTGCAGTGGATTGTTTCTGTTACTGTTTGTGCTGTTTTGCCCCTCACTCTTTGCCTTGATGTTTACCTGTTGTTAGTAACATAGTAGATGACGGCAGAAAAAGACCTGCACGGTCCATCCAATCTGCCTAACAAGATAAACTCATATGTGCCACTTTTGGTGCATACCTTACCTTGATTTGTACCTGAATTTTTCAGGGCACAGACCTTAAAAGTCTGCCCAGCACTATCCCTGCCCCCCAATCACCAGCCCCGCCTCCCACCACTGGTTCTGGCACAGACCGTATAAGTTAGTAAAGCTGATTTGGCCCTCTCACAGTGCCTTAGGGTGCTCATGCTACTGTGTGGTTACTTTGCCCCTATGGTTGTGCCATGATGGTGTTCAGGACACTCTTTACCCCACTCGATACTTTGAAGTGCTGTTGGCTCTGCTGGAAAACTCCAGTGCTAGAGCCAAAAATATACACAATTGTTTTCCTTTATAGACTTTTTAATTTTTGCATTTTAAATATTTATTAAGTTTTATAATTATACATCAAGAGAACAATCTTGAATAGAAATTGTCCAACAAACAACAAATCTCTACTATAGTGGTGCCAGTTCTTAATCAGTTTTAAGTCACCCCATCACCTTTTCTGAAATCCAATCACCCAGCCAGTCACTCCTCCCCCCCCCCCCCCCCCCCCCCCGTTGCAAAGGGTAAAGGGTCATGGATTTGATATAACATATACATTTATTATATGCAACTACTAAATATACGCTGTATATTTGCTATAGGCATTGAACATCTTTACACCACTAGAAATGTCTTGAAAGATGGATGTCTTGGCATAATCAAGAAAAGTCTTTCTCACAGCACATAATGAGCTTCAGGTACAGGTGCTTCTCCTACAATGTGGCTTTACTTCCTAAATCTGTGAATTTCCTTAGCATGACAGGATTGAACAGCAGCAACTCAGGAAGGAGCAAAAAAAACAACCAATTCTGCCTGAAGCTAAGTAAAACAAAGAGGCTGTGGATTCCTAGCATAGGTGGCCAGGCACCTGACTTCAAAATACCATTTGGGAAGTATGAACTTCCCCTAAAAATCACAGGTCAGGAATCTTGGGATACTGCTAGACTCATCACTTAGTTTGATCTTGCAAATTCAAAGCACCTTTAAAAATTGTTTCTATCACCTGTGCCAACTTAGAAATTGCTCTCCAAATAACAAGAAAACAATTCTGATCACAGTGGTCATGATTACGTCACGGCTACAGTACTGTACATTCATCAAACCAACAACTCCAACTAATTCAGAATGCTGCAGCATGACTGATAAAGGACTCCATGTCACCATATCACACCCTTCCTGCAAAAACTGTACTAACTACCAGTACCTTCAAGGGACAAATTAAAAATTCTCTCTTTGATTTTCAATGTCCCCACACAAAATGAGTCAGATTACTTGCCTAGCAGCTTAGCTCTCTACTTGTCTTTGAGGCCTCTGAGGACCTCTCAAGGACATATCTGTACCCTCATCAGAAGAAATCGCATGATGTGATACCTGCCTGCGAGCCTTCTCTGGAGTAGCCCCCACACTCTGGAACACACTCCCAGGGAAAGTACACTTAACTCAAAATGATCTCTATTTCAGGAAGCAGGTGAAAGCTTGGCTCTTTTCCTAAGCCTTTAATGGCTGAGGTGACTATCTACTCACTCCACACCTGGACTAGCTTACCGCACACCCTGTACCACATATGTTATTCAACTGTACATATAATTTGCTTTCAACTTAGCCACCCATTAACTGTATTTATCCCAATGACTATCTATACTGGGCTTAATTTCTTGGGAAACAGCCTGGAACGCAGGTCCACCACTTCTTTTCAGACTCTAGAGCAGCAGGGCTGCTACAATCCAGCCCTCACCAAGGCAGCCTGCAGGGAAGAGGAGGGGAGGGGAGGGGGGTGAGTCTGGAACAGAGCAGAAGACAATCACTCTGCTCCCTAATACAGTCTCCCTTGTCCTGTTACCCCTGCTCTTGGCCTATCCACCTGCCCCTTCCCCACCAGTTCCACTTCATTTTTGTCTACAAATTAAGCCCATCTATCTATCTATGAATTCACATGCTCCCCCCCCTAATTAAAGATGTTTCATTGTGTTGTAGTGACATTGTGAGTATCATAACTATGTTATATGAATGTTCTAATGTTCTGCCTTATAAAGTATTTCATTTGTACTGTGCTGACATAAGGGAAAATTAGGTTCTTACCGTGATAATTTTCTTTCCTTTAGTCATAGCAGATGCAGCCATTACAGATGGGTTGTGTCCATCAACCAGCATAGGGAGATAGAGAGCACACTTTTTTCAGTGCCTCTTACCAGCTTGCTCCACTGCCTCTCTTCAGTATTTGAAGCTTCCAAAGCAGTATGGCAAACCACAATGGGAATAACATAAGCTTTCCTCACAGCGAACAATGGCCCTACAACAAAGGGCATTAACTCAGAATGGAGGGAATGAAACAACCTCCCGGAGGGCATAAACTCATCCTCCACTGAGACATAACTGGAGGGAATAAACTCATCCTCCTGGAGGGAATAAACTCATCCTCCAAAACATGAAACTGGAGGGAATTAAGTCATCCTCCTTTAATTGAGCAAGAATCCTGGAGACTGTTTTCCGACTTACTCCCAAGGACGGAATCTCCAGGAAACACGAACAGAACCTGAAATAGATTTACAGCAGATAGCATCAGACAGGGAGGGATCATGGCTACATCTGCTATGACTAAAGGAAAGAAAATTATCACGGTAAGAACCTAATTTTCCCTTCCTTGTCATCAAGCAGATGCAGCCATTTCAGATGGGATGTATCAAAGCAATCCCTAGATAGGGTGGGAACAAGCCACACCACGCGCCAACACTTGCGTTCCAAAATGTGCGTCCCTCCTGGCAGCCACATCCAGCCTGTAATGTCGGGCAAAAGAGAGCTTAGAAGCCCATGTTGCTGCACTACAAATCTCTTGAAGAGAGAATGCTCCAGTTTCAGCCCAAGAAGAGGAAATTCCTCTAGTGGAATGCGCCTTAAAGGCATCAGGCGGAGGCCGGCCGGCAAGCAAATAAGCTGAAAAGATAGATTCTTTAAGTCAGCGGGCAATAGTGGCTTTAGACGCTGGAGATCCTCTGCGAGGACCTGATAGCAAAACAAACAGATGATCAGAGGTCCTGAAAGAGTTAGTAACTCGCAGATACTGCAGCAGAGTCCTGCGCACGTCCAACAGGTGCAATTGCCCAAAAGATTCTGGAAACTCCTCCTCGACAAAGGAGGGCAACAAAATAGGTTGGTTTAGGTGAAACGCTGAAACCACCTTAGGCAAGAACGAAGGCACGGTCTGAACCGTGACCCCGGACTCTGAAAACTGCAGAAAAGGGTCTCTACAGGACAGCGCCTGGAGCTCTGACACCCGTCTCGCCGAAGTAATGGCCACTAACAAGACGGCCTTCAGTGTCAAATCTTTCTCTGAAGCACGCCGAAGCGGTTCAAAGGGAGCACCCCGAAGGGCCTTCAGCACTAGCCCCAGGTTCCAAGCTGGACAAGGTGCATGCACGGGAGGACAGAGCCAAAGCACCCCTCTAAGAAACCGTGCCACATCCGGATGAGCAGCTAAAGACACGCCTTCAACCTTGCCACGCAGGGAGGCCAATGCTGCCACTTGCACCCGCAGGGAATTATAGGCCAAGCCTTTTTGTACACCATCCTGCAAAAAGTCCAGAATCGGCGAGACAGGAGCCCCAGGGGTGTGATCTCTCTGGAAGCACACCAGACTTCAAACTGGCGCCAAATCCTGGCATAAGCCACGGAAGTGGAACGCTTGCGGGCTTGCAGGAGAGTGGACTTTATTGGAATAGCCTCTGCCTCTCAATTACGCCCTCTCAATCACCAGGCCATAAGACCAAATCAGCCGGCGTCCTCCATGGTCACCGGACCCTGTGACAACAGGTTGGGAACCAGAGGTAACTGAAGGGGATCCTCCACGAGCATCTGTCGGAGGTCCGCATACCAAGGCCTCCTGGGCCAATCCGGGGCGACAAGAACCACTTCTCCTGGATGCAGCCGAATCCGCAGGAGCACTCGCCCTATCAAGGGCCACGGGGGGCCACGGAGGGAACACATACACATATCACCCCTCTCCTCAAGTCGCTTCACTGGCTCCCGATCCGCTACCGTATACAGTTCAAGCTTCTCCTATTGACCTTCAAGTGCACTCAATCTGCAGCCCCCCATTACCTCTCTACCCTCCTCTCCCCATATGTTCCCACCCGTAACCTCCGCTCTCAGGACAAATCACTCCTATCCGTACCCTTCTCTACCACCGCTAACTCCAGACTCCGCCCCTTCTGCCTTGCATCACCTTATGCCTGGAACAGACTTCCCAAGCCCATACGCCATGCGCCCTCCCTGCCTATCTTCAAGTCCTTACTCAATGCCCATCTCTTCTCCCTTGCTTTTGCGCCTAACCACCTTCCCCATTCATGTTACCTACACTGACTACAGAGTTTGTAACCTCTAGATTGTAAGCTACCTACACTGACTACATAAGTTGTAAGTTACCTGCACTGACTACATAGTTTGTAACCTTTAGATTGTAAGCTCTCTTGAGCAGGGACTATCCTTCCCCATGTTAAACTTGTACAGCGCTGCGTAACCCTGGCAGCGCTATAGAAATGCTAAGTAGTAGTAGTAGTAGTATACAGTAGGCCCGGAGGCCAGGGTTGAGCCAAGGCATCCAACCCCGCCGCGCGAGGATCTCTCCGTCTGCTGAAGAAGCACGGGACTTTGGCATTGGAGCTTGCCGCCATTAGATCCATCACGGGCTTGCCCCACTTGGCACATATCTGCAGGAACACTTCGTCTGCAAGTTCCCACTCCGCTGGATCGATCTGATGCCTGCTTAGATAATCGGCTTGCACGTTGCTCTGACCTGCAATGTGAGCTGCCGACAGAAACTGTAGATGCAGCTCGGCCCAGTGGCAAATTTGTTCGGCCTGCGTGGCTAGAGCTCTGCACTGAGTGCCGCCTTGTTAATTTATGTAGGCCACTGCTGTCGTGTTGTCCGACATCACTCTGACAGCCAATCCTTCCAGGGTCACTTGAAAGGCTAGAAGCGCCTGAAACACCGCTTTCAACTCTAGGTGGTTGATGGACCACTCCGAATCCTCGGGTGTCCATAGACCCTGGGCATGCTTCCCCTTGCAATGTGCGCCCCAGCCTTTCAGACTGGCATCTGTCACCACTAGGCACCAATCGGGGAGCGCCAGCGGCATTCCTCGCCGCAGCATGCTGTCTGAGAGCCACTACTCCATGCTGAGTCGGGCCGCAGGGAGCCAAGAGAGTCTGCATTGGTAATCCTGAGATACTGGAGACCATCTTTGGAGTAGAGCATACTGTAGAGGTCTCAGGTGCGCTCTCGCCCAGGGCACCAGTTCCATGGTGGCCGTCATTGATCCAAGCAGCTGGACAATGTCCCAAGCTCGCGGGCGGGGCATCCTCAGGAGCAGACAGACCTGATTCTGAAGCTTGCACCTCCTTTGCTCGGGTAGGTACACATACCCCAAGGCTGTGTCGAACCTGGCCCCCAAATAAGTACATAAGTAATGCCATACTGGGAAAAGACCAAGGGTCCATCGAGCCCAGCATCTTGTCCACGACAGCGGGCAATCCAGGCCAAGGGCACCTGGCAAGCTTCCGAAACATACAAACATTCTATACATGTTATTCCTGGAATTTTGGATTTTTCCAAGTCCGTTTAGTAGCGGTTTATGGACTTGTCCTTTAAGAAACTGTCCAACCCCTTTTTAAATATTCTAGAGACTGCGAGGGGGTCAGGTGACTTTTGGCCAAATTGACGACCCAGCCCAGAGATTGAAGTACTGAGACCACTCTGGCTGTTACATGCTGACTCTCTGCAGCAGAGTTTGCTCGAATGAGCCAGTCGTCCAGGTACGGGTGAACCCGAATACCCTCTCGCCTTAGAAAGGCAGCTACTACCACCATAACCTTCGAAAAGGTGCGGGGAGCTGTGGCGAGGCCAAAAGGCAAGGCCCGGAACTGGAAATGCTTTCCCATCACCGCAAACCTCAGAAACTTCTGGTGCGGGGGCCAAATTGGAATGTGCAAGTAAGCTTCTTTCAGGTCCAGAGGTGTGAGAAACTCTCCTGGCTGTACCGCCGCAATGACGGAGCGCAAGTTTTCCATGTGCAGCACTCTCAGGGACGTTTAATTCTTTTAAGTCCAGAATAGGGCGAAAAGACCCTCCTTTTCGCGGCACCACAAAGTAGACCCAGGCAAAGATATCGGCCTGCTTATCCGACATTGCTGCCTGGATGTCCAACCGCCACCTGAAACTGAACATGTCCAAGACCGAGCTCATCGTCTTTCCACCAAAACCCACTTCTCCTCTTCCTCCACTTTCCATCTCAGTTGATAACACCCTCATCCTCCCCGTCTCATCTGCCCGCAACCTCGGAGTCATCTTCGACTCCTCCCTCTCCTTCTCCATGTATATCCAGCAGATAGCCAAAACCTGTCGCTTCTTCCTCTTCAACATCAGCAAAATTCGCCCTTTCCTCTCTGAACACACCACCCGAACCCTCGTCCACGCTCTCATTACCTCGTGCCTTGACTACTGCAACCTACTCCTCACCGGCCTCCCACTTAGCCATCTATCCCCCCTTCAATCTGTCCAGAACTCTGCTGCACGTCTTATATTCCGCCAGAACCGATCTACTCATATCACCCCTCTCCTCAGGTCACTTCACTGGCTTCCAATCAGATACCGCATTCAGTTCAAGCTTCTCCTTCTTACCTACAAATGCACTCAGTCTGCTGCCCCTCACTACCTCTCTACCCTAATCTCCCCTTATGTTCCAGCCCGAAACCTCCGTTCACAGGACAAATCCCTCCTCTCGGTACCCTTCTCCACCACCGCCAACTCCAGACTCCGCTCATTCTGCCTCGCCTCACCCTATGTCTGGAACAACCTTCCTGAGCCCTTACGCCAAGCCCCCTCCCTGCCCATCTTCAAGTCTTTGCTCAAAGCCCACCTCTTCAATTCTGCCTTCGGCACCTAACTCTCACCTCTCAGGAAATCCAGACTGCCCCAATTTGACTACCCCTATCGGACTGACTGTTCACTTGTCCTTTAGATTGTAAGCTTTTTGAGCAGGGACTGTCCTTTATGTTAAATTGTACAGCGCTGCGTAACCCTAGTAGCGCTTTAGAAATGTTAAATAGTAGTAGTAGTAGTAGATGGAGTAGCGGCCACAGCCGTGTTCGGCGGGAGGTACCGGGGACATGGCCCCTATCTGAATCAGACCATGTAAAGTCTCCTCTACCGCCGCCCGTTTGGCGGCAGAACCGCATCGGGACTCCACAAACACGTCTCTTACAGGGGCGTCGAATTCTATTCTGTAACCGTCTCTGATCAGGTCCAAGACCCACTGATCTGAGGAAATGTTGGCCCACTCCTCGGCAAAGAGGGAAAGACGTCCTCCGATGACAGGATTCGAGGAGAGGGCCGGCACACCATCATTGACAGGGTCGCCCCTGAACTCCAGGCCTTGAGCCAGGGGCTGTGGAACGTTTGTCCGAGCGAAAGGAGTTCCTCTGCTGAAAATGGGCACGAGAAGTGAACCCAGCAGAACGCCCCGGGCGGTACCTTCGAGCTTCACGGAAGCGAGGTCTGTAAGAGGAGTGGACCGCCGCACCCTTAGAGGAAGGCCGAAGCCTATCTTCGGACAAGTGCTGGGGTTTAGCCTCACCCAGGCCCTTCACAATTTTCTCCAACTCCTCACCAAACAGGAGAAGGCCTTGAAAGAGCAACTTCACCAACCTTTGCTTAGAGGCCATGTCAGCCGCCCAATGCCGTAGCCAAAGAAGACGGTGAGCCGCCACTGCTACTGCCATGTGTTTAGCTGAAGCTCTGACAATATCATAAAGGGCGTCAGCAAGAAAGGACAAGGCCGACTCCATCCGCGGAGCCACATCTGAAAAGGGCTCCGCTACATCGCCAGGCTGTTCCACTGCCTGTTGCAACCAAGCCAGGCAGGCTCTAGCAGCATAACAACTGCATGCAGACGCCCGAATAGTGAGACCTGCAATTTCAAATGACCGTTTAAGTGCTGATTCCAGTCTACGGTCTTGAATATCCTTCAGGGCAACACCTCCTTCAACCGGGAGGGTAGTTCTCTTCGTCACAGCTGTGACTAGGGCATCCACTTTAGGCATAGCAAAGCGAGCCATATGCTCCTCACTCAGAGGGTATAATTGCCCCATAGCCCTGGAAACTTTGAAAGGTCCCTCGGGGTCAAGCAGGCTTTTTGGTACTAGCCATCCTAGGATTCACAGAGGAGGCTGTGCCACTGGCAGGGTCCTCAATAGAGAGAGCCTGCAGGGCATCAGAAATAAGCGCTAGCAGCTCATCACGGTGGAAAATCCTCACCGCGGAGGGATCGTCCAGATCCTGAGTCACTTCTGCACCAGACTCTGGCTCCTCAGACCATGAAGGCCTGCCAGAGTCCTCCGAATCCTCGCAGCCTGACCACGGGGGGGGGGGGGGGGGGGGGAGGAGGTGCAGCACTCTCTGAAGGGGAATGAGCCCTTCTGCGCTTCATATTCTGCCAATTATCAGGGAATAACGCCTCAGAGGGCATACCCAGGCTAGAATCCACTGGGGGGGCATTAGAAGAGGCCCGTGCTGGGCTTTGTGGGAGAGCTCTTTTAAGCATGTATGCTTTATGCATTAATAAGACAAAATCAGGGGAGAAAAACTCACCCTGGGCACCCGGATCTCTGCCGGGGCTAGTAGCTCTCATATCGGAGGCCTCCCCCCGTGCTCAGGACTCTCCATCTCAGCAGAGGTCGCGCCATGTGGTAAATTCAAAATGGCGTCCGCTGCCAGCTCAGAGCGCGAAGAATCATCGCTCGCTATGCTTGGGCCGGCTCTAACGTCTGTACAGCACGATTTACAGAGCCCCGCTGCTGATCTGCGCTTGCCACACTTGGAACAGCGCTTTACTGTCTCCGCAGCCATTGCCGAAAACGGTGGTAAAATTCAAAATGGCGGTTCGCGCCAAATCACCCCGATCGCGGGCCCACCCCGGAGGAGTCAGAAAACACTCTTACCTCACTGGACCAAGTATCACATGTCCGGTCCCACAGAAAAAGGCAAGGAAAAACCTCTGTTCCAGCGTCTAAGCGCCAAAGCGCGACACAACTTTTTTTTTTTTTATAACGCTGTGAGGAAAGCAGAGGTAAATAGAACTCCGGAGGCTCAGGTGAGTGGGAAAGGCAGGGAAAGGGCAAACCTATGTGCCTGCATCCACTGTTGGTGGGGAAGGACAGGGAAAGCTAAGCAATGTGTCCACATCCACGAAGGTATGGGTAAGGCAGGGAAAGGGCGAACCTATGTGCCTTTAAAGTGAAGCTGCTATAGCCTCCAACACCCCTGCTAACAACTGGCAAAAGCACAGGAGCAACCTCCAGGCAGATTTTAGATGGAGCTCGAAGAAGCTGCAGCCACTCTGCTACGGGAGATAGAGAATACTGGAGAGAGGCAGTGGAGCAAGATGGTATGAGGCACTGAAAAAAGTGTGCTCTCTATCTCCCTCTGCTGGTTGATGGACACAACCCATCTGTAATGGCTGAATCTGCTTGATGACAAGGAATATCTGTTTTATGAATGTTCTACTCTGCTGTTTTAATATGTATATTTCTGATACTATGAGGCATATTTTCAAAGCACTTAGCCTTCCAAAGTTCCATAGAAACCTATGGAACTTTGGAAAGCTAAGTGCTTTGAAAATATGCCTCTCTGTCATGTCATTGCTGTTACTACGATTTAATTTACAAATCTTCAAATGTACCTCTCATTGATTGCATTTTATGCTTAGGGCATTTTTCAATTGTTACACAAGGTAAGTTGGTGAATCTATCCATAAAAGTGGTTAATAATTCCCAAATAAATAAATAAATTATATGTGATACAGCTATCACTCAAAGTATGAAAAGTTTGGTTGCAAGCATAATTATATTTAATAGTTCTGAGCAGCCCCTCCTTACCTTTCTACCCTCATCTCCCCTTACGTTCCCACCCGTAACCTCCGCTCTCAAGACAAATCGCTCCTTTCTGTACCCTTCTCCACCGCCGCCAACTCCAGGCTCCACCCTTTCTGCCTCGCCTCACCCCATGCTTGGAATAAACTCCCTGAGCCCATACGCCAGGCCCCCTCCCTGCCCATCTTCAAATCCTTGCTCAAAGTCCACCTCTTCAATGTTGCCTTCGGCACCTAACCACTATACCTCTATTCAGGAAATCTAGACTGCCCCAACTTGACATTTCGTTCTTTAGATTGTAAGCTCCTTTGAGCAGGGACTGTCCTTCTTTGTTAAACTGTACAGAGCTGCGTAACCCTAGTAGCGCTCTAGAAATGTTAAGTAGTAGGAGTAATGCCTAATGGATGGTAAATATGTAAGTCCTCTGGCCACCAGTAAAGGGTAAAAGGTCATGGAATTGATACAGTGGCATAGCCAGACCTGACATTTTGGGTGGGCCCAGAGCTAATATGGGTGGGCACTAGGTGTGAGTATTGTTTCTTGGGATACTCCTTAATAATGCCTTAGAGTGCACTTGATGATGGATTTCTAAGTAAACAGTGCAACAGCTCTACTGCATTAACACAAACCACATACCTGGTTCATGGAACACCATTTAAATATAGTGATTTTATCCCATATCTTGTATGTTTCGGGCAGGGGAGGAAACGGAAAGCAGCTGCAATCATACAGGCGATTTCCTGTCTGCCTGAGGTTGGTGATGCATGAACAGCGATAACAGTCACAGCATCAGCACCTCTAGTTCATCCTACACACAAACATATCAGGCTGAAGCACAAAGAGTGTCTGATTTTTAATTACAAAGAGAAAAATGTGCTTAAGAAGGGTGAGCCCTGCACATTAAGCAAATCCCTTTGTTTGAACAAGGCTTGATGCTGAAGAACGTTCAATGAATTTATTTCAAACTGAATCTCTTAAGCAGCAGTGAAGTTAACAGTCAGCATATCAGATACATCTGTTTCATTCAGATTCTTCAATTAGCCACGGAAGGGGGAGGGGAGCTGTTTACATTTTATGTATTTCATATTCATGGTGCCCTTGGATTTATTATACTGCAAAAAAGCAGGAACGTCTCTACTCACCACACAATTCGCCCTAAGCCAAAAGAACTACCAGGGTCCTTTAGAAAAAAAAAAAAATCTGGTACCTGTTATTTATTCATGGAGAATGGCCCAAGGTTACCTTGTTCCTCTCTCCTCATGCCCTGGACCACTGTCAAGGTGCCATTTTCATAATCCATTACTACCCACTATTGATTCTGTTGAACCCATGCTCGAGTACGAGGGCCACGCTGTTGTAATCCATAGCATGACACAAGAATGAGAGAAAATAGTTTCTAAGTAATTTAAACAAAACATATATTAAAAAGCCTGATCAACTTACAGACGAGGCGCTGACGACCTGCTCTGGGACCTTCCCTCTGCTGCGTGCGTTCTGCCCTGTGTAAACTGGAAGTTGAAACAGCGCGGCAAAGGGAAGGCTCCAGAGTAGGACGTCACGCCACATCTGTAAGCTGTCAGGCAGCACCGAGCAAATTATAAGCGCTGCCACACGGGTGGGAGGCGGAGACAAGTGCAGGAGGAGAAGGCAGCGCCAATAGCATTAAATGCAGGCGCTATGGTGGGGAGGGAGTGGGTGAGCCGGCGAGGAGAGGAGACATGGCGAGGGACTCTGGATGGGCCCAGCCCACCCGTAGCTACGCCCCTGATTTGATATACCACCTTTCTGTGGTTCAGCCAAAGTGGTTGACATATATTATATGCAGGTACCCTATTTGTTATTCAAATGTTGTAAGCCACATTGAGCCTACCAGAGGTGGGAAATTGTGGGATATAAGCACTGTAAAATAAATATTTTACGCAGGTACTTTTCTGTCCCTAGTGCGCTCACAATCCAATTAAAGCACTACATGGATAGTGCCTACCAGCTGAAAATCGCTCTGACTGTTGGACAGACTTTAAGTGGAGTGAGGACAGGAACAAAGAAAACTGCTTGAATCTCCACTACATGGATAGAGGCTGCTATCAGTGCCCTGCCCCTGCATTCAAAAAAGATATAAAGGAATTGGAGAAGGTGCAGAAAAGGGCGACGAAAATGATAAAAGGGATGGGACTACCACCTTATGAGAGGTTAAGAAGGCTAGGACTCTTTAGCCTGGAGAAAAGGCGGCTGAGGGGTGATATGATAGAGGTCTAGAAAATAATGAGTGGGGTAGAGCGGACAGATGTGAAGCGTTTGTTTACGCTTTCTAACAATAATAGAACCAGGGGACACAAGATGAAATTAGAATGTAGTAGGTTTAAAAGAAATCAGAGAAAGTTTTTCTTTAATCAGCGCGTGGTTAGACTCTGGAACTTATTGCCAGAGAAGGTAGTGACAGCAGCTGGCCTTGTTGAGTTTAAAGGGGGTCTGGACAGATTCCTGAAGGAAAAGTCCATTGATCGTTATTAAATTTTGGGTTTTTGACAGGCTCTTGGGGCCAGAGTGCTGGGCTTGATGGACCTTTGGTCTTTTCCCAGCATGGCAGTGCTTATGTACTTATGTAATATAAACACTGTGGCTGCCACTGCACTGTCTTCACATTTCCTTTTATTGTTAAAAAGAAGCATTTCTAGGGATGCTGTTGAACAAAGACCTACAGAAACTTGTTGAAAATGTGGCTCCATTACAACATTTACTGGCTGCAAGCGTCACTCCTCCTCTGGACAAAGATAGGTCCACCATCATGCTTACTTGGCGTTTTGCATGGGAAATATTTGCTGTTGATTTGCGCACATTAGTTTTTGGGTAATTGGGTGATTAGTGTAGCCATTCCAAATTTGGGAGAGTCAAACCAGATCCATTCTGGGCTCCCACAGTGCCCCACAGGGATGGCTGTGGTGAAAAACTCATTAGTAAATAAAAAACATTTGTGGTCTATGTGAAATGAGATCTTAATCCACTTCCCAGCGGTGAAGGGTTCATGTCACTAAATCCACCACCACAATTTGGCATGATCTGGTACAGACACTAAACTACCCTCTTTTTATTGTGGCAGCTCCTCCTAAGAAGAGGTGAGGCACAATGTCAGGGCAATTGTCACGTCTATGGTCGTGACCCCTCTCAGACTCACCTTATTTCCGGCGGTCAGCTTCTGAGCTGGCTTCTGTCTGTTCTTTCTGAGTTAGTTCTGTCTCTGTGTGCTGGCTGCTTCCAGCATGGCTCTGATTACTCCATTATACTGCACCTGTGTGTGTTAAGCCTCTCTGTGCTTCAGTATGCTTTCTGCCTGTGTTTTGGTTTGTGTTCCTCTTGCCCTCTGGTGGCCAGACTTGGTGGCTGCATTGGACTGTCTGTGTGCTGTTTCCCGTTCCAGACTTCAGCCCAGTCCAGTCCGGATCTTCCAGCCTGCCAGACTTGCTTGTCTTGTTTGAGCCTGCACAGCACCTGTAGCTGCCTGGTGATTGCTGCAGCTGAATCTCAGCTGCTGCTGGGCTTATTAGCCATTTTGTCTTTTTGCATCGCCTAAGGCCCTGGTATGTTGGGGTGCTGGTGCACTTCTGCCTAGTTCAGTTATAGTCTGTAATTCTTGCCTGATTCTAGTTTAGTCTTTGTGTAGCTTTGTGTTCTGTATTGCTTGTTTCTCGTTTGTATGTCTTTGTCTAGTTCTTGGTTGTCTGTGTTTCTTGTTCAGTGGCTGCCTGACAGCTTTCAGTTCTCTCTCTTATCTATCAGTGTTTGTTCCCTGTTTCAGTGGCTGCTTGCAGCTTTCAGTTCTGTCTCTTGTCTGTCTGAGAATCCTAGTCTAGTGTTCTGCCTAGCCTTCCTGTGCATTCTAGTCCCTGTGTGTTGTAGCGGTATTTCCCTGTGATCTAGCCTAAGCTGGTCTTGGCCTATACAAGCCTATGACATCTTGGTATAATAAGATGGCTGCTGCAACATGTCTGTGTCAGCAAGATCCAGCTTCAGCTTGTGGAAAATCACTGACAGGCTTGCTAAAGCCAAGGACAGTCTGTGTTCTAAACACCCCCTTCTATCATCCTGAGAACGGAGTAGGGAGGCAGACATGGCTCCAGAAGTTACCATTCTCCAAGGTCACAAAACAAAGAACTCTTCTTGCCCATGTACTGAACTGGACAAGATCATGATTGGTTCCTACCGTCACCTGACCGAGAGGTACAGGGAAAGCGGGAACAGAAGTAAGGAGTGAGTCGGAGACCCTTGGAAGAGGGGCAACTGGTAAGAGGACCTGAGAAATCCAGCAAGGCTCGGGGGGAGCCAGAGACTTTGTATGATACCAACATCGTGACCTGCATCCTGGTGCAAATACCTGTGGCAGAGATATTGGCTCTGATAACCAAAGGAGTGACGGGAACCTACGTGGGCTGATAAAGACCTGCACTACATAAGACACAGACAGCTAAAATAGCGTCTGGGGAGATTCTGCTCCGGTCTTATCTGAAGCCGTCATCACGACAGCGTGGTAAGATCACAGTGATATATTTCCTGGTCTGGGGTTAGGCAGTGGTTTTATCTAAGTACGACTGGTTTATGTCAGCTCTTGGTCAGGGAAAGCAGCCAATGTGTATTTTGCATAAGATGTGATAAGTTTCATAAGGATTATTAGGTTATCATTTGTACTGTTCTAATCATTACCGTACTTAGTCTCAGGATAATCAGAGTGTAGTTTAGACAATATATTTTCGGTAGTGCTCATATCAGTAAGGGATATTTTTATTGCATAAGCTAGCGCAGAGTATTTCTATTTTCTTATCCATAATAAAGCTAATATATATCTATCAGCTGTGTCTTTCTTTTTCACTCTACACACCAAAACACCTGGAGAGGTGCCAGAAGCAAGATTCCTGTATCTCACCCTAGACAGAGCTAGTGAGTCTGTTAGGCAGACTTATGCATCAGGGAATCTTGGTATAAGTAATCTGTGGGTACCTGTTGCCCTAGGTATTATTTATCTCACCCTACAGTGTATCCTGCTGGTATCCAGTTCTGGCCCTGTCCGGCAAGTTCTGCCGGCCACCTGCACCCAGGGGCTCAACTCCTGAGGAACAGTGGTCAAGTGCAGGTGAAGTCTAGCTAGCTCTGTCAGAGTTCTGCCTTATCCCTGTGTGGGGTGGTTTTGCCTGCCACTGCCACTCCTTGGCAGTGGCCCAAGGGCTCATGATCCTAGTGCCTGCTTTTGGAAAACGTGACAGTAATGTGGGGAAGTGAAGGGAAAGGGAAATGGAACTTGATATACCGCCTTTCTGAGGTTTTTGCAACTACATTCAAAGCAGTTTACATATATTCAGGTTCTTACTTTGTACCAGGGGCAATGGAGGGTAAAGTGACTTGCCCAGAGTCACAAGGAGCTGCAGTGGGAATCAAACTCAGTTCCCCAGGATCAAAGTCCACTGCACTAACCACTAGGCTACACTGCCAATGTCCATTCTGTACCTGTTTATGGGGTGAAGAGTGTGTACGAGTGCTTGAAGTTTCAGCTGCTGGACATTGGATTCCAGTGCTGAATAATTCATAGGAAAAATAAATGATTAGCAACTGCATTTCCAAAATACTAACGAACTGAACTTTGCGAGCATAGGGTACATCAGCTCTTGACAGATTACTCTCCTCATCCAAATGGAAAATCTATGTCAGGTGTTATCAGAAAAACATCTGCAGGTGTTTATCACTATTCAGAGGCCTGTTTGCGTTATTCAACAGGGTTAGCAGTGTTTTCCCAGCACCCGACTTGCGTGATATGTGAAACTAACATTTACTTTCTGGCACGTTCTGTACGCTGTGTAAGCCTAAACACTGAATGTATTCAGCATGTTAGTTATGAGTACGGGATCTTTATTCACAAAGTGACCTTAATTCAATCCATCCTCGTTTGGCCAGATAGACTCTCTCTGACCCTAGCGCTCCAGGATCATAGAATCTACCACTAGCGCTACTTATTATTTCTGTAGCTCTATCAGATGTATGCAGTACTGTATAGACACACATAAGAGACGGTACCTTCTTAAAGGAACTTACAATCTGGTCCTTTAGGACAAAAAGATGCTGTCCGTAAAGACAAAATGTTATATTTAACTATACTCCTGGTATTGCCGTTGTTATATAACATATAAAGACCACCTAAGGCAAGTAAGACTCTCTACGTAATCCTAACTTAGGTATAGAGGAAAAGACTTCAGAGACTCAGTCACAGCTGATGTCTGATTCATTAGCACAGCTGACCGGTTCGCTCAGAGTGTGTTAAATCTTAATGCACACGCTGGCGAGTATCGTCATTAGTCTGAAAAACCTCTATTAACTATCTTAAATACATTTTTATTCTAGAAAGTGCAATAGTACAATACTAGTACTTAGCTGTGGTCTGCACTGAGACTATTGAGAACGCCCACGCCCAACAGCGAGCTCCTGTTTCGCTCAACGCTTGCAGTTTGCTGTGAGAAGACGTGAGGTCCAGCTCCTTATGAAGCGTTTGATACCCGTTTGATTTGTCCTTGCCATTCTCAGGGCATAGACTGTAGAAGTCTGCCAAGCACTGGTTTTGATTCCCAATTACTGCCATTGCCACCCGATGTCCGCTAAGATTCCGTGGATCCATTCTTTCTAAATAGGATTCCTTTGTGTTTATCTCACGCATGTTTGAATTCCATTACCATTTTCATCTCCACCACCTCCCGTGGGAGGGCATTCCACAAATCTACCACCCTCTCCGTGAAAAAATACTTCCTAACATTAGTCCTGAGTCTGCCCCCCTTCAACCTCAATTCATGTCCTCTAGTTCTACTGCCTTCCGGTCTCCGGAAAAGGTTTGTTTGCGGTGTACTGTACCTTTACACAGTCACAGACATCTCAAAATGGCCAAAAACACGTCCATCTGCTGAAAACGTTTAGATTGCAATTTTCAAAACAGAATATGGATGTGTTTCACTGAGTTCATCCAAATAGCAAGAGGGCTCCTTGGATTTCAATTCCAGAGATTTTGTCCTGTTTTAAGAGGGTACCAACTAGTGTGGAGGGCCCTTTCAGGACCTGGTATGATTTTAGGAGAAAATTCTTTCCAGAGCGGTCTTGTTTTCTGTAAACGGCCATTTGATATGCCCCAGTGGGAGACTAAGGGACTTTTGGTTTTGGGACAAATCCAGGAAGGGGAATTTATCTATTATCAAGAACTGATCTGGAGGAGTTTGGCTTACTCTCATCTCAGTTTTTCCAGTATTGGCAACTTAGAGACTATGAGGGGCATTTTCGAAAGAAACGTCTAAGTTTGGATTTGGACGTCTTTGTAAAACATCCAAATCTGGAGGCGGGGAAAAGCTCATTTCAAAAAAGATGGATATCTTTCATTTCGAAAATACCAAAGACGTCCTTGTATTTGGACATCTTTGACTTTCGGTGATTTTCGAAACCAAAGACGTCCATCTCTAAAACATCCAAATGCAAGCCATTTGGATGTGGGAGGAGCCAGCATTTCTAGGGTACTGGTCCCCCTGACGTGCCAGGACGCCAACCAAGCACCCTAGGAGGCACTGCAGTGGACTTCATAAAATGCTCCCAGGTACACAGCTCCCTTACCTTGTGTGCTGAGCCCCCCAAAACTCACTACTCCAGGAACCTGAATGCGTTGTCATGGACCCGAATATGACATCTGAGGCTGGCACATATTTTTAATGATGTTTTTTTGAGGGTGGGAGGGGGTTAGTGATCACTGGGGGAATAACGGGAGGTCATTCCCGATTCCCTCCAGTGGTCATCTGGTCATTCCGGCCAACTTTTTGTGCCTTACTCATAGTAACATAGTAGATGACGGCAGAAAAAGACCTGCACGGTCAAGTCTGCCCAACAAGACAACTCATGTGTGCTACTTTTGTGTATACCCTACTTTGATTTGTACCTGTGCTCTTCAGGGCACAGACCGTATAAGTCTGACCAGCACTAGCCCCGCCTCCCAACCACTGGCTCTGGCATAGACCGTATAAGTCTGCCCAGCACTATCCCCGCCTCCCACCACTGGCTCTGGCACAGACCGTATAAGTCTGCCCCGCACTATCCCCACCTCCCAACCTCCAGCCCCGCCTCCCACTACCGGCTCTGCTATCCAATCTCGGTTAAGCTCCTGAGGATCCTTTCCTTCTGAACAGGATTCCTTTATGTTTATCCCACGCATGTTTGAATTCCGTTACCGTTTTCATCTCCACCACCTCCCGTGGGAGGGCATTCTAGGCATCCACCACTCTCTCCGTGAAGAAATACTTCCTGACATTTTTCTTGAGTCTGCCCCCCTTCAATCTCATTTCATGTCCTCTCGTTCTACCGCCTTCGTATCTCCGGAAAAGGTTCGTTTGCGGATTAATACCTTTCAAATATTTGAACGTCTGTATCATATCACCCCTGTTTCTCCTTTCCTCCAGGGTATACATGTTCAGGTCAGCAAGTCTCTCCTCATACGTCTTGTTACGCAAATCCCATACCATTCTCGTAGCTTTTCTTTGCACCGCTTCGATTCTTTTTACATCCTTAGCAAGATACGGCCTCCAAAACTGAACACAATACTCTAGATGGGGCCTCACCAACGACTTATACAGAGGCATCAACACCCCCTTTCTTCTGCTGGTCACACCTCTCTCTATACAGCCCAACAACCTTCTAGATACAGCCACCGCCTTGTCACACTGTTTCGTCACCTTCAAATCCTCAGATACTATCACCCCAAGGTCCCTCTCCCCGTCTGAACCTATCAGTCTCTCGCCACCTAACACATACGTCTCCCGTGGATTTCTATTCCCTAAGTGCATCACTTTGCATTTCTTCGCATTGAATTTTAATTGCCAGACCTTAGATCATTGTTCTAGCTTCTTCAAATCCTTTTTCATGTTTTCCACTCCCTCCGGGGTGTCCACTCTGTTACAGATCTTAGTATCATCCGCAAATAGGCAAACTTTACCTTCTAACCCTTCGGCAAGGTCACTCACAAATATATTGAACAGAATCGGCCCCAGCACCGATCCTTGAGGCACTCCACTACTCACCTTTCCCTCCTCCGAGCTACTCGTAATAAAAACACGTCTGGGTGAAAACGTCCAAGTTGTAGTCATGGACGTCTCCGTCCAAGTCTTAGGAATGCCCAAGTCCTGCCTTCACCACGCCTCCGATATGCCCCCTTGAAATTTGGACGTCCTTGCGACGGACTTCAGTTAGAGACATCCAAAATTGGGTTTCAATTATACCAATTTGGACGTCTCTGAGAGATGGACGTCCAAGTGCCGATTTATGTCGGAAGATGGACGTCCATCTCTTTCAAAAATGAGCCTGTATATCTCTTGCATAGCACGAAAAGACATTAGTTTGAAGAGATGCTATTGGAGCGAGCCATGAGGGGAGGGGGGAAGCACAAGCTGTATTTCCAGAATATTTCAGGTACTGGTTTTGGCCTATTCACCCCTGGACTATTATACTCAGCAATGGGAAAGGGATCTGAGGGTGGCCTATGAGTGACAGAAATGGGAAATTATTTTTAAATATCTGTTCAGAGTATCAGTGAGCAATACGGTGATTGAAAATGGGCATACAATGGTATACTATTGGTCTTACACTCCGCAATGCCTCATATTTAAAATCTCGGCATGGTTTGTGTTGGCGTAATTGTGGCATGAATGGGATATGTTTCATGTTTGGTGGACCTGTCCTATTATCCAAACCTACTGAGAAGCTGTTATTGACTTGGTACAGCAGATATTAAAGACCACATATCCCTGAAGGCAGAATATTGCCTCCTTCATCACAAGCCTATAGGGATTAAACCTCCACAACACATATTGGCCACCCACCTGTTTGGCGTTGGCAGCAGCATAGAAAAGACCAACAACCCCTGCCTTGACAGTGATATTGCTCAAATTAGATTACTTGTTTAATGTCGGACATCTTACTGAGATTCATTGCATTTAGGATGGTTATCAAGCTTGGAGATCTGGTGATAACAACTGAACACTGATTGGGCACTCGCTGGATGACTGCTCTAGTTAATTGGCAGCATATTGGGGAACTGCCCCTCACCTGAGTCTCAATGGGGAGACCCTATAGGATTTGTTATTGGGGTAGGAGTGGGGGGGGGGGGCAGGATATTTTTGTTAAATGAAGATTATGTTATTTTTAGCTGTCATTGATGTTCTTTTCTGTATTTTGTTTTATTTCTGCAATAAAGTTATAAAACAGCAAAAAGAAAATACCAAGGGGGCGTGTTGCAGGCATGATTTGAGTGGGACTAGGGTGGGCCCAAAATTAGGCTGTCTATCAATGATAATGGAACAAGAAGACACGCACGTCTAACAAGAAGTATGTTTTTATCTAGACCTGTTTCAATCACGTCCAAGTTTTAAAAAATGCTCTGAATGACCAGCTATCCACTGGATGAAGCTTTCCCCCTCCCAACCCCTTATGAACTGAAACTGAAAGGGGATAGCAGGCGCTATGACAGCATCAGGCACTATGGGTCCAAATGCCACTTCATCTAGTACAGTAGTGGTGGAAACCACCAAATTACTTACTGCACCGGAGACACCTGCAGGGTGGAAGGGGAGTGGAGTGGTGTACAGTTAGGTATAGTAGGTTTTGTTCTGTTCCTAGAGGGTTCACAATACAAAATAAAGAACTTATGGTGGGAATTGTACCTTGATGCTATTGTTTAAAGTCCACTGCCCCTCTGATTTGCAGGGTGTCTGTATGCCCATTTCTCTCAAAATGGTGCCAGATAGACATTCTTGTGCCTGTTTTTTTATTTTTTGCGTTTACAAACTGGCTGTGTCAGTTTGGAAAACGGCTCTTCGTTGTAGACGTTGTCTGTGGCAAAACATCCATCTTGGAGCCATTTTCAAAAGGGAAACCAGACATTTTTCCTGTTCAAAAATGGCTCTAAGGTGGACTTTTTTTTGGACATAATGAGCTAAATGTTCCAATTCTGACTTACATGTTTTCTTCAAAAATGCTCCTGCACGTAAGTGTCTTTATAAAATACCAGCACAAAATCTGCCCAAATCATTTGCAGGCGCTCAAGAGCAGCTAAAGTACATGCATGGGTACATATTCTATAACACACATAGGTACTTTGTGACTCCATCCATGCTCCACCCAAATGACATGGAATTTCATGCAATTACATGCCCAATTGACATAGCTCGCGTGCGGTTCATTTATAAGAGACTTTTTAGGTACGTATAAAAGGCAGATACACATGAAAGCAGCAAGAAAAAGCACAAAAGGGCCTCCAACACTGGAACAATGGTACAATCTTTAACGAAATAGACCCGATACAGGCCGTGTTTCGGCTCAGAAAAGTGCCTGCCCCAGGGGTCAAACCAGTATTCTTTTTGGTGGAAAATAAATATCCCAAGTTGTCTGAATCGGCAGCAGATTGTACCCAACACATTCAGGTGCAATAGTGGTTTCCAACAAACCGTCAGATTCTGCTGCTCATTGAGATGTGGATTTTGAAGGTGGCTCCCTTGGTTCTCAGCTGCTGCTCTAACCTTTAGGCTACACCTCCGTTCCTGTGCCCCATTCTGTGCCCACTGCCCTTAGTCTGAGATGCTGGCAGGATTGAAATCTACTTGACAACCCCTTCCTGGTTCTGCTCATCTGAATGACAGCATTTCAACCAATTTTGTAACTTAGGCCTCCTTTTTGATATTCCTACGTTTGTCTTGTCCCACTTGATTTAATTGACATTGTAAACCACATACATATTTTCTCTGATATGCGGTATATCAAATAAGTTGAAATGTTAAATGACAAATGGCATCTTTGTTTTTAAAGTGCCTCAGCTACCTTGCCAAACCCAAACCTCATTAAACCATGTGCTTCATCAGTACTACATCCCTTAAGTACTAAGTACATAAGTACATAAGTAATGCCACACTGGGAAAAGACCAAGGTCCAACGAGCCCAGCATCCTGTCCCTGACAGAGGCCAGTCCAGGCCATGGGCACCTGGCAAGCTTCCCAAACGTACAAACATTCTATACATGTTATTCCTGGAATTGTGGATTTTTCCCAAGTCCATTTAGTAGTGGTTTATGGACTTGTCCTTTAGGAAACCATCTAACCCCTTTTAAAACTCTGACAAGCTAACCGCCTTCACCACGTTCTCCGGCAACGAATTCCAGAGTTTAATTATGCGTTGGGTGAAGAAAACTTTTCTCCGATTTGTTTTAAATTTACTACACTGTAGTTTCATCGCATGCCCCCTAGTCCTAGTGTTTTTGGAAAGCGTGAACAGACGCTTCACATCCACCTGTTCCACTCCACTCATTATTTTATATACCTCTATCATGTCTCCCCTCAGCCGTCTCTTCTCCAAGCTGAAAAGCCCTAGCCTCCTTAGTCTTTCTTCATAGGGAAGTCATCCCATCCCCACTATCATTTTAGTCGCCCTTCGCTGCACCTTTTCTAATTCTACTATATCTTTCTTTAGATGCGGCGACCAGAATTGAACACAATACTCACGGTGTGGTCGCACCATGGAGCGATACAACGGCATTATAACATCCTCACACCTTTTTTCCATACCTTTCCTAATAATACCCAACATTCTATTCGCTTTCCGAGCCGTAGCAGCACACTGAGCAGAAGGTTTCAGTGTATTATCAACGACGACCCCCAGATCCCTTTCTTGGTCCGTAACTCCTAACGTGGAACCTTACGTGACATAGCTATAATTCGGGTTCTTTTTTCCACATGCATCACTTTGCACTTGCTCACATTAAACGTCATCTGCGAATTTAGCTGCCCAGTCTCCCAGTCTCGTACCGTCCTTCTGTAATGTTTCACAATCCTGTAGCAAGTTAACGACTTTGAATAACTTTGTGTCATCAGCAAATTTAATTACCTCGCTAGTTACTCCCATCTCTAAATCATTTATAAATATATTAAAGAGCAGCGGTCCTAGCACTGACCCCTGAGGAACCCCATTAACTACCCTTCTCCATTGTGAATACTGCCCATTTAACCCCACTTTCTGTTTCCTATCCTTCAACCAGTTTTTAATCCACAATAGGACATTTCCTCCTATCCCATAACCCTCCAATTTCCTCTGTAGCCTTTTTTTTTAAATTTCCATACTCTCTCTTTCTAGATGAAAGTTGTCAGAAATGGACAAGCCTCATATCAGACAAACTAAGAAGGTGTCCTAACATCTGTTACTATACTACAGGTCCTGGCTCACATACCTAAATCAGTGTATTTTATTTTTGGTATACTTTTTAAAGGTTTCCTTTAAACATATTTTTCACTTCCAATTTGGTTTATTAGAAGCAGCTATGCTGCTGCAGGCAAAGTTTCACTACCCAAAAGCCACATTTTGCATACTATGCCTCAGTTAGAAAAGGGACGACCCTGGCGTGATCATAATTTCCTGGGCATTTAACAAAACACTTGCTGAATGTGCAGCCTTTTGTAAAATAATATAAGGATGTGCACAAGTACATGTATTTTTGCATGCACATACAGTGGAAACAGCCATTTTAGAAAAAAAAAAAAAAAAAGATCAACTTCACTTGGGACGTCATGGACTAGATTCTATATATCATGACTAAAACTTCAGCGCAGAAATGAAATTCGTCTAAGTGCAGTCTAAAAAGTATGCCTTAATTGAGGCGTACTTTACAGAATAAGCCTAAATTTCCACATAGTATATAGAATACGCCGAGTGGCCATAACAGTGCCTAACTCTAGGAGTGGTCATTGGTGTAAATACCAGCACCTAAGTTAGGCACAGAGCAAGTGTATTCTATAACCCTGGGCGTAGTTTTCTGGAACACCCATGACCCGCCCCGTTCCACACCCATAGTCACACCCCCTTATCAGCAGCACGCATTAGAATTTACATGCACTGCTTTGCAGAATACGCTTAGCGGGTATTGCAGGTAAATTCTAACTAATGCCAGTTAGTGCTGATAATTGCTTGTTACCATCCAATTATCACTGCTGATTAGCTTATCTAATTAAGATACGTGCATTGTTATGGAATACGCTTCAATTTCCACATGGAAATCTCAGAGCGATATATAGAATCCGGGGGGGGGTACACCTATAAGCAGTGTTACTTATGGTAAGTACAGGCAAATACACATTTAAATGCTGGCTCTTGGAAAACTACATGAAGAAGTGGAACCAATTAAGAAGCAGAGTTCTAAGCATCTAATTTTGGGCTTTCTGAGATGGTTTTTAAGGACAGAAGGATCAGTACAATCGCCCTGTCACTCACTCTTCAGAACCTGCAAGCAAAAACAAGCAGCTCACTCTTGCACCTGATTCTGAGGAGACCATATCATGACCCTTTGAAATCTGTATCTGCTGTGGCTATTCACGTGTACGAAGTGGTTTTTCTAGAATCAGGATGTACGTATGCATGTACAAACTAGTCTTTTATTCTTTCCAAACCAATGCAAGTCTGTCCATCTGTCTGGAGGAAAATGAACTCTCGGAACATTTAACAAAATGAGATGAAACCTGGCATGTGGAAAAAAAATGGTAAAAAGACATAAGGGGTTCTAGATAAATAAGCCCCTTGCCCCCCCCCCCCCCCCCCCAAATAGTGAAATGCATTAGGAGAAATAGATCCAGTTTCTGGCACATAGAACATTTACATATAAGTACATAAGTAATGCCACACTGGGAAAAAACCAAGGGTCCATCGAGCCCAGCATCCTGTCCACGACAGCGGCCAATCCAGGCCCAGGGAACCTGGCAAGCTTCCCAAACGTACAAACACTCTATGCATGTTATTCCTGGAATTGTGGATTTTTCCCAAGTCCATTTAGTCCATTTAGTAGTGGTTTATGGACTTGTCCTTTAGGAAACCATCTAACCCCTTTTTAAACTGTGTCAAGCTATCCGCCTTCACCACGTTCTCCGGCAACGAATTCCAGAGTTTAATTATGTGTTGGGTGAAGAAACATTTTCTCCGATTTGTTTTAAATTTACTACACTGTAGTTTATCGCATGCCCCCTAGTCCTAGTATTTTTGGAAAGTGTGAACAGACGCTTCACATCCACCTGTTCCACTCACTCATTATTTTATATACCTCTATCATGTCTCCCCCTCAGCCGTCTCTTCTCCAAGAATAGGGTGATATTTGGCACATGTATAGTTGGGTGAATCTCTTCTTAAAGGTGGTTAATACATTTCAATAAATAAATACACATGGGAAAACAGGTAAAAAGACACAATTGGAATTGGACCAATATTCAGCCAGTGGCAGTCAGTTTTTTTAACTTCAGACTGCTCAAAACATGGCAGCTAGGCTTATCTTTGGAAAAACGCAATTTGAAAGCGCAAAACCCTTACACGAAAAACTACACTGGCTCCCGATCAAAGAACGCATTGCTTTCAAAATCTGTACCCTGGTCCACAAATTTATCTACAGTGAAGCCCCGGGATACATGACATACCTGATCGACCTCCCAACCAGAAATACATCCAAATCTACACGAACGTAATTAAATCTTAACTACCTAAGCTACAAAGGACTTAAATACAAATCAACCTACACTTCCAATTTTTCCTACATAAGCACACAATTGTGGAATGCATTACCAAAAGCCTTGAAAGCCACGTTCGACCACCTACACTTCTGGAAAAAACTAAAAACTAACCTGTTTGAGAAGGCATACTCGACCAGTCCATCATAAACGTCTGACCTCTGCAACACAACATACCTAATGTACGAAATGGAAATAACACAACTCTTCTGTTGAATGACTCCCTAATGTGGCTGTACCACATGAACTTTATCTTACCACAACATCACTTTGTCTTTGTTTACACCGGAGTATGCAAACGCCTCTCCAGTAATATGTAAGCCACATTGAGCCTGCAAATAGGTGAGAAAATGTGGGATACAAATGTAACAAATAAAATAAAACGCTGACCATTGCCAGCTAAATTAGCCCCATGTGTGGGCACTGGCACTGAATATTGGGGGCTAATTGCATTGGTGCTGGCTACCAGAGGTTATATGGGTCTTGGCCAGCTGCGGCCTGCATAAGACAGTTACATGGGCCCTGGCTGAATATTGGCCGGGACCCACATGAAAAAAAAAAGTGCCTTGTGCTCATGCCAATCCCCTCCCCCCACACCCCTCTTGCAAGGCATGTCCACCCTCCCTCAATATTAGGCCCTCCTGACCACACCCCCTTGCAAGGATAGTCCCTGCAATGCTTGACCTACTCAGGATAGGTCCCTATCTCCGGCGTACCTAAAGTCCCTCTGTTCCAGTTAGGTGACGGGGGCAGGAGCAAAGCCCACTCACTTCTGCTCCTAGCAGCTGCAACTCCAAAATGGTTGCCACGATCTCTAGCTGTATTACACAAGGACAGCAGAGGGCCCACTTTAGCATATTCCCATTCTAGGATAACCTGGTACAAAGAAAGGCAATCAAAATGGTAAAGGGTGTGGAACCTGTTTCAAATCCCACTGTAGCTCCTTGTGATCTTGGGCAACTCATTTAACTCTCCATTGCCTCTTCAAGGACATAAAAAGACTTGAACTGGTTCAGAGGAAGGCAACAAAAATGATACAGGGTTTGTGCCGTAAGATGTATGAGAAAAGACTGGAGGACTTGAATATGTACATGCTATCACCGATCCTCTTCAACCTAATGAAGACCCCAATAGCCAAGTCATTATCCAACCAAGGCCTCAACCCTTTCATCTATGCAGACAATCCAGCTGATTTTCAAAAGTGATCGCCGCCCATCTTCCGACACAAATCGGGAGATGGACGGCGATTGCCCAAATCGGCATAATCGAAAGCCGATTTTGTGCGGCTTCAACTGTGTTCAGTTGCGGGGCCGGCGAAAGTTAAAAGGGGGCGTGTTGGCATGGTAGCGAAGGCGGGACGTGGGCAGGACGGGGGTGTGCGTTGAGATGGCCGGCTTCGCCTGATAATGGAAAAAAGAAAGCCGGCCCTCAGGAGAATTTGGTCCATTTTATTTGGACCCCCCCCCCTTTTTTTTTTTTTAGGTACAAGTCCCAAAAAAGTGCCCCAACTGACCAGATGACCACCGGAGGGAAGCGGGGATCACCTCCCCTTACTCCCCCCAGTGGTCACCACCCCCCTCCCACACACACACACAAAAAAAATCAGACATTTCTTGCCAGCCTGTATGCCAGCCTCAAATGTCATACCCAGCTCCCTGACAGCAATATGCAGGTCCCTGGAGCAGTTTGTAGTGGGTGCAGTGCACTTGAGGCAGGTGGACCCAGGCCCTCCCCTCCCATCCGTTACACTTGTGCTGGTAAATGGGAGCCCCCCAAAACCCACTATAGCCATATGTAGATGCCCCCCTTCACCCCTTAGGGTTATGGTAATAGTGTAGAGTTGTGAGCAGTGGGTTTTGGGGGGGATTTGGGGGGCTCAGCACACAAGGGAAGGGTGCTATGCACCTGGAAGCTAATTGTGTTTTTTTTATTAAATTTTTAAGTGCCCCCTAGGGTGCCCGGTTGGTGTCCTGGCATGTCAGGGGGGGGGGGGGCAGTGCACTAGAAATGCTGGCTCCTCCCACGTCCAAATGCCTTACATTTTGCTGGATTTGAGATGGCCGGCTCCGGTTTCCATTATGGCTGAAAATCGAAGTCAGCCATCTCATCTAACCCTGGGCGAGCGATTTGGCCGGTGCCCAACGTATTTCGAAAATACGCTTGGCTCCATCCCTTCGTGGAGCTGGCCCCGAAGATGGCCGCCCATTGATTAGGCCGGCGCCGTTCGATTATGCCCCTCAATGTCACAATATAAACACGAACTGACAGAAATCACCAACGAAATCAAGCTCAGCTTGAATATCATGGACTCACGGGCAAATGCAATTCAACTAAAATTCAATAAAGAAAAAAACCACAATGTCTCATTCTCTCATTTCAATACAGCACGGGCAACCCCACAAGTATCAACACCGCAGACTACACCCTCCCTATCTCAGACAACCTTGAAAATACTCGTCATTACAATGGACTGTAACTTAACACTAGAGAGCCAAGTGAAATCCACAACAAGAAAAATGTTCCACTCAATGTGGAAACTCAAACACATGAAACCATTCTTCCCGAGGGAAACATTTCGCAACCTGATACAATCAATGGTACTAAGTCACTTAGACTACTGCAATTGAATTTATGTGGCATGCAAAGAACAAACCTTAAAGAAACTTCAGACCATCCAAAACACAGCAGCCAGGCTTATATTTGGAAAAACGCGATTTGAAAGCACAAAACCCCTCTGTGAAAAACTACACTGGCTCCCAATCAAAGAACGCATTGCCTTCAAAATCTGTACTTTGGTTCACAAAATTATCTACGGTGAAGCCCCGAGATATATGACAGACCTCATTAACATACCAACCAGAAACACATCGAAATCAACACGAACATATCTAAATCTGCACTACCCAAGCTGCAAAGGACTTAAATACAAATCAACTCTAGTGGATCCTCTTCCACTTCTATCCCACTACCAATCGGTGTACCTCAGGGTTCTGTTCTCGGTCCTCTCCTGTTCTCCATCTACACTTCTTCCATAGGCAGTCGGTGGCCCAACTGTTTGGGGAGGCTAAAGGGGGCGGGGTTAGGGGTGAGGCCAGGGGTGGAGCTTAAATCCATAATGTCTGATAACACACAGAAAAAATAAAAATAAAAGTCACATTTAATACCTTTTATTAAATTTAGATATTAGATATGTATCATATGTCAAAGAATAAAGTGGTTGCTCAAAGCATATTCTAAGCACAATCGCTCAACTGCAAAACACTATACTACTACTACTACTTAACATTTCTAGAGCGCTACTAGGTTTACGCAGCGCTGTACAATTTAACAAAGAGAGACAGTCCCTGCTCAAAGAGCTTACAATCTAATAGACAAGTGAACGGTCGGTCCGATAGGGGCAGTCAAATTGGGGCAGTCTGGATTCACAGCCTGCCCCAATTTGACTGCCCTATCGGACCGACCGTTCACTTGTCTATTAGATTGTAAGCTCTTTGAGCAGGGACTGTCTCTCTTTGTTAAATTGTACAGCGCTGTGTAAACTAGTAGCGCTCTAGAAATGTTAAGTAGTAGTAGTAGTAGTATAGTGTTTTGCAGTTGAGCGATTGTGCTTAGAATATGCTTTGAGCAACCACTTTATTCTTTGACATATGATACATATCTAATATCTAAATTTAATAAAAGGTATTAAATGTGACTTTTATTTTTATTTATTTTTTTCTGTGTGTTATCAGACAATTATGGATTTAAGCTCCACCCCTGGCCTCACCCCTAACCCCGCCCCCTTTAGCCTCCCCAAACAGTTGGGCCACCGACTGCCTATGGGAAGAAGTGTAGATGGAGAACAGGAGAGGACCGAGAACAGAACCCTGAGGTACACCGATTGGTAGTGGGATAGAAGTGGAAGAGGATCCACTAGAGTTGATTTGTATTTAAGTCCTTTGCAGCTTGGGTAGTGCAGATTTAGATATGTTCGTGTTGATTTCGATGTGTTTCTGGTTAGGTGCCGAACGCAGCATTGAAGAGGTGGGCTTTAAGAAAAGACTTGAAGACGGGCAGTGAGGGGGCTTGGCGTAAGGGCTCAGGAAGGTTGTTCCAAGCATAGGGTGAGGCAAGGCAGAATGAGCGGAGCCTGGAGTTGGCGGTGGTGGAGAAGGGTACTGAGAGGAGGGATTTATCCTGTGAACGGGGGTTACGGGCGGGAACGTAAGGGGAGATGAGGGTAGAAAGTGAGGGTAGAGAGTGAGGGGCAGCAGACTGAGTGCATTTGTAGGTAAGAAGGAGAAGCTTGAATTGAATGCGGTATTTGATCGGAAGCCAGTGAAGTGACCTGAGGAGAGGGGTGATATGAGTATATCGGTTCTGGCGGAATATGAGACGTGCAGCAGAGTTCAGAACAGATTGAAGGGGGGATAGATGGCTAAGTGGGAGGCCGGTGAGGAGTAAGTTGCAGTCCAGGCGAGAGGTAATGAGAGCGTGGACGAGAGTTCGGGTGGTGTGTTCAGAGAGGAAAGGGTGAATTTTGCTGATGTTAAAGAGGAAGAAGCGACAGGTCTTGGCTATCTGCTGGATATGCGCAGAGAAGGAGAGAGAGGAGTCAAAGATGACTCCGAGGTTGCGGGCAGATGAGACGGGGAGGATGAGGGTGTTATCAACTGAGATAGAAAGTGGAGGAAGAGGAGAAGTGGATTTTGGTGGAAAGACGATAAGCTCGGTCTTGGACATGTTCAGTTTCAGGTGGCGGTTGGACATCCAGGCAGCAATGTCAGATAAGCAGGCCGATACCTTTGCCTGGGTCTCCGCGGTGATGTCTGGTGTGGAGAGATACAGTTGGGTGTCATCAGCATAGAGATGATACTGGAAACCATGAGATGAGATCAGGGAGCTCAGGGAAGAGGTGTAGATTGAGAAGAGAAGGGGTCCAAGGACAGATCCCTGGGGAACACCAACAGATAAGGGGATGAGGGTGGAGGAAGATCCATGAGAGTGAACTTTGAAGGTGCGGTGGGAGAGATAGGAGGAGAACCAGGAGAGGACACAACTTTGTGCAAAAACACACTCAGAACCTTACTGTACCATAAATATTACACTGGGCAGAACCTAATACACCAATATACCACCCATACGGAAAATGCAGACCGTCAACAATATGAAACAAAGGATCATATCATCACAATTCTCATGTAGAGCCACAAAACACTCTAATTCATGTTTAATGTGGGATAAAATACCATAAATAAGTAAATAAATATAAACTTTTAATGTTGAGCACCTGATTCTCAAAGTGGACATATTCCAAACACTATAATGAAAATAAAATGATCTTTTCTACCTTTGTTGTCTGGTGACTTTTTCTGATCATGCTGGCCCAGTATCCGATTCTGCTGCTATCTGTTCTCAGGGCAGGTCAGGAAGTCATCCTCGTTAAATATCTCCCTGGCAACCCAGGACACCTCCAGCCAACCCCCCCTGCTCTCCCAGCAGTAAAGTAAACAAATTAAACCATAAACCAATTTCTACAACTGGTTCCACAAGGCTAGAGGGCTTTCACTGCAGCTCCTGCTGTGAGGATGGAGGTAAATCAACAATTTAAACCCTCAGAGCACAGCAAGGGAGGCTTAGCCTCTCCAAGCCTCTTTATACCGGGCGCCTATGCTTCCTTCCCTTGGCTCTCTGATACCACTACCATGGCTTTCAATACCTTCTCTACGCTGATGACTCCCAGATCTACCTGCCTACCCCCGAAATCTCAACCAGCATCCAGACCAATGTATCAGCCTGCCTATCTGATATTGCTGCCTGGATGTCTCAATGTCATCTGAAACTTAACATGGCCAAAACCAAGCTTCTCATCTTTCCCCCTAAACCTACCTCTCCTCTCCCCCCTTTCTCTATTTCTGTGGATGGCACTCTCATTCTCCCTGTCTCATCAGCTCGTATCCTTGGTCATCTTCGACTCCTCTCTCTCCTTCTCTGCTCACATTCAGCAGATTGCCAAAACCTGTTGTTTCTTTCTCTATAACATTAGCAAAATCCGGACCTTCCTCTCTGAGCACTGTACCAGAACCCTTATCCACACTCTTATCACCTCTCACCTAGACTATTGCAACCTCCTTCTCACCGGTCTCCGTCTTAGCCATCTCTCTCCTCTTCAATCAGTCCAAAACTCTGCTGTGCAACTCATTTTCCGCCAGAGTCGCTATGCTCACATTAGCCCTCTCCTTAAGTCACTTCACTGGCTCCTTATCCGTTTCCACATTCAATTCAAACTTCTCTTACTGACCTATAAGTTCATTCACTCTGCCGCTTCCCAGTACCTCTCTACTCGTCTCTCCCTACACGCCCCCCTCGGGTACTCCGTTCTGTGGATAAATCTATCTTGTCTGTCCCCTTCTCCTCTACTGCTAATTCCAGACTCCGTTCCTTTTATCTAGCTGCCCCATCTTTGGCTGTTTTCAAATCCAGGCTAAAAGCCCACCTCTTCAACGCTGCTTTTGACTCCTAACCACTACTCACTTGCCCTGTACCCTTTTATCCCCACCTCTTTAATTTCCTTACCTCTTAGTTGTTCTGTCTGTCTGTTTGCCTGTCCTATTTAGATTGTGAACTCTTTGAGCAGGGACTGTCTTTTCATGTATGGTGTACAGCGCTGCGTATGCCTTGTAGCGCTATAGAAGTGATAAGTAGTAGTAGTAACTTATGTATCCAGTTTTTCCTACATAAGAACACAACTGTGGAACGCATTACCAAAAGCCTTGAAAACAACATACGACCACCTAAACTTCCGGAAATCACTAAAGACTAACCTGTTTAAAAAGGCATACCCCGCAGATCCAACTTAAATGCCTGATCTCTGCAACACAACAAAAGTATGTAATGGACATAACACAACTCTTCTGCTGACTGTTCCACATGAACTTTATCTTACCACAACATCACTTTGTATTTGTTCACACTGGAGTCTGCGAACGCCTCTCTAGTACTATGTAAGCCTCATTGAGCCTGCAAATAGGTGAGAAAATGTGGGATACAAATGTAACAAATAAATAGACAAAAGGAGAGAGATGATATGATACATACATTTAAGTACTTGACAGGTATTAATATTCAAACAAACCTCTTCCAGAGACGTACGGGCGGTAGAACTAGAGGACATGAATGGAAGATGCAGGGAGGTAGACAGGAGTAACGTCAGGAAATATTTTTTCACAGAGAGGGTAGTAGCCACTTGGAATGCCCTTCCAGGGGAGGTGGTAGAGTAAAAAATGGTAAGAGAATTTAAAAACGCATGGGATAGACACAGGAGATGCCTAAACAGAAAGAGCATGGAAACACAACATGGCTATTGAGGTGTTATCCTGGGCAAGAGTATTGGGAACTGAGGCTGATGTCAGACAGATTTCTATGATCTGTGTCCCACAAATGGCAAAAGACTGAAAGATGAGCCAAATCCAGCATGGGGGCAGTGAGGCCGATGCTGGACAGGCTTCTACGGTCTGTGTCCCACAAATGACAAAAGTCAGCTGAAGCTTTGGCAACTCCAGTGTTGTAGATCACCTTTGTCATATGTTGAGTGAGGGTGTTGTGCAGTTCAAGAGGAAGGGGACAACATCTTGACTGGTAAGCTTGATACTGTCAGCATACTTGGGGTCTTGGTTACAACCACATATCATTCCCATCATGTTTGGCTGCCTATATGGTTGGCATGGTGGAGACTTGACAACCAGCATTTAAGCATGGGTGACTGGGGCACGCTCTAAGTGGCAGGCAGTGCTCTGGCTAGCTTGGTGGGTGACTGGATGGACCGTGCAAGTCTTTATTTGACGTCATTTACTGTTATTGTGTGTTAGGTATAAAATTTAGACTGTGAGCCCTCCCAGTACACCACCTTGACAGGTTTGGGGGATTGCAAGTGGCATATAAGAAATTTAAATAAATTAATAAAAAGGGTAAACACAAAGTAGTTTTCTCTTTCAAAATGTACAGACTAGAAGACATGCCTTGAAGTTACATTTAAAACAAATAGGAGAGGGAATAGTTCTTGAAGGGTGTGTGTGTGTGTGTGTGGGGGGGGGGGGGGGGGTTATGTTAAAACTGTTCTTTGTCATTGTTTCAACGTTTTCTCAGTTGTAAGAAATGTTTCTTTATAGTGCTATGTGGTGAAATGTTTGGATTTTTCTATTCTCTGCAATAGTTATTTCCTATAAAACAAATAGGAGAAAACATTTTTTCACTCAATGTACAATTAAGCTCTGGAAAGATGTGTAATGGTACTTACCATATGTTGATTAAGTATGTACAAGCTTTTGTAAGAAAAGTCCATAGATGGTTATTAAGGTAAATCTGGGGAAAACCACTGCTTACTACTTTTGGGGATCTTGCCAGGTACTTGTAACATGGATGGGCCACTGTTGAAAATGATACTTGGCTTGATAGACCTCTGGTCTGACCCAGTACAGCGAACAGCAACCAAGGAGTCAAGAAAGATATCCACTATTAACCTAAAGAATTTATTGCTGGAGGATGTCATCAAAAACAGCAGCATAACTTAGGAGAGGCCTAATAAGGTAGACCTGGATAACGCAGCCTTTTACTGCCATGATCAGGATGAGCAGCTAGGATCTATTCCTCCAAGCATCCCAGACTTATCATTGATGGAGAGAAGATGCTGAGCTGGGTGGACAATATGGCCATTCTTTATATGGTCTCAAAAACAAGGGTTCAAATTCTGCTGTGTAAGTCTGGGCAAGTCACTTTTTCTCCCTAGGCCTTAGCTCTAATCCCCAGCTCTGACTCGGTCTATGACTTTGGGCAAATCATTTTATTATGAATTCCTCTGGTTACTTAATTGTAACTGAGTAGAATTCTTTATAAAGTGTCACCAGTCCACATAGAACTTCTATAGATATGTTAGATGTAGGACATATACAAATGTGTAATATTATTCTTTCTACTCTTGTGACACTGGAAGCTGTGATGCTATCTAGAGGGCAGAGAAGTGCTGTCAGGTTAAGTTTCAAGTTTATTAAGAGATTTTCCATCCCGCCAATCTACAGTGTGTGTAGGCGGCATACAAACAGAGAGAGGGAGGAAAAGGAAATAACATATAGCCAAAGGAGAAAAATGAACAGATGAGCACAAGAGGGACTGGGGAGAACTAGACAGGAAAGAAGAGAGATGGAGGGTAAACACATGACGAGATTACAAATAACAATATATCAAGCAAACTCGGCTAGTGGCCAAATGCCTCCAAAGAAAAGAAATGTCTTAAGGTCAGCTTAATGGCAGGTGGATCCAGAGCCTGGGGGGGGGGGGGGGGGGTCTGAACAGAAAGAATTGACATGCATAGCAAGAGTGGGGATCATAGAAAAAGGTGGGATAGTTAGTAGGTCTCGATGTGAGGAGCACAGCAATAGGGGATCAGACATACCGAAAGAAAGTATGGCTCTTGATGATCCTGAAGTTTGTAAGTCAAAAGGAGGAGTTTAAAAGTGATACGTGATGAGTGGGCCTCTTTTAGGGGTGGTGTGACCTACCCCAGAGGTGGTTGCATGTGCTATGTTGATGCATTATTTTTATTATTGAGAGCGAGTCTTATCCTCAGTGGGTGCTGGTGATAGCAAACTACCTCCCACGTGTAGTAAATGTTTAATATTTATTCATAGGCAGCTTACACAATCACATTAATATATCTATAAGCTTTGCTTCATTGGTTAGTGTCCAACTCTATGTATAAATTCATATATATACCACAATGAGTGTATGGATGGATTGCCATTCATATTACATGTACTCCCAAATATATATATATGGCTGGCAGAGAGGAACAGATTAATTCGTCCCAAGAACCTCTGCAGACAAGCTTTAGACTATCAAGCTACAGGTACTCAAGAGGAATGGCATCAGGTAATCTTTTTGTATTATAGTTAAAATACTGCAGGATAAAGTGATATCTATTTACAGGAGTTGTGGAAATGACTTCAGGACAAGCATTACCAAGCTGGAGACCTGGGAATTGATCCCAGCCTGGGCTCTGGGGAAGGGCTGAGAGTGTATTACAGAATATACCCTGCAGAAATAGTTTCTGGGACATGGACCATCAAGTGAAGCTCTTTAGTTATCACGTGACCAACCAAAGAGCAATATAGAAAATAGCTATGTCCAGTATTATGTCTTGTAAGAGTTTTTTCTCTAAATAATACTGAGGAAATGAACGAAATAGCAAAACTATTGGAGGATGGACACGGTTTGTCCAGACAAGAACTGGATCAGCGGGAATAAGGGGTTGTACGTGCTGCCTCCCTGAATCTGATGAATAATGAATGAGGAGTGGGGGAGAGCTGGCCTGCCACAAAGAAGACACCCATTCATGGAGGGTCTGTGATACGAGTCAGATGACCAGAAAGGCTAGGAAAGATTATGCATAATGGCTCCTTGATGAGAGCTAAATGGGAAAAAGTAAGCAAAGAGGGCACACGTAATGACTTCATGATAAGAAATTAATAAAGAACTGTGAATAGTGGTTTGCTGAAGAGACACAGATGGGAAGGAGTGAGGAGAAAGGAAGGGTTTCCCACCTAATTAAGGTAAACTCTAACAGCTCATATCTAAATTTGGTCACACAGCATATATCATGATGATAACATTCTCTTTGGTCTATACCATGCAAATATTGAAATATCAGAGCTGGTTTACAGATCACAGCACTCCCACCTTGTTAGTATCTACAGAGGACCTCAACTCAAGAAGGATAGGGTGAATCTATACGGTGATTGGAGCTCTGATTTCTCCATTAAGAGAGGGGGTATAAAACTATATATGCAATAGAATAAGAGTAAAAAACAGGGTTACAGTCAGGATAGGTTCTAATGAATACTTGGCATATTTACTTTCCCTCTATGTTAGATTCTGAGGTAAGCATTTGGTGATCCTCAGAGAACAGGTGACATGGTTTTAGACTAGAATTATCTTAACTCACGATCCAGTTCTCCTTCTATGTCAACTGCATTGCTATACATGCAGTAGGGAACAAAATCAAGGCTACCTCAGACTATCAGGGGGCAGTGGCATGAAGCCATTTGAAAACCTAGTATGTGACACAGTGTTAAACTTGGTTTTAACAAATGCTTTTGTGGAAGCAAGATCTGACCCTGTGGGAGAGGACCCCATCTCATTAGTACAGAAGACTGGACTCAGACTACAATGAGAGACTAAATGGAAAGGAAGCTTCAGTCAGAATGTGGCCACCCACCCTAGAAGGCACCCAAGACATAGCAGAATGTGATTTCCATTGCAGGTCTCCACTTGTGCCCTCTGCTCCTAGTTGCCATTGGCATGTTGCTGCTGTATCCTCAGGAAATGACTGCCTTCCCCACAATGCCTCTATCAACGCTCTTTGCGAATGCTGTGCTGAGAGCCCAGCATCTACATCTCCTTGCTGCCGACACAGTGAAAGAATTTGTAAGTATTAAATAAGATCTCTTGAAATGCCCCACTGCACTACATACACTGCACCTCAAGCTCCTGATGAACACAACATCAGCAGCCTCATTGATCAAGGTCAGAAAATATACATAAAGGTCAACAAGTCAACTGTAGGTGATTCTATTTCATTGGATTAAAAATACATTTGTGATCCTCAGAAGCTTAGCCGAGATTGGGTGGCAGAGCCGGTGGTGGGAAGCGGGGCTGGGGCTGGTGCTGGGCAGACCTCTACAGTCTGTGCCCTGAAAATGGCAGATACAAATCAAGGTAAGGTATACACAAAAAGTAGCACATAGGAGTTTATCTTGTTGGGCAGACTGGATGGACCATGCAGGTCTTTTTCTGTCATCATCTATTATGTTACTATGAGTAGCTTTTGAGAGCTCCAATTCCTTTATCAGATCACTTTAGAGAGAGCTAGGAAGGATACATGTGAATATACAAGTAAACTGTAAATAGCTGTCATTACAGCTTTAAAAGCAAAATTCTGAGGTATAATCTAATGTTCTTATCGTTAATTTCAAATGCCTTGTGTTCCTGGGTAGTGTTGAAAGTTTCTTAATCCCAATTTTTGAGACCTTGGTTTACCCACTCCTCATCAGGTACAGTCTTTTTATTAGTTGTGTTGCTGATAGCTTCCCTCTGCTTTCTCACTTCTTGCTAAATACATCAGCTCCCCACTTCTCATCCTATTATTTTTACATCTTTAAACCATAATCTGCCCTTCAATTGAAGAGCACTTTTCCAAACTGGCTCAGTCCATTCTGTTGTCAGGTTTGAGCTATGCAATTAATGTTGTTGATCAAGGCAAGTTTCATTTGCTGTACTTATTCCTGTGCCAAAACTCAATCAGTCCATGAATTTTGGAACAGGACTCAGCTACAGTAAATGAATTTTGCCTTGATGAACGAAATTAATTGCATAGTCCATTTATTTGTCAGTTTTTTGAGCTGAGTAAGTTTTGGAAAAGTGCTATTCAATTTAATTCTATATTCAGACATCATCAGAGCCTAGTGACCAGCTTCTTGGTTCCAATTTCATAAAGACAACTTATGGGGGCCACCACTTACATAATTTCTTGACTTACTGTTAGCAGGGTGGTTTGCCATTGCCTGAAACACTGAATTAGGAAACAAGGATATGCAGTCATTTCAGATAACATAGGATATATTAATATAGCCTATGTTTCTTGTTATTTTCAAAATGGAAAAACAGACCGCCACAAACGGACATTTTGGTTGCTTCATCAATTGCACACATTATTTTCACATTGAAACAGGGTATACAAATAACAAAGAGAATACTTCTAATTACATAACAAAATAAGCAAAAACCCAGACATGAGACAAAAAAAGTGCCGAGTATCCCTACATAGAATACAAAGCTATTGTTTCTCATGAACACCTGGGCTATTATTAGAAAGAATGGGCTTTCTGAAGTCTAGGCTGGGATGGCCAATTATGGCCCTGGGCTGGTGCGGGTCCTTGAACATCTGCTCATGCTCAAGGCCCTACACCAGTCCAGTGCCAGAACCATGACGAAAAGGTAAGAAGAGAGTGGAGGACAGCAATGCCAGCTACGGCAAAATCTAGGAGTGTGTGGGGGGGGGGGGGGGGGAGGAGCAATTACTGGAGGAATCTAAATAGGCTTTTAAGGTGAAATTTACAGGGTTTTCGATGCTGAAACAGGAGACGGGCTATTACTAGAAACAATACGGTAGATAAAAACTATAAAGCCTGAGTATTCTTGACACGCAAACAAAATGGGCAATGCAATAATAATGGGTGACTTCAATTACCCAAATACAGACTGGGCAAATGTGACATCGGAACATGCTAGAGAGGTACAATTCCTTGATGAAATCAAGGACAGCTTTATGGAGCAGCTGGTGCAGGAGCCGACGAGAGAAGGAAAAATTCTAGACTTGGTCCTTAGTGGAGTGCATGATCTGGTGGGGAACGTTATGGTACTGGGGCCGCTTGATAACAGTGATCATAATATGATCAATTTTGATATCAACCTTGAAGTAACTATACATAGGAAGTCAAATACGTTAGCATTTAACTTTAAAAAAGGAGACTATGATAAAAATGAGAAGAACGGTTAAGAAAAAACTAGAGGGGCAACTGAGAGGGTAAAAACTGTACAACAGGTGTGGATGCTATTCAAAAATACCATCCTGGAGGCCCAGGTCAAACATATTCCGCGAATTAGAAAAGAAAGACGGAAGTCCAAAAGACAGCCGGCGTGGTTGAAAAGTGAGGTAAAGGAAGCTATTAGGGCTAAAAGAAACGCCTTCAGAAAATGGAAGAAGGAACCATCTGAAAATAACAAGAAGCAGCATAAGGAGTGTCAAAGTAAATGCAAGGCGCAGATAAAGAAGGCCAAGAGGGATTATGAAAAAAAAGATAGCAGTAGAGGCAAAAAAACATAGTAAATTTTTTTTCGGTATATTAAAAGCAGGAAGCCGGCAAAAGAATCGGTTGGGCTGCTGGATGACCGAGGGGTAAAAGGGGCGATCAAGGAAGACAAAGACGTAGCGGAGAGATTAAATTAATTCTTTGCTTTGGTCTTCATCGAGGAAGATTTGGGTGGGATACCGGTGTCAGAAATGGTATTTCAAGCAGACGAGTCGGAGAAACTTACTGAATTCACGGTAAACCTGGAGGACGTAATGGGGCAGTTCTGCAAACTGAAGAGTAGCAAATCACCTGGACCGGATGGTATTCATCCTAGAGTACTGATAGAACTGAAAAATAAACTTGTGGAGCTACTGTTAGTGATATGCAATTTATCCTTAAAATAGAGCGTGGTACCAGAAGATTGGAGGGTGGACAATGTAACGCCGATTTTTTAAAAAGGTTCCAGGGAAGATCCGGGAAATTATAGACCGGCCGGGGAAAATGGTAGAGGCTATTATTGAAAACAAAATTACAGAGCACATCCGAGAACGTGGTTTACTGAGACCAAGTCAGCACGGCTTTAGTGTGGGGAAATCTTGCCTGCCCAATTTACTTCAATTCTTTGAAGGAGTAAACAAACATGTGGACAAAGGGGAGCCGGTTGATATTGTGTATCTGGATTTTCAAAAGGCGTTTGACAAGGTGCCTCATGAAAGGCTACAGAGGAAATTGGAGGGTCATGGGATAGGAGGTAATGTCCTATTGTGGATTAAAAACTGGTTGAAGGATAGGAAACAGAGAGTGTGGTTAAAAGGGCAGTATTCACAATGGAGAACGGTAGTTAGTGGGGTTCCTCAGGGGTCAGTGCTAGGACCGCTGCTTTTAAATATATTTATAAATGATTTAGAGATGGGAGTAACTAGCGAGGTAATTAAATTTGTTGATGACACAAAGTTATTCAAAGTCGTTAATTCGCGACAGGATTGTGAAAAATTACAGAAGGACCTTACGAGACTGGGAGACTGGGCGACTAAATGGCAGATGACGTTTAATGTGAGCAAGTGCAAGGTGATGCATGTGGGAAAAAACCCCGAATTATAGCAATGTTCCACGTTAGGAGTTACGGACCAAGAAAGGGATCTGGGGGTCGTAGTTGATAATGCACTGAAACCTTCTGCTCAGTGTGCTGCTGCGGCTAGGAAAGCAAATAGAATGTTGGGTATTATTAGGAAAGGTATGCAAAACAGGTGTGAAGATGTTATAATGCCGTTGTATCGTTCCATGGTGCGACTGCACCTTGAGTAGTGTGTCCAATTCTGGTCGCCGCATCTCAAGAAAGATATAGTGGAATTGGAAAAGGTGCAGCGACGGACGCCGAAAATGATAGCGGGGATGGGCCTACCTCACTATGAAAAAAGACTAAGGAGGCTAGGGCTTTTCAGCTTGGAGAAGTGATGGCTGAGGTGAGACATGATAGAGGTATATAAAATAATGAGTGGAGTGGAACAGGTGGAAGTGAAGCGTCTGTTCACGCTTTCCAAAAATACTAGGACTAGGGGGCATGCGATGAAACTTCAGTGTAGTAAATTTAAAACAAATCGGAGAAACATTTTTTCACTCAACGCATAATTAAACTCTGGAATTTGTTGCCGGAGAACGTGGTGAAGGCGGTTAGCTTGTCAGAGTTTAAAAAGGGGTTAGATGGTTTCCTAAAGGACAAGTCCATAAACCACTACTAAATGGACTTGGGAAAAATCCACAATTCCAGGAATAATATGTATAGAATGTTTGTACGTTTGGGAAGCTTGCCAGGTGCCCATGGCCTGGATTGGCCTCTGTCAGGGACAGGATGCTGGGTTCGATGGACCCTTGGTCTTTTCCCAGTGTGGCATTACATAACATAGTAACATAGTAGATGACGGCAGAAAAAGACCTGCATGGTCCATCCAGTCTGCCCAACAAGATAAACTCATATGTGTATACCTTACCTTGATTTGTACCTGCCTTTTTCAGGGCACAGACCGTATAAGTCTGCCCAGCAGTATTTCCCGCCTCCCAACCACCAATCCCTCCTCCCATCACCGGCTCTGGCACAGACCGTATAAATCTGCCCTCCACTATCCTTGCCTCCCAAACACCAACCCCTCTTCCCCCACCTGCTCCGCCACCCAATTTCGGCTAAGCTTCTGAGGATCCATTCCTACTGCACAGGATTCCTTTATGCATATCCCACGCATGTTTGAATTCCGTTACCGTTTTCATCTCCACCACCTCTCGCGGGAGGGCATTTCAAGCATCTACCTCCCTCTCTGTGAAAAAATACTTCCTGACATCTTTCCTGAGTCTGCTCCCCTTCAATCTCATTTCATGTCCTCTCGTTCTACCGCCTTCCCATCTCCAGAAAAGATTTGTTTGCGGATTAATACCTTTCAAATATTTGAACGTCTGTATCATATCACCCCTGTTCCTCCTTTCCTCCAGGGTATACATGTTCAGGTCAGCAAGTCTCTGCTCATACGTCTTTGAACGCAAATCCCATACCATTCTCGTAGCTTTTCTTTGCACCGCTTCCATTTTTTTAACATCCTTCGCAAGGTACGGCCTCCAAAACTGAACACAATACTCCAGGTGGGGCCTCACCAATGACTTGTACAGGGGCATCAACACTTCCTTTCTTCTGCTGATCACACCTCTCTCTATACAGCCTAGTAACCTTCTGGCTACGGCCATTACTTATGTGGCATTACTTATGTACTTAAGGGATGTAATACTGATGAAGCACATGGTTAAATGATAGCGGGGATGGGACAACTTTCCTATGAAGAAAGACTAAGGAGGCTAGGGCTTTTCAGCTTGGAGAAGAGACGGCTGAGGGGAGACATGATAGAGGTATATAAAATAATGAGTGGAGTGGAACAGGTGGATGTGAAGCGTCTGTTCACACTTTCCAAAAATACTAGGACTAGGGGGCATGCGATGAAACTACAGTGTAGTAAATTTAAAACAAAATAGGAGAAAATGTTTCTTCACCCAACGCGTAATTAAACTCTGGAATTCGTTGCCGGAGAACGTGGTGAAGGCGGTTAGCTTGGCAGAGTTTAAAAAGGGTTTGGATGGTTTCCTAAAGGACAAGTCCATACACCGCTACTAAATGGACTTGGGAAAAATCCACAATTTTGGGAATAACATGTATAGAATGTTTGTACATTTGGGAAGCTGCCAGGTGCCCTTGATCTGGATTGTCCGCTGTCAGGGACAGGATGCTGGGCTTGATGGGTCTTTGGTCTTTTCCCAGTATGGCATTACTTATGTACTTATGCAATCTACTTCCTGTTTCAGTGTACTAGATCTTTGTTGAGCTCTGGCTTTCAAGTCATTTTTTCCTAACCGAAGTTTCTCTGTATTTGTTCCAGGCATTTCAAAATTCTTTTATTGCTTCTGCTTCCATCACTTCTCCTATGAGTCTGCACCAAGCATGCACCATCCTTTCTGTGAAAATATATTTCCTAGGCCGGAGTATTCCTGAATCTGTCCTCTTGAAGCCTTCTATCAAGACCTCTTGGTCCAGCAATTTCTTTCCTCTGAAAATTGTTTTTTTTTTCATAATGCACTATTTCTACATATATCCCTCCTTTCTCTCTTCTTTATTTAGGTTCTGAAGTCTCATCCCATAGGACTTTTGGGGCTTCTGCTTAGCATGCCTCTGGTTCTCGCCCTTGCCATGCCATATTAGAAACATGACAGCAGATGATGGCCATATGACCCATCCAGTCTGCCCTTCCTCTGTAACCCCCAGTTCTTCCTGTTCCTAAGCGATCCCAAATGCTTATCCCATGCCTTTTTACATTCTGGAACAGTCAACTCCATGACCTCCACCAGGAGGCCATTCCACGCCTCATCCACCCTTTCTGTGAAATAGTACTTCCTTAGATTACTCCTAAGCCTATTCCCTCTTAACTTTGTCATATGCACCCTCATTCCAGAGCTCTCCTTCATTTGAAAAAGGTTCTCTTCCTGTACATAAATGCCCTTGAGATATTTAAACTCTCTATCACGTCTCCTCTCTTCCAGCGTATACATGTTAAGGTTCATAAGCTTGTCCCTATAATTTTTGCATTCAAGATCGCTTACTAATTTTGTAGCCACCCTCTGGACTGACTCCATCCTGTTTATATCTTTCCGTAGGTGCAGTCTCCAGCACTGCAAGCAGTACTCCAAATGGGCCTCACTAGAGACTTATATAACGGCACTATCACCTCCTTTTTCCTGCTGGTCATGCCTCTCTTTATGCACCCAAGCATCCTTCTGGCTTTGACCGTCGCTTTTTCTACCAGACACAATCACCCCCAAGACCTGCTCTTCCTTCAGAAACAGAAGCAGGTCACCCCTATACTGTACCATTCCCTTGGATTCTTGCGACCCAAGTGCATGACCCTTAGTTGCCAAATATTAGTCCATTCCTCCACCTTCGCTAGGTCCTTCCTCACATCATTCACACCTTCCAGGGTGTCCACCCTGTTGCAGAGTTTAGTATCATCTGCAAAGAGACAAACCTTACCAGACAGCCCTTCCACAACCTCGTGGTTATTAGATGTGGTTTCTGAAGAACTGTGGATTTCCCCCCTTAAAAAAAGAACACTTTTAGATTTTTAAAAATAAAAAAAGGAAGCTTGGTGGGAGTTCCTCACCCTTCCTGCAGTATTCACCAGAAATTAGATTGACAGCATGAGATGACAGTAACATCTTAATAATGCTAAATACTTTCACTGACCCCAATATTTCTGAGTACATTTCATAGTTTTATATTTTTCCCTGTAAAAGTTCAGCAGGCTCCAGCATAACTCTCATTTGATATGTTCACACTAATAAGGTCAGAAGGCATTGCTAAATCTGTCTTCCCATTAGTTAGATCCTCATAGCCTTCTGTACACCATGGAGGGTCAGCATGCACACCACTGCCTTGCATTGTATCTGCTAAACGACAACCCTTGAATTTTAGTGGTAAGGATTAGCCAATTTACTGTGAATTTTCCTTCCTAGGAGCGTACATATATCCCAGACGAGCAGAGACATTCCAACAAAAATTCTCAGTCTGCTTTCTGTTACTCAGAGACAATCCCTGCACCCACTGGGAAAGACGATGCCCAGCAAAGATCAGTAAGTAGACGTCCTTGTTCAGCTCAAGTTGTTCCCCAGAACTTTGGCTTCATCTAAGGGCACCAGATGACTCAAGGTCATGAGGGTCAAGCTGAACCACTCCTGCTTGTGTCTGTTTGTAGTCACGAACTTGTAGACCCAATTGGACTAGGAAATGCAGTACTTAATTTGCAACGTTGTATAATGATGTACACATTCATTTTTTAGTTTAGGATTTTTGTTCATTTGTTTTTTTTTTATTTAAATGTTAAAATAAATCTCAACTAAAAAAAAAAAAAAAATTACTCCTGGGTTTCCCCCTCCACCCTCAATCCACCACAGCTGAAGCAATCCCATATAGTGGACCTGAACCATTTCCTTTTGAACATAGGCACCAGCCTTCACCCGTTGGTGGCATTTATAGCTAGTTCCATTGGGACAAGAGTAACTGGCGATCACTCCTGCCGTGTGAGGAAATACAAGTAAAAGAGCATCAAGTGGGAACTGGAAGGGATTGCCCATAAGAGATTTTTTTGAGGTGATGAATACAGCATAAGTTTACAAAAACAAAGGGAAATGAGTGGAATTCTTTGTTTTTATTTTTAAAAATGAATTGCAACAATGCCACCTACTGGCCAGACTGAGGTTGCACATGTAGCAGTTTATTGAGGGAACCATAGCCCTAAAACTATGAAGTAGAGGAGCAGCCTAATGGTTAGTGCAGTGGGCTTTGATCCTGGAGACATGGGTTCAAGTCTCACTACAGCTGCTTGTGACCTTGGGCAAGTCACTTAACTCTCCATTGCCCCAGGTGCAAAAGCTTAAATTGTAAGCCCTCTAAGAACAGAGAAAGTACCTGTGTATAACATGTATATTGAGTAGTGCAACAGAAATGATTAGTATTAGTAAAACAAAGGACCACTGCTGCAGTGGCTAAGCTGAAAAAGCCAGGGCCAGCCTAGATCACAAGTGCCTGATGGCTCCTAAAAAGTAGATCCACATCCCAGTAGTTCCCTTCCAAAGATGAGCAATAGCTCTCCAAAGTCTACCTGGCTAAACATTTATAGACTTTTCCAGGAACTTGTCTGGTCTTCATTTGAATCATGTTACCTTGACCACATCCATTAGCAACAGATGCCACAGCTTTAAGCACTGCATTAAAACAAAACAAAGAAAACCAAAATGGTCTTTATTCAAAGTGATTTAAGTGGGCAGCACTTGAAAAAGAAGGGAGTAGGGTTTGCTCCTGGTCTCCATTCCACCACTGAACCAACAGGGAATTTAGATAGAACCAGGAGGACTATCCTGATTGGAGGGGGTCTAGTCTTCTCTGGCAGTGTAGATCTTGCCTTGGGGAGAGGGGAGGCAGCAAGAGCCAGCATAAGACTTGGCCAGGAACCACATATGCTCTAGCGGCCACTGCCTGTTCAATTAGGCCCAGATGTTCACTGCTGGTACCAGGTTAAAGCCTAGCTCTGAATATCCAGGGCTAATTCAGCCTGAAGCAGTGTTTAAAAAAACAAAACAAAAAGTTGATCAGTGTGGCCTTAATATTTAAATTTATTTAGATTTTAATCACACCTTTTTCAAATAGCAGCTGGTGAGTTACATTCAGGTACACTGGGTATTTGGAGCTCACAATCTAAGTTTGTACCTGAGACAACAGAGGGTTAAGTGCCCAAGATCACAGGGAGCAGCAGTGGGATTTGAACCAGCCACCTCTGGATAGCAAGACAGCTGGTGTCTTTGCACCTCTGGACTGTGGGACAGAAAGTACTTCATTTTCAAGTCCCAAGTGCACTTTAGCCTACATGGCCCCTATTCGGCCTGCAAGACAGGACTTCATTTGCCTGAGAACAGGATGGTCTTTAGTTTACAGCAATGTCCAGTCATGAGGTGTCACAGGCACCACCTCCCAAAGAACCCACTGCCACTAAACTTTCCTAGCAACCAAGTTCAAACACCCCTCTGGCTCCCTTTTCCTTCCAATGGCCCATGTCAGTAGGCCTGGCAGTGTAGTGGATGTGGGGCCTGATAGGGTTCACCTATCCAAAGCCCGGTCTAGGAAATTCTCTCATATACTTACCGTCATCTCTCTTTCAGGACATGGAGCTACTGAGATTCTCCTTGACACTGATCCAGTCTTGGTTAAACCCACTGCAAATCCTGAGCAGGGCATTTGCTAATACCCTGGTCTTTGGCACCTCTGATAGAGTCTATGAGAAACTAAGAGATTTGGAAGAAGGAATTCAAGCTCTAATGAGGGTAAGAGACAACAATATAGCTATGCAATTAGAGGGATACTAGGCTGGCCCCAAAATTCACAATCTGCATGCTTCCTGCGCAGTACCCAAAAAGGCTGTGCATTTTTCTATTAAGTGTTCTACAGTACCATGTGCTAGTTCCTTTTAGCAAGAACTATTCAGGAGAAAGTGAACTCTCTTCCAAAATGATACAGAATGAGATGCAAACAAACCACATCAAACACTGCCTGCAGCAGTTCACAGTCAAAACTCAGGCATCTGCCAGCAGGGCACACATTCCCATGAACTCAGGTGCAGTACCGAGGATCTGCTCCTGCATGTGTTGTACATCATGTGCAAATAGTGTCCATGGAGCTCATCTGGTTGGATGCAAGGAATGCAACAAATAATACTTAAAAAAAAAAAAACCCTCTACCTCCTCAGACCGAGGCATCTGTATAAATGGACCTAAAACTAAATGCAAAGGAACACATCTACTAAAAGACCAAAACAGTGTAGAGAACCCAACAACTAAGAGAAGAATGCAAACTTTCGCAATAATTTATAACTACACCAAAGAACCAAGTGATTCCATTTCAGGACACAGGAGCAGGCTTCACAGCACTCTGATGCCAGGTCACAGTAGATGTCTCTTGAAGGATCCCAATAGACCTTGACTCCTTTTTTCTAATACTTAAATCTTTGGAAGAGAAATACAATAGGGCTCCCATGATTGTAGGAAACACCTCCCCAATCCGATAAAAGAGCAATTTACAGCCCCTCTTCTGGCTTCATTCTGCAGTTAAAAAGGTTTCTAGGGATGACATGGCCCACACCGCCTAAGCACCGCTTGGTGCATTCCTGACAGACTTTTTCACAAAGTAACAAGAGAAGGTGAAACAGTATATATAAATAGCAAAACAAAGAAAAACGCACAACTGTGCCTTCAAGACTGAGAAAACAGGAATTCTTTTTTGCAGTCAGACCCAAAACAGGTCATGTTCCAGTGCAAACAACGCCTGCTTCAGGGCAAGTACTTCTAGGTGCAGCCAAGGATACTACTACTACTTAGCATTTCAATCTCCTTCAGCCACTGGCTCCTGGTACAGTCAAGAAAACAAATGTCCACCAGCAACTTCAATTTTAAGGCTTTTATTCCATGCAGGTTTCTAGTAGACCTGATACACGGTTCCAACAGCAGCATTCACCTTTAATCTTAAGCACATGTAAGCCACCTGAAAGTAAGTGTGTGGCAAATAGTCCCCTTAAGCAGTAGGCTACCAGCCCCTACCAGGATTCAATACAGGCTCACAGTCAGCTTCAGTCTGGGCTCTTTATCCAGTGCACAATAAACAGTAGTTCAGTTCCCAAGACAAACAGTTCAATCAGTTCATCATCCCAGTTAAATCACAAAGCAGCCTTTACTTTCAGGAGGGTTCAATACTTTAGGAACTTCCTCACACCCAAGGGATTTCAGCCTGCTTCAGTACTTTAGGGACCTCTCTTGCCCATGGATTTTCAGCCTGCAACTCCTTCTCTCCTCCTGAACTGCCCTGGGACTCCTTCCCACCTGCCTAATCAATCCCTGGCTTCTGCTCTCACAACCAATCATTCTCCTTCCATTAGCTTCCACCACACCCATAGCAGCTGAGTTAAGCATTAGACTAATGATGAGCTCCTGCACACAGGGTTTCCTATCTCTCTTTCCCCCTAGTGGCAGCCAATCTAGCCCTCCTGTTAGTTTACACCCATGTCCTCCCTTATTGCAGCTAGGAGTCCCGTCCGGGTTTTCCATCTCACCCCCTGGCTCCTTGCCTGCAATGCTTTCTGGGACTTGTATTTCAAACTGACAGTGCCTTAACCCAACTATCCTGGATGTGACTTTATCACAAGGGGTCCAATTAAAATGTCAAGTACAAAAAGAGGAACACAGTAAAAATAGGTTAGTGTACGACTCCCAAAGTGAAACCAGTCGACGGTGTTTTAGTACAAGTTTATTGCAGTCAGACCTGTGTTGGGTCTGTGTTTTGTCAGTCTTGAAGTCTCAGTTTAGACTTTTTCACAAGCAATTATGAGGACACAGCACCATCTTAATTAAGACCAAACGTCAGTTTGGAACCTTAATGACAATACTTTCCAAACTTTTATCCAGTTGCTGAAGAAAACACAGTGGACCTCAACTCCCCTTCCCACCTCCTCCTCCCTCCACTTACCCAAAGCTTGAAGGCAGCAGTGGTGGCACCAAAAGCAGCAGTCAGTTCAGGGCCCTGTGTTTCAGTGTTCACCATAAACCCCAATACTGTACATGGGTTTCCAGTCTAACAGGAAGTGGGCCCCTTTGAATGTTCACTCACTCAAAGGCCCCAAGCTGACTGCAACTACTAGACATAGGTCAGAGTGGGGTTCAAAGAGTGGAGGAGCAGCCCTGATTCAGTGACCCCATCCACTGATGACTTTATTTGGGAGCCTGAGCCACAGGTTGGAAATTACTGTTTTATTAACTAGATGTGACTATCAAGCTGGTCATCTTCTCCTTTCTTCCTAGAACCTGCTTCTGAGCTTTCCCTGGCAGGAACATCAGACTCCTTCACATTCAGCTTATATAATGCTATGTTAAATAAATAAAAAGATTTCTCTCACATATGTTCCATGCTCTTCTTTCAGGAACTTGATGATGGAAACTCCAGAGGTGCATCGCTTTTAAGGCTCACTTATGAAAAGTTTGATGTAAACTTTCGCAGTGAGGATGCCCTTTTTAAGAATTATGGGCTGCTGTCTTGCTTCAAGAAGGACATGCACAAAGTGGAGACATACCTGAAGGTTACCAAATGCAGACGCTTCGTGGAGAGCAACTGCACTATCTGACAAAAGACACAGTATGCCATTAAAAGATTTGTTCCAAGATACTGGCTAGAACCACAGGATGACATTCTGCAGGTTTATTTTGTTTGACAAAGCAGCAACTTTACCTTAATTGCATGAATAGAAGATTATAGGAATGTTTAAGGAAGAAAAAACAAGCTAGACAAGCTGAAATCTTTGTACATTTTTTTTTGTTATTTTGCAAACTTAAACACTAAATAATAAATGAGCACGTAAACGCAAATTGACATCTTTGTTTTCAGTGCACAAGGTAAAGAAATGAACTTCATTCTAGCTCCAGCACAAGCAAGAATTCTTAAACTGATACAGAGAAATAGGGATTTCTACAAGCGGAACTCCATATTCAGAAAGTACTAGTCTGCCATCAGTCAGCATTGATGTGGTAAGCACTGGGATCAGGAAGCAACACCTACAATTCAATAAATAAAAAAAATAGGCAGCAATTCAGTATCATTTTAACTGGTTTTATAAACTGTCCTTCTACAAAATAGCCACATTGTTCAACAACAAATACATTAATCTGATGAATTTTAAATCCAGCAAGTAAAATCTATTTCCCTAAACACTCCATCTCTTTCTATCCCTGGTAACCATATTTCAAACTAGGCTCAAAGATGATATTACACATAAACCAAAGAATATAATAAAACTATCAGACCACCTTAGCTTTAAGATGGTGTTCCTTCCTCATCTCAACAGCTTGTAGGCAGTTGCAGTGAACTGCTGGATACATGTTGGAAATCTTCCATGCAGTTTGAAAGACCTGAACTCATGGAAATCCCCCACCTCCCTGCTCCAATAATATCAGACACTGTAGACCTTGGGGACAAACGCAGTATAAACACAAAGTTGTTTGCAGCCAATAGTGAATTCCTGCTTCACTGCTGAGTGAACTGATGCTTCATTGGCACAAGAGCATTATGGAATCTCTCTCAGCAAGACTGTGTTTACCTGATCCCCATCTTACAGCAGTGCTTTAATATCATGGACATCAAAGCTAAAAGTGTTCTTACAATTTGAAAGCAAGAACAGGAAACAAACAGTGGTAATGTATCATTTCATATGTTTCTAAAACATAATAGCAAAAGCAGCTGTTAATTCACTGCAAAACTTTGAGGGGGGGTAAGAGAAAGGAAAAAATGAAAACATATCCCCCAGGCCAATTCATTTTTCCCTTAAAGCTTTATTTGAAGCCTGTATCAACACCACAGAGCAATATTTACCCAACACTAGTAAAGAAGGCCCGTTTCTCAGAGCAATGAAGCAGGCACTAGCTTGTTTTTTTTGGGGGGGGGGGAACTCACATACGGAGAGCAGGAGCATGGCCATCCAAATGGATTTCTTCTGTCACCGCTGTTCGTGTTGTCGGTGCTGCAGTGTAAGTGAGCGGTTATGTCTTCACTGCTGCTGGTGCTCCGTTTCGTCCAGTCTCAGTGCTTCGCCCTCATCGTCATCGCGTAGTGACGTGAGGGCGGGGCACACACTGATGGGGAAAGCGGCTATCTCGACGCCTCAACTTCCGGTGGGGAAAGCTGATCTCGACGCTTCAACTTCCGGTGGTGGCTTCATTTAGAACGTTGGGGTTGTGAATTATATGGACAGATTTACTGCAAGTACTATTAGGACAAAAGCAACTTCCTATCTTCAAATTATTATTATTTTTTTTAACACTGGTGTATCCCTAAGACAAAATGGTATAGCCCACTGAACCCCTACTTAAATGGCTGATCTCTATAGCCTCTCAACACCCAAGCCATGAGAGTTAGGGCCTGCAGGCTGAGATACATGAAGAACTCCTTGTTCTGAGTGTTGGATCCTATCTCCACAGATCCTGGTAAGCAAGTTCCAGGAGTATGGGGAACCATATTTGCCTCACTCAGTAAGGGGTTATATAAGAACATAAGAGTAGCCATACTGGGTCAGACCAATGGTCCATCTAGCCCAGTATCCTGTTTTCCAAACAGTAGTCAAGCCAGGTCACAAGCAGAAACCCAATTCGCGGCAACAACACTCCATACTACAAATCCCAGGGCAAGCAGTTGCTTCCCATGTCTGTCTCCAGGAATTTCTCCAAACCTTTTTTAAACCCGGATACGCTAACAGTTGTTACCACCTCCTCCGACAAAGAGTTCCAGAGCTTAACTATTCGTTGAGTGAAAAAATATTTCCTCCTATTTGTTTTAAAAGTAACTTCCTTGAGTGTCACCTAGTCTTTGTACGTTTGGAACGAGTAAAAAAAAAAAATCTATTTACTTCTACTCATTCTACACCACTCGGGAATCTGTAGACCTCAATCATATCTCCCCTCATCCATCTCTTTTCCAAGCTGAAGAGCTTGGAAATAGATGTACTGTACCTAAATATTAGACACCTGCAAACCTACTGAGGTGCTGCATGTTCAGGTACAATAGGTATTTCCCCTTTTCGAGAGATCTCAACAATTAAACCTGCAGTGGAATATGAACCTGGGTGCCCTGGATTAAAGTCCACTGGACTGATCACTAAGCTGCCCTTCTGCAGGGACATCCTAATCCCTGGGTTTTTGGAGTTCATAATTTTGGATTTATTTTGGAAAATGTTCGGTTTGAACGTTCTCATGTATTTTATTCACTCCAGAGCATTCCCTTCCCATCTCTGATAGTCTCAAAATACTAGGTGTCATTATTGATAGAAATCTTACACTTGAGTCCCAACATTTTGTACCTATCCCGTACCGGATTTGGCGAATGCCTTCACGGTATTATGTAAGCCACATTGAGCCTGCAAATATGTGGGAAAATGTGGGATACAAATGTAACAAATAATAATAATTTTAGAACAGGAAACCTTTGACATTCTCCCTGTCCGAAAAATACTGTGAAATGAACATTTTTTTGGACGTTATGAGCAGGATGCCTCTCCATGTATACACTATGAATCCAAAATATGTTTTTACAAAATATGTAAACACTAGTAAAAAAGCCCCGTTTCTGATGCAAATGAAACGGGGGCTAGCAAGGTTTTCTTCAGTGTGTGCATGTGGGAGTGTGTGTGTCCCTGCCCTCTCTCCCTCCCCCCTCCGAGTCCAGTCCTTCAGTGTTAAGTTTCCTGCTGTTCTGTGTTTGTGTTACAGAGAGAGTGAGGGCATCTCTCTCCCCTCCCCCCTCTGAGTCCTTCACTGTTACAGAGAGAGGGATTTCGTGCTGTTTTCCTTCACTCATGGAGAAACCGGATATCTCAGGCGCTTCACACTTCCGGCTGGAGGCTTCATTAGAACGTTGGTGGTGCCTTTTATATATATATAGATGAAGTACAGACACACACATGCTTGGGTGCTGCAGGCAGATACATCCCAGCCTTGACCAGTTTCTGGTATTTCAACAATCTTGTGCAAAGAGGACTTTGTATCTGGAAGAGGCTAATATTTTGAGTCCTTTCTTTAGATAAGCTTCCCCTATATGCTGATCAGTGTGTTTTAAAAGTAAGATATACGATTTTAAAACTGAGTCCATAAGGGCACAGGAAGTCCATGGAATTCATGTAAAATCTATAACCTGCAATTACCTGAGCTGCAGTATTCTGTGTTAGTTGTAATCTGAGCATGCTCTTAGCACCAATAATTAAAGAAAAGCCTAGTGTTGTAACATGTTGTGCTATATTAGCATACTTAACATTGATGGACCATTCAGTTAAAAAAAGAAAAATAAAAATGCAGGTTTTGCTTTAGAAAAAATGCATTCCTCAGTATTTCGAGCAGACTGCACTACTCTTCAGCTTCAGACTAGGGATTAAAGAAAGGATAACCTCATCCAAAGTTGCATGAGAAAGCAGTTCCTTTCTGTTTACCTCTTATCCTTCAATACCTTTGTTTTACTAGGGTGTAGATTAGCTTTATCCAATTCAAGATTTATTTATTTGCTGCACTTGTATCCCACATTTCCCCACCCATTTGCAGGCTCAATGTGGCTTACAAAATGTTACAACGACATTCACATTAATAGAATAAGAATTTCAGAATATAGATGCAGATAAGAATATCATAGCAATCATTTTAACGGATTAATAATTTCAGAATTATTACAAATAAAGGTGCATAGGTATATCATGTAGGATTGCAAATGGATAAATAGATAAAACAATGATATCAGAACAAGATATAATATCCAGTAATGAGGATGTAATTAAAATAAATTAGGAGAGTTCCATAATAGTTGTTTTTGGAGTAATTTGATAGTCAAATCGTTATGGGGGATTTTTTGTAACATTTAAACATTAATTTCAGATTCATAAAATTTCTGTTGGCTGAAGGCTTAATGTGCAGTAAAGCTGGATATCAACATGTATTTGGAATTTAATCTATTAGAAGACAAAGATAAATATTAAACATCATGGGTGATAATACAGAACCTTACAGGTCTCTCTGGACTCCTGTTGTTTTGGAGTGGAATTGTTAATTCTGAAATCAATTACATCCTGTTTGGGGGGGGGGGGGGGCCGGACTGAACTACCTATTTTCAACACCTAGAGCAAAAAGCCTAGCCAGTAGATTTCTCAGTCCATAGTACTAAAGCTAGCCATCAGAGCAAGTAAAGTCAGTAGCTATTCCCCCCCCCCCACCCTATTTAGTCTGTTGTAGACACATTGACAGGGGCATCCAGCTGTTTTTGTAAGACAGAACTAGAACCGATACACCTTAACTAATGGAAGTCTTTTTTTACTAAGGGCCCCTTTTACAAAGTGGCGGTAAGCCCAACGTGGGCTCTCCAGCCTAGATTGGATGCATCTTTCATCAGTGGCTTGTGGGGTGGAGGAATTTGGAATGGCAGTGTCCTGGCCAGAATGATGCAAATGAGCCAAGATTGAGACCTCTTGAGGGAAGGAGTGACACTGATGACATCTGCTAGGTTCCCCAGGGCCTGACACCACTGAAGCTAGAGTCCACTGGGCTGTCCTCATATATGGGCATGCCATGGGTGTAATTTTAACTGTTGAGCCTAGCAACCTCAACATTGCCAAGTGGATACCTGCTGGTTCTGCCGAACTTGTAGTGCTATAGAGATTAGAATCTCTATGCCTTGGATAGGAGAAAAAGCTTTGGCTTGAGTTGTGTTTAGAAGAGCTTCTATGAACTCCAATTTGTGAAGTACTCTTTACCAACCAATCATCTAGGTAGGGAAACTACTACTACTACTATTTAGCATTTCTATAGCGCTACAAGGCATACGCAGCGCTGCACAAACATAGAAGAAAGACAGTCCCTGCTCAAAGAGCTTACAATCTAATAGAGCATACGTACTCCCTGTCTGCACCGCAATGCTGCACACCTATTGCTAAGCATTTTGTGGAGACCCTGGGAACAGGCGTAAGACGGACAGAAGAACGCAGGACGGGTAGTGGCCTTTTCCTACTCAAAACTCAGGAAGTATCTGTATGCGGGTGTAAGCATCCTTTAAGTTGAGAGCACAGTCAATCTTTTTTCTGAATCATGGGGAGCAGGTTGCCTAGGGAACCATCCTAAACTTTAGTTTCATCAGATGTTTCTTGGTTTGCTCTGTAACCAGGAAATACTTGTAATAAAGGAAGGGTTTTTATTACAAGTATTTCCTGGTCACAGAGCAAACCAAAAGATTTGTTCCACAAAATTACCAACCGAGAGTGTCCAAATAAAAAACTCTCAACACCAGGAACTGCTTACAAAGGAACTCTCCTCCCTTTTACAGGTCAAGGCGATTGAACCCTTTCCTCCAGGGAGAGAAATAGGCCTAGGCGGTTTTTCTCTCTATGCAGCATTTTCCACCACCATATATAAAACCTGGTCTTATAAGGCTAGTCAAAGTGCTCATACCTTAGAAGTAAGCACATTTGTGTTAATATTTGATAAAGAAAAGTAGGCCTTTTTTTGGGCTTGAAATGGGTAGCATCAGTGCAGTGGGTGCCCTGTTACTAAGGTCCAAATGATCAGAAGCCCCACGATGTTCCAAATAGCGCTTTAAAAGTTGCATCAGAACAGCACGTGGCTATATCGCCCCTATGATCAGATCTAATAGCATGCAAATTTAAGCAAGCTATTAGCTCTGATCATAGGGGTATTATTTGGGGGGGGGGGGGGGGGGAGAAGGCCACTGGGCCACCAGGGAAAACTGGTGTTAGGGAGCTTGCATGTGGGGGATTTGTGATGCAAATGCATGTTGGACAGGGCTCCCCTTCCTCTCCAATGCGCTGCAAATGCTAATGCCAGCTCTGAGCTGGCGTAATTTGCTGCGGGAGCAGTGTCAATGTTTGACGTGCTGAGTATTAGTGAAAAACAGGTAATTCCCTGTTTAGCATGCATTTGCATGTTCAATGCATTCAGAGCTGGTGTGTCGTTACATGCGCTCACCAGCTCTGATCATCGGGTGGGAGCAAACGCAGGCACTTGTATAGTGCTATTGGCCTCTAGCACCCACATTTGCTTCTGATCATTGGGGCATAAATTACCATCTGTGAGGAGAATAATACACAGGTCCCCATTAGGAGGAAAAATCTCCCAAGACTACAGGACCCAGAAGCCCTGTTGAGACAGGGTAAGAAAGGTGAGCCCAAAGACCAGGAGTGGCATCCTAGCAAACAGATTGGGGAAAGGAGCTTAGGGAAACGTTTGCCATTTTCCCCAGCCCCCACTAGAGGGAGTATAAGGGATGAAGCTCAATACCCTTGGGTGAACAAGCAGTATGTGATTCCTCCTGGGTGTGGTAAACAGAGGGAGGAATTCCTTAGTGCTCTCAAGGAACATGAAGCTAAGAAAGAAAGTTCTGGAGGCAAAGAACCCATTTGGAGGAGGACAAGGACCTACCTATGGAATTTGCAGAGGAGCCAGCAGTAATGGATTGTGAAATGACAGAACAGGAGAACTCCAGCCAGTAAAGGCAGCGTGGGAGGACTCAGGTGAAGATATACTGTGTAAGAGGGAGGTGAGCTGCCAGACCTTGTTATAGAAGGGCTACAGAGATATATATATCTGTGTGAACTGAAGAACTAAAAGTAATGGATTATTACTACTACTGAATTGATGAACTTAATAAGGTAAACTGTTTGAACTAAGGAACTTAGCAAAATACCTCAGCATTTAGCGCTATATATTCTACCTCTCCCATCTTATTTTTTTAGGCTTCTAGCATTTGTATACAGACACTTCAAATTGTGTTTTTTCCTTTGATCCACAAGTTGCTTAGAAGTTGAAGGGGATAATGTGCATCCTTTATCCTGCTCTCTCATTAAGCACACCTGGCTTATTTTAAGCATGAGATTCCCTAAATGTCCTGTTTCAACAGTATCCTTCAAAGATACTCCACACCGAACCATGCACACCTGGGCGACTGTCTGCTCCCCCCCACCCCCCCACCATTCTACTTTAAAAGCTGCTCTATCTCCTTTTTGAAAGTTAGCGCCAGCAGATTGGCTCCATCCCGGTTAAGGTGGAGCCCATCCTTTTGGAACAGTCTCCCCCCCTTTGCCAGAATGTCGCCTAGTTCCTAACAAATCTAAATCCCTCATCCCTGCGCCATCGTCTCAACCACGCATTGAGACTTTGGAGCTCTGTCTGCCTTTTGGGTCCTGTGCGTGGAACGGGAAGCTTCTCTGAAAATGCGACCCTGGAGGATCTGGCCTTCAGCTTTCTACCTAAGAGCCTAAATTTGGGCTTATTTATTAGAAGTGCTACTGGTGTCCCAAGACTGCTCGCAGTCAATCTAGCAGCATTAAAAAGGGGGTGGAGAGTTGAGCAATAGTCCTGATGCTGTGAGCCTTGAGCTCCAGAGCCCCTTGCCACTAAAGGCAAGATGGTAACTTGCTGCAAAGGTCATGGTAGTAGCAGTTTTTGCACCTCCTTTAATTTCAGACTAAAGAGAAGAGAAGAGACGAGAAGAGAGAGACACCAGAAAGGAAACTTCCATCAGGTTACCAACTTGACACAAAAGGGAATAAAAAAAAAATTGATCTGTTTATTGGAGAAAAGACACTCGTGAAGCAAGGAGAAAACGAAGAGAGATGCCCGACACATTGGCAGATGAAAAGGGCAGAGGAAAGAGACAAACCCATCACTAAGATAGTGCAGGAACTTGCTCCCCCCCCTCCCCGGTGCATGCTTGGAGATCTAAAGTTAGATATTTCTGAGCTAAGGAGAGCTCCACACTCAAGCAGCATCGGAAAACAAAAGCGTGACAGCATGCTCCTGCTTGACTGCAGAGAAACTTTATTCTTATGCCAGAAAAGATCCTTTACTACTACTAATCATTTTTATAGCACTACTAGACGTACGCAGCGCTGCACACTTGAACATGAAGAGACAGTCCCTGCTCAACAGAGCTTACAATCTAATTAGGACAAACAGGACAAACAAGAGATAAGGGGATATTAAAGTGAGGATGATAAAATAAGGGTTCTGAACAAGTGAATAAGGGTTAGGAGTTAAAAGCAGCATCAAAAAGGTGGGCTTTTAGCTTAGATTTGAAGACGGTCAGAGATGGAGCTTGACGTACTAGCTCAGGAAGTCTATTCCTTTCTCCCCTTCAGGTATAGTGTCTCTCCCTTGAACAGTCAGTGTGAAAATTGTTCTTATTCTAAGATCCAGCATGCCTGTCTGACATTGCTGCCTGGATGTTTCACCGCCATCTGAAGCTAAACATGACCAAGACTGAGCTTCTTATCTTTCCACCTAAACCGACCTCTCCCCTCCCCCCTTTCTCTATTTCTGTGGATAATAGGCTCATCCTTCCCGTCTCATCAGCACATAACCTTGGGGTCATCTTCGACTCCTCCCTCTCCTTCGCTTCACATATTCAACAGACTGCTAAAACCTGTTGTTTTTTCCTCTATAACATCACCAAAATTCGCCCTTTCCTTTCTGAGTATGCAACCAGAACCCTCATCCACACTCTTATCACCTCCCGCTTAGACTACTGTAACTTGCTTCTCACAGGTCTCCCACTGAGCCATCTCTCTCCTCTTCAATCTGTTCAAAATTCTGCTGCACGACTAATATTCCGCCAGTGTCGTTATACTCATATTAGCCCTCTCCTCAAGTCACTTCACTGGCTTCCTATCCGTTTCTGCATACAGTTCAAACTCCTCTTATTGACCTATAAGTGCATTCACTCTGCAGCTCCTCAGTACCTCTCCACTCTTAGCTCTCCCTATACTCCTCCCCGGGAACTCCGTTCACTGGGTAAATCTCTCTTATCTGCACCTTTCTCCTCCACTGCTAACTCCAGACTCCGTTCCTTCTATCTTGCTGCACCGTATGCCTAGAATAAACTTCCTGAGCCGGTATGCCAAGCCTCATCTCTGGCCATCTTCAAATCTAGGCTAAAAACCAACCTCTTCAATGTTGATTTTAACTCCTAAACCTTCAACTGTCCCCTATCCCTGATGTGTCCTGTCTGTCCTAACCCTTATCCCTTTCTTGTCCTGTCTGTCTGTCATAAGTAGATTGTAAGCTCTATTGAGCAGGGACTGTCTCTCCATGTTCAAGTGTGAAGCGCTGCGTACGTCCGGTAGTGCTATAGAAATGATAAGTAGTAGTAAGATCCAACTGCTAGAGTGTAGCTGCTTTATACACTGGTTAAGAGAAAAAAAATGGATTGTTGTGCCCGACACCACCATCTAAGAACATTATGGAAACTGAAGCAGCCTAGTAGAGCCTAAGAGATCATGTTTGCTGATAACAAGGAGATTTTTAATCTGTAATAAAATAGAACTGGGCTGAAAGTCACAGAACAGCTATAAATAGATGACCTGAGAGTAGAATTATATGATGACATGTCAGTCTAAAAGTACCTTAGGAACACAGATCAAACAAATCTTAAGTGTTATGTGTCTTCCTCAAGCTCCTCATTAAAACTGAGCTCAGAGAAAGTTTCTTCCTCCTCATCCTGGTTACATGGCTTCCATGATAAATCATTCACCTGTAGGGATATTGAAGAGAACACCTCATTACTTCATTCAAGTTATCCTTTATAAACTTATTCACCCATCAGCTCTAATTAAGAAAACTACAGAAAACCTGTTCTAGGGTTGAGAAACAATTCAGCACTGGTTTTGAGCAGGATTGTAGGAGGCACCTACAAACTTTGCTTCCTCCAATAGATCAATGCATTCATTTAACAGAATTAATATTCCCCTTTCCCATTCAGGGCATAGGGTGGATCACAATGGATCAATAAAGCAAAAGATATTTATATGTTGCTGGTGTTCTCCGAGAACAGATTATTCAGGTGATGTCATCTGACGGAGCCCAGTGTGGACACTGACTAGCGAGTGAAGTAGAAAGTACTAGCAGCATCTCAACGTGCATGCGCTGGCGCCTTCCAGCCTGATGCTCAAACGTGGGTTCTCCAGTCAGGTGAAAAAGCAAAAAGCATATAACTAAATTCAACTCCTAGGGAAGGTGGGAGGGTATGTGAGAATAATTGGCCTGCTGTTCTCAGAGAACACCAGATACAGGTATCTTTTGCTTTCTCAGAGGACAAGCAGGCCTTCTTATTCACAAATCTGGAAATCCCTAGCTACCAGGCTCACCAAAAATGAGAAAGCTAGGATAACCGAGTATTGAAACATCAACCTGAAACTATATACATACTAGTTGTGTAGGTGCAGTCTGGAACAGAATAAAACAGGGCCTAGGAGGGTGGAGTTGGATTCTAGTCACTGAACAAATTCTGCAGAACTGCCTGTCTGAACCAACTGTCACATCGGGTGTCCTGATGCAGACAGTAATGGGATTTGAATGTGTGGAGTGAAGATCACGTTGCAACCTTTTCCTCTATGGAGGCTGATCTGAAGCGGGCCACAGATGCAGCCATGACTCTAACATTGTGAGCCGTGTCACGCCCCTCAAAAGTCAGTCCAGCCTGGGTATAAGCAAAGGAGATGCAATACGCTATCCAACTTGAAAGTGTGCATTTGCCGAAGGCTACCCCCCAATCTGTTGGAGTCAAAAGAAACAAAAAGCTGGGAGGACTTGTGGGTGCAAAACAGATAGAACTCATTTTGTGTTATTAGGGTACCTGACACTTAGTGCAAGTTATAACAAAAATGGGTCCCAAACAAGACTACCATTAGTAAGTACAGTGTCAGGAGTAAATAGATCACCCCTTATCCTTGGATCCAAGCCCACTGCGCCGAAATAATAGAAGAAACAAACTCCACACCCAAATATTATAATAGGGTCTTTATCTATTTATAGTAGCAGCAAATAACAGAGTAAACAGGAATAAAGACAAAGACAGTCCTATTACAGAGATAGTTTGCAGTAAAGGTACTTAAATCCCTAGCTAAACTCTAAAGTATAGAGAGTCACTCTAACCCCAGGGCACTATGCAAGGATGCTTGGCACACATACAACCTGATGTAGTCTTTCAGACGTCAGCATATTTTTCAGATGTCAGTCTGGTCCATGGTGCTGGAACATGGCAGCTAACCCTGGCAAGAGCTGACTTTTATGGAGAAATTGGGAGCCTGATCTCTTACTGATGTATGTTCTATCCTTGAACAACATAAAACAAGTAGCTCCAAGTGTCCTGCATTGACGTCAATGCTGATAACAGCTCGATTGTCCTGGAACATCGTGACCTTATCAGCAGCTTCTGTCCAGTAAACAAGAGTTGTTATTCTTCTGTTAGACTGGATGTCTCCACAATGTCTTAGAGTTTTTATAGAGGAAATGTCTGAATTTGCACACTATAATCTGGTTCTTAATGCTGGATAGTGCCATGTATGTCATGTAGGTCCATATAATCACATGGATGGCTGGGCATTGTGCTCACAGTGCTTTGGTAGCTTTGCTCCTACAGACTGTCTATGGGCTTGAGTCTGCTCCAGATAGAAGGCCAAGGCTCACCTGCAGTCTAAAATATGCAGTACACTTTCGCCAGGATGGGCATGAGGTTTTGGGAAAAATGTTGGCAGAACAACTGACTAGTTAAGACAGAACTCCAACACAAACTTAGGCAGGAACATAGGGTGTGTGCGAAGGACTACTCTGTTGTGATGAAATTTAATATACAGTGGATGAGCTACCAGGGCCGGGAGTTCACTGGCTGTGCGAGCTGAAGTGACTGCCACGAGAAACACAACTGTCCAGGTCAAAAACTTCAGATGTCACGTATCCAGAGGCTCAAAAGGAGCCTTCATTAGCTGGGTGCACTGCTATGGATTTACAGCCTGTCTCACTGACACAGACTACTCAATAATTACCGTGGATTCTTTTGGATTCATATTAGATAAATGAAACCTTTATTAGAGGTGCTAAATTCTACAATGATTAAGATATATACAATGATTAGCTATATACACACAATGATTAGAAACAATCATTACATCACTGGTCTCTACATCTACGCAATGCTAAGAGTTCTTAAACCAGGAAAGGAAGCAATAATACACTATACATACAATCATCACTGGTCCTTACATCATCCAGGCTCTAATCAGCTGGGGGTGCCCATTACTGCGAAAGTCAGGAGCCTTTTAGACCAGGAACAGATCTTCTGTGCAGTACATACGTTACTCACAGATGAGCTCCCACTCTGCTGTAACAAGCCCCCCTTTTTACTAGGCTTAGAGCTCATGTTCAGAGCTGAGGAAAATTACAGAATGCTTCTCTGTTTAGGTAAACAAGCCATACTGTGGGAACGTGGTCACATGCCCTCCAAGTCCAGGTGACCAAGCTGGGCCTGGAAAACAAGTGCCATCCTCCCCTTCACATACCAAATTAATTAGAGCTGCGCAGAAGTGCATTCCAACTTGTTTTTTGTATTTACAAGAAAAGTTACTTTCGGTCAAAGACAGAGTTGAAAAACAATCTTTAAAATTCACTTGTATTACACTGGGTTAGGACTACGTTGAGATATCATTATAGTGGGAGATTTGGTTAGGGGCTTCATTAAATTCTCAAGAAGCGAACGACTCACCACCCACATGGTAGGGTATGATACATACCTGTAGCAGTTGTTCTCCGAGGACAGCAGGCTGATTGTTCTCACGACTGGGTTGACGTCCGCGGCAGCCCCCACCAACCGGAAGAAGCTTCGCGGGACGGTTGGCACGCAGGCCACGCCCACCGCGCATGCGCGGCCGCCTTCCCGCCCGTGCGCGACCGCTCCCGCCAGTTGAATGACAAGCAATAAAATATTAAACACACAACTCCAAAGGGGAGGAGGGAGGGTAGGTGAGAACAATCAGCCTGCTGTCCTCGGAGAACAACTGCTACAGGTATGTATCATACCCTTTCTCCGAGGACAAGCAGGCTGCTTGTTCTCACGACTGGGGTATCCCTAGCTCTCAGGCTCACTCAAAACAATAACCCAGGTCAATTGAACCTCGCAACGGCGAGGGTACAACAGAAATTGACCTACGAAGAACAACTAACTGAGAGTGCAGCCTGACCAGAATAAATTCGGGTCCTGGAGGGTGGAGTTGGATTTACACCCCAAACAGATTCTGCAACACCGACTGCCCGAACCGACTGTCGCGTCGGGTATCCTGCTGGAGGCAGTAATGAGATGTGAATGTGTGGACAGATGACCACGTCGCAGCCTTGCAGATCTCTTCAATAGTGGCTGACTTCAAGTGGGCCACCGACGCTGCCATGGCTCTGACACTATGAGCCGTGACATGACCCTCAAGAGTCAGCCCAGCCTGGGCGTAAGTGAAGGAAATGCAATCTGCTAGCCAATTGGAGATGGTGCGTTTCCCGACAGCGACCCCTAGCCTGTTAGGGTCGAAAGAAATAAACAATTGGGCGGACTGTCTGTTGGGCTGTGTCCGCTCCAAGTAGAAGGCCAATGCTCTCTTGCAGTCCAATGTGTGCAACTGACGTTCAGCAGGGCGGGTAAGCGGCCTGGGGAAGAATGTTGGCAAGACAATTGACTGGTTAAGATGGAACTCCGACACCACCTTCGGCAGGAACTTTGGGTGAGTGCGGAGCACTACTCTGTTGTGATGAAATTTAGTATATGGAGCATGAGCTACTAGGGCTTGAAGCTCACTGACCCTACGAGCTGAAGTAACTGCCACCAAGAAAATGACCTTCCAGGTCAAGTACTTCAGATGGCAGGTATTCAGTGGCTCAAAAGGAGGTTTCATCAGCTGGGTGAGGACGACGTTGAGATCCCATGACACAGTAGGAGGCTTGATAGGGGGCTTTGACAAAAGCAAGCCTCTCATGAATCGAACGACTAAAGGCTCTCCAGAGATGGCTTTACCTTCCACACGATAATGGTAAGCACTAATCGCACTAAGGTGATTCCTTACTGAGTTGGTCTTGAGGCCAGACTCTGATAAGTGCAGAAGGTATTCAAGCAGGTTCTGTGCAGGGCAAGAACGAGGTTCTAGGGCCTTGCTCTCACACCAAACGACAAACCTCCTCCACTTGAAAAAGTAACTCTTTTTAGTGGAATCCTTCCTAGAGGCAAGCAAGACCCGGGAGACACCCTCAGACAGACCCAACGCAGCGAAGTCTACGCCCTCAACATCCAGGCCGTGAGAGCCAGGGATTGAAGGTTGGGGTGCAGCAACGCTCCGTCGTTCTGCGAAATGAGAGTCGGAAAACACTCCAATCTCCACGGTTCTTCGGAGGACAACTCCAGAAGAAGAGGGAACCAGATCTGACGGGGCCAAAAGGGCGCTATCAGAATCATGGTGCCGCGGTCTTGCTTGAGCTTCAGTAAGGTCTTCCCCACCAAAGGTATGGGAGGATAAGCATACAGGAGGCCGGTCCCCCAATGAAGGAGAAAGGCATCTGACGCTAGCCTGCCGTGTGTCTGAAGTCTGGAACAGAACAGAGGCAGCTTGTGGTTGGTCTGAGAGGCGAAAAGATCCACCGAGGGGGTGCCCCACTCTCGGAAGATCTTGCGTACCACTCTGGAATGGAGCGACCACTCGTGCGGTTGCATGACTCTGCTCAGTCTGTCGGCCAGACTGTTGTTTACGCCTGCCAGGTACGTGGCTTGGAGAAGCATGCCGAACCGACACGCCCAACGCCACATACCGACGGCTTCCTGACACAGGGGGCGAGATCCGGTGCCCCCCTGCTTGTTGACGTAATACATTGCAACCTGATTGTCTGTCCGAATTTGGATAATTTGGCAGGACAGCCGATCTCTGAAAGCCTTCAGTGCGTTCCAGATCGCTCGGAGCTCCAGGAGGTTGATCTGCAGATCCTTTTCCTGGAGGGACCACAGACCCTGGGTGTGAAGCCCATCGACATGGGCTCCCCACCCCAGGCGAGATGCATCCGTCGTCAGCACTTTCGTGGGCTGCGGAATTTGGAATGGACGTCCCAGGGTCAAATTGGTCCGTATGGTCCACCAGAGCAGTGAAGTGCGGCAACTGGTGGAGAGGCGGATGACATCCTCTAGATTCCCGGTGGCTTGGAACCACTGGGAAGCTAGGGTCCATTGAGCAGATCTCATATGAAGACGAGCCATGGGAGTCACATGAACTGTGGAGGCCATATGACCCAGAAGTCTCAACATCTGCCGAGCTGTGATCTGCTGAGACGCTCTGGTCTGCGAAGCCAGGGCCAAGAGATTGGTGGCCCTCGCTTCGGGAAGGTAGGCCTGAGCCATCTGGGAATTCAGCAGCGCTCCTATGAATTCCAGAGACTGAGTTGGCTGGAGATGGGACTTTGGGTAATTTATCACAAACCCCAGCAGCTCCAGAAGTTGAATAGTGCACTGCATGGACCGGAGGGCTCCTGCCTCCGAGGTGTTCTTGACCAGCCAATCGTCGAGATATGGGAACACGTGCACTCCCAGCTTGCGTAGGTGGGCCGCTACCACCACGAGGCACTTTGTAAACACTCGTGGGGCAGAGGCGAGCCCAAAGGGCAGCACACAATACTGAAAGTGCCGTGCGCCCAGGCGGAATCTGAGATACTGTCTGTGAGCTGGCAGTATCGGGATGTGAGTGTATGCGTCCTTTAAATCCAGGGAACATAGCCAATCGTTTTTCTGAATCATTGGCAGAAGGGTGCCCAAGGAAAGCATCCTGAACTTTTCTTTGACCAGGAATTTGTTCAGGCCTCTCAGGTCTAGGATGGGACGCATCCCCCCTGTTTTCTTTTCCACAAGGAAGTACCTGGAATAGAATCCCTGCCCTTCCTGCCCGGGTGGTACGGGCTCGACCGCATTGGCGCTGAGAAGGGCGGAGAGTTCCTCTGCAAGTACCTGCTTGTGATGGGAGCTGAAAGACTGAGCTCCCGGAGGACAATTTGGAGGCAGGGAGGCCAAATTCAGGGCGTATCCGCACCGCACTATTTGGAGAACCCACTGGTCGGAGGTTATGAGAGGCCACCTTTGGTGAAAGAATTTTAACCTCCCTCCGACCGGCAGGTCGTCCGGTACGGACACTTGTAGGGCGGCTATGTTCCCATGGATCCAGTCAAAAACCCGTCCCCGGCTTTTGCTGTGGAGGCGCAGGGGGCTGCTTAGGCGCACGCTGTTGACGGGAACGAGCGCGCTGGGGCTGTCCCTGTGCCTGACGAGGCCTTCGGGCCGGCTGGTTGTACCTACGCTTCGCAAAAGAATAGGGTGCAGCCTGCCGAGCCCGGGAAAAACGCCCGCCCGCGGGGGCGGGTGCTGAAGGCGCCCGGTGGGAGAGCTTGTCGAGAGCAGTTTCCTGCTGATGCAGTTGGTCAACCATCTGCTCGACCTTCTCGCCAAAAATATTATCCCCCCGGCAAGGGACGTCAGCCAGTCTCTGCTGGGTGCGGTTGTCCAGGTCAGAGGCACGCAGCCATGAGAGCCTGCGCATCACTATACCTTGGGCCGCAGCACGAGATGCCACGTCACAGGTGTCAAAAATCCCCCTGGACAGGAACTTTCTGCACGCCTTCAGCTGCCTGACCACCTCCTGATAAGGCCTGGACTGCTCCGGCGGGAGCTTATCGACCAGGTCCGCCAGCTGTTGCACATTGGTCCGCATGTGGATGCTCATATAGAGCAGGTAAGATTGGATGCGGGTCACGAGCATGGAGGATTGGTAGGCCTTCCTCCCAAATGAGTCCAGAGTGCGAGACTCCCGCCCCGGGGGCGCCGAGGCGGTATCCCTCGAACTCCGTGCCCTCTTGAGAGCAGAATCCACGACCGCTGAGTCATGGGGCAACTGGGGCCGCATGAGCTCTGGGTCAGAGTGGATCCTGTACTGGGACTCTGCTTTCTTGGGAATGGTGGGGTTAGTTAGTGGTCGCACCCAGTTCCGAAGCAGCGTCTCCTTCAGGACATTGTGCAGCGGTACCGTGGAGGACTCTCTAGGTGGTGATGGATAGTCGAGGACCTCGAGCATCTCGGCCCTCGGCTCTTCCACAGAGACCAAGGGGAAGGGAATGCTTATAGACATATCCCGCACAAAAGAGGCAAAGGAGAGACTCTCAGGAGGTGAGAGCTTCCTCTCCGGTGAAGGCGTGGGGTCCGAGGGAAGGCCCGTAGACTCCTCTGAGGAGAAATATCTAGGGTCCTCCTCTTCGCCCCACGAGTCCTCATCCTCGGTATCGGACATTAGCTCATGTAGCTGAGTCCTGTACCGGGCCCGGCTCGACGTCGAGGCACCGAGGTCTCGGTGTCGTCGAGCGGTGGACTCCCGCGCCGGCGGGGACGGAGCTCCCTCCATCGACGTCGACGGGGACTCCACCTGCGTGGCGGTCGAGACCGGCACCGCAAGCGGCGGCGGTGTCGACAGCCCCGGCGCCGGGCTAGAGCTCGCCGGCGCCACAGTCATCGGCGCCGGGGGTGCCAGCCTGGCGCATCAGCCCTTCCAGGATCCCCGGAAGGATGGCTCTGAGGCACTCGTCCAGGCCCGCTGCCGGGAAAGGCGGTGGGGCCGGTAAGGGTGTCGGTGCCAGAAGCTGCTGGGGGCCAGGAGACGGCACCGAGGTGCCGGAACCCCGACGCGTCGGTACCTCCACCACCGACGGAGATCTCTCCTCTCTGCGATGACGCTTCGGCGTCGAGTCCTCTCCAGGGTGCACCGAGGGCTCCCGGTGACGGCGCTTCTTATCTTTTTTCCGGTGCACGTCACCGGCGCCGGAGGGCATGGAGGAGGAGGAGGTCGATCCCCCTCGGTCTCGAGGTACCGGGTCCGACAGGGTTCGGTCCCGTGGCTCACGAGCTGAGGGAGTGACCGGGGCCGACTGCCCACGCGGCCTCTCAACCCCACTCTCACCGGCGGACCGGCGGGCCGACGGGACCTGTTCTCCTGGGGTCGCTGCCATCGGTGCCGATGTCTCGGGCATCGATACCGGTACCGAAGAACCGGCCTTCGATACCGATGCCGTCGAGGTCGACGTCGAGGGGCCGGCGCAAGTTCCAAAAAGACGGTCCCGCAGAACTTGCCTCGCAACCTGAGTCCGTTTCCGGAGACCGAGACACAAAGCGCACGACTTGAGATTGTGCTCCGGCCCGAGGCACTGGAGGCACCAAGCGTGGGTGTCGGTCTGCGAGATCGGCCGGCCGCAGCGACCACACTTTTTAAATCCACTCGGGACCTTCGAGGACATCGACGGAAAAATCGCGTCGGCGAAGTCAAAGTCGGCAATGGTGGCTAAAATCACACCACGAAAAAATCACTCGACCGAGCGGCCACTAGGCCGCAACGTGGCGTCCCCGCTAGTAAGCGAGGGAAAAAGGGAACGCGTGCTCCACACGTGCGAAAAATTTCTTTTTTTTTTTTTTTTTAAAACAATACAAACGAGATGAGAGGAAACCGAACGGGAATCCAAGCAACGATCCGCGTAAACGCGGTCGAAAATCCAGCGGCTGAACAGAGAGAGAGGCAATTGCACAACTCTCTCAGTCGCGGAAAAAAAGTAACTGGCGGGAGCGGTCGCGCACGGGCGGGAAGGCGGCCGCGCATGCGCGGTGGGCGTGGCCTGCGTGCCGACCGTCCCGCGAAGCTTCTTCCGGTTGGTGGGGGCTGCCGCGGACGTCAACCCAGTCGTGAGAACAAGCAGCCTGCTTGTCCTCGGAGAAGATAAGCGCCAACTGCACAGAGATCTCTGGCAACAAATTCCAGAGTTTAATTGCACATTGAGTGAAGAAACGTTCTCAGATTCGTTTTAAATTTACTACGTTGTAGCTTCATCGCATGCCCCCTAGTCCTAGTATACTTGGAAAGCGTAAACTGAAGCTTCACATCTACCCGTTCAACTCCACTCATTATTTTATAGACTCTATCATATCTCCTCTCAGCCGCCTTTTCTCCAAGCTGAAGATCCCTAGCCGCTTTAGCCTTTCCTCATAGGGAAGTCGTCCCATCCCCTTTATCATTTTCGTCGCCCTTCTCTGCACCTTTTCTAATTCCACTATATCTTTTTTGAGATGCGGCGAACAGAATTGAACACAATATTCGAGGTGTTTAGTTATTTATTTGTATCCCACATTTTCCCACTTATTTGCAGGCTCAATTCTGTTCAATTCTGGTCTTACAAAGTTGGGCTTTAAACCAGACTCAGAGAGGTGCAGGGGGTACTCAAGCAGTTTTTGTGTAGGACAAGAAAAAGGATCCAAGACCTTGCCCTCATACCAGATGGCAAACCTTTTCCATTTAAAAGGAGTAACATCTGTTAGTGGAATATTTCCTAGAAAGCCATCAAGATACAGGAGACACCGTCAGGCAATCCGCGGGGTTAAAGTTCTATGCTCTCAACATCTAAGCCGGAAGGGCCAGAGATTGGAGGTTGGGACACAGAAGGAAACCCTCGTTCTGCATGAGGGTCAGAAAACAGGCCAATCTCCATGGATCGGAAGATAACTCCAGAAGAGGGAATCAGATCTGCCGCAGCCAGTAAGGAGCAATCAGAATCGTGGCTCTCTGGTGTTGCCCGAGTTTCAGCAAAGTCTTCTCTATGAGAGGGATAGGAGGATATGCATACAGTAGTCCTCGTCCCCAATGCAGGAGAAAGGCATCTGATGCTAGTTCACCCAACGTATAATTAAACTCTGGAATTCGTTGTCGGAGAAAGTAGTGAAGGCGGTTAGCTTAGCAGAGTTTAAAAAGGGGTTGGACGGTTTCCTAAAGGACAAGTCCATAAACCGCTACTAAATGGACTTGGGAAAAATCCACAATTCCAGGAATAACATGTATAGAATGTTTGTACGTTTGGGAAGCTTGCCAGGTGCCCTTGGCCTGGATTGGCCGCTGTCGTGGACAGAATGCTGGGCTCGATGGACCCTTGGTCTTTTCCCAGTATGGCATTACTTATGTACTTAGTTTGCCATGTGACCCAAGCTTGGAACAGAACTGAAGGACTTTGTTGTTGAGATGAGTGGCGAAAAGATCCAACAAGGCTGTGCCCCACTCTCAGAAGATCTTCTGGGCTACACCAATGTTGAGAGACCACACATGTGATTGCAATATTCTGCTCAATCTGTTCGCCAGGCAGTTGTTATTGCCAGGCAGATAAGTGGCACAGAGGTCCATACAGTGAAGTAGGACCCACTGTCATATGCGCACCGTTTCCCGACACAAGGGGTAGGATCCCTTACCCTCCTACTTGTTGACATAGAGAATCACAACCTGGTTGTCTGCTTGAATAAGCACAATTTGGTTCTGGAGTTGCTTGCTCTCTGAAAGCCTTTACAGCACTCCAAATAGCCTGGAGCTCAAGGAAACTGATGTGGAACTGAACCTCTCTGAGCAGACCACTGGCCCTAAATTTGAAGCCCATCTAATTGAGCTCCCCAACCAAGGTTGGATGCACCGGTCATCAACAATTTTTGAGGTGGTGGAATTTGGAATGAAGTTCCAGGGTCAAATTAGACCACACTATCCGCTAGAGAAGGAAGTGGGCCAGTTCTGGCGGTAAGCAAATGACATCTGTTAGGTTCCCTGTCGTCCTCAAGTGGAGAAATGCTATGGGAGTGACATGCAGTGTCGAGGCCAATTTGCTAAATAGATACTTTTGTTCTGTTTTCACTGAAGAAAACCCTGGGGAAGGACGACTGGCAAAAGTACACCTGAAAATGAGGTGGATAGAGCGCCGTTCACAGAAGAGAGTGTGTATCAACAACTTGGAAAGCTAAAGGTGGACAAAGCCATGGGGCCGGACGGGATCCACCCCAGAATACTGAGGGAGCTCAGAGAGGTTCTGGCGGGTCCTCTTAAAGACTTGTTTAATAAATCCTTGGAGACGGGAGAGGTTCCGAGGGATTGGAGAATGGCGGAGGTGGTCTCTCTTCACAAAAGTGGTGATAGGGAAGAAGCTGGAAACTACAGGCCGGTAAGCCTCACTTTGGTTATTGGAAAAGTAATGGAAGCCATGCTGAAGGAAAGGATAGTGAATTTCCTGGAAGCCAATAAGTTGCAAGATCCAAGACAACATGGTTTCACCAAAGGGAAATCGTGCCAAACGAATCTCATTGAATTCTTTGACTGGGTGACAGGAGAATTAAATCAAGGACATGCTATGGACGTCATCTACTTAGATTTCAGCAAGGCTTTCGACACGGTTCCCCACAGGAGGCTCTTAAATAAACTAGACGGCCTGAAGATAGGACCCGAAGTGGTGAACTGGATTAGGAACTGGTTGACGGACAGACGCCAGAGGGTGGTGGTGAATGGAGTTCGCTCGGAGGAGGGAAAGGTGAGTAGTGGAGTGCCTCAGGGATCGGTGCTGGGGCCGATTCTGTTCAATATATTTGTGAGTGAAATTGCCGAAGGGTTAGAAGGTAAAGTTTGCCTTTTTGCGGATGACACCAAGATTTCCAACAGAGTGGACACCCCGGAGGGTGTGGAAAACATGAAAAAAGATCTGAAGCAGCTAGAAGAATGGTCTAACGTTTGGCAATTAAAATTCAATGCGAAGAAATGCAAAGTGATGCACTTTTATGGAGTAGAAATCCAAGGGAGACGTACGTGTTAGGCGGGGAGAGTCTGATAGGCACGGACGGGGAGAGGGATCTTGGGGTGATAGTATCTGAGGACCTGAAGGCGACGAAACAGTGCGACAAGGCGGTGGCAGTAGCTAGAAGATTGCTAGGCTGTATAGAGAGAGGAGTGACCAGCAGAAGAAAGGAGGTTTTAATGCCCCTGTATAAGACTTTGGTGAGGCCCCACCTGGAGTATTGTGTTATTATTATTATTATTTATTTATTGCATTTGAGGCATATTTTCAAAGCACTTTGGGAGGCTAAGTTCCATAGGTTTCTATGGAACTTTGGGAGGCTAAGTGCTTTGAAAATGAGCCTCTTTGTATCCCACATTTTCCCACCTTTTTGCGGGCTCAGTGTGGCTTACAATAAGATATGAATAATAGAAATACATTTGTAACAACTTGAATATGGAATACATTGTACAGAGTTGTGTGAGACATTCGATTATCATTGGGAATATAACAATGGGACATCAACATAGAAACATTGGGAGGAGACAGTGGGACAATTGATTACAGGATGAGGGATCTGAAGTGGATGTATGTTGCATTGGTGAACAGTGAGTATGGACTCTATGTGTTTTGGTTCTTTCCGTAAGTTTGTTCAAACAGGTACGTCTTCAGTAGTTTTCGGAAGGAAGCTTGTTCGTTAATCATTCTTAGGTTGCGCGGTAGTGTATTCCAGGCCTGCGTGCTCATGTGGGAAAAGGTTGACGCGTGTAGCGTCTTGTATTTCAGGCCCTTGCAAGTGGGGAAGTGGAGGTTGAGGTATGTTCGGGATGACCTTTTAGCGTTTCTGGGTGGTAGATCTATTAGATCAGACATGTACGCTGGGGCTTCGCCGTAGATGATTTTATGGACTAGTGTGCAAACTTTGAAAGTAACGCGTTCCTTAAGTGGAAGCCAATGTAATTTCTCTCGTAGTGGTTTCGCCCTTTCGTATCTTGGTTTTCCGAGGATGAGCCTGGCTGCTGTGTTCTGGGCTGTTTGAAGTTTCTTCATTATTTGCTCTTTGCAGCCCGCGTATAGTGAGTTGCAGTAATCCAGGTGGCTGAGGACGAGGGATTGCACTAGGCTGCGGAAGACGAATCTTGGGAAGAATGGTCTTATCCTTTTCAATTTCCACATGCCGTAGAACATCTTCTTGGTTGTATTGTTTGCGTGGGTTTCGAGTGTTAGGTGGCGATCGATGGTGACTCCGAGGATTTTTAGTGTTTCTGAGACTGGGAGGTTTAGGGTTGGTGTGTTTATAGCGCTGAATTCATTTGTGTTGTATTGGGAGGTGAGTATCAGGCATCGGGTTTTTTCTGCGTTTAATTTCAGGCGGAATGCGTCTGCCCATGTGTTCATGACGTGTAGACTTTGATTGATTTCGTTGGAAATTTCTTTGGTGTCTTGTTTGAATGGGATGTATATTGTTACATCATCGGCGTATATATACGGGTTGAGCTTATGGTTTGATAAGAGTTTTGCTAAAGGGATCATCATTAGGTTGAAAATGGTTGGTGAAAGAGGTGATCCTTGTGGGACTCCACATACAGGTGTCCATGCCTTGGACGTGGTTGAATTAGATGTGACTTGATACGAACGTAGGGTTAGGAACCCCTTGAACCAGTTCAGGACATTTCCTCCTATGCCAAAATGTTCGAGTATGTGTAGCAGGATTCCATGATCTACCATGTCGAAGGCGCTTGACATGTCAAATTGTAGGAGGAGTATATTGTTGCCAGTTGCGATGATTTGTTTGAATTTGGTCATAAGGGTGATTAATACTGTTTCTGTGCTATGATTTGATCGGAATCCTGATTGGGCGTCATGCAGTATTGAGTGTTTATCTAGGTAGTTTGTGAGTTGTTTGGTTACCATACCTTCAGTTAACTTGGTTATGAGTGGTATAGATGCTATTGGCCTGTAGTTGGTTATTTCGCTCGTGTTTTTCTTTGTATCTTTTGGAATAGGGGTGAGCAAGATTTTTCCTTTTTCTTTTGGGAAGAGTCCATTTTGTAGCATGTAGTTTATATGGTTTGTTAGGTCTATTATGAATTTCTGGGGAGCGGATTTCATGAGGCTGTTTGGACATATGTCTAGTTCAGTTTTGGAGGCCGTATCTTGCGAAGGATGTTAAAAAAATGGAAGCGGTGCAAAGAAAAGCTACGAGGATGGTATGGGATTTACGTTCCAAGACGAATGAAGAGAGGCTTGCTGACCTGAACATGTACACCCTGGAGGAAAGGAGGAACAGGGGTGATATGATACAGACGTTGAAATATTTGAAAGGTATTAATCCGCAAACGAATCTTTTCCGGAGATGGGAAGGCGGTAGAACGAGAGGACATGAAATGAGATTGAAGGGGGGCAGACTCAGGAAAGATATCAGGAAGTATTTTTTCACTGAGAGGGTGGTGGACGCTTGGAATGCCCTCCCGCGGGAGGTGGTGGAGATGAAAACGGTAACGGAGTTCAAACATGCGTGGGATATACATAGAGGAATCCTGTGCAGAAGGAATGGATCCTCAGAAACTTAGCTGAAATTGGGTGGCGGAGCAGTTGGGGGGAAGAGGGAGTGGTGGTTGGGAGGCGAGGATAGGGGAGGGCAGACTTATACGGTCTGTATCAGAGCCGGTGATGGGAGGCGGGACTGGTGGTTGGGAGGCGGGAAATACTGCTGGGCAGACTTATATGGTCTGTGCCCTGAAAAGGACAGGTACAAATTCAAGGTAAGGTATACACATATGAGTTTGTCTTGGGCAGACTGGATGGACCATGCAGGTCTTTTTCTGCCGTCATCTACTATGTTACTATGAGGCCATGTGCTCCATCAATCTCAACATTTGTCGAGCTGAAACCTGCTGGCTGCTGCGGACCTAAGTGATACTAAATTATCTGCCCTTGCCTGAGGAAGGAAAGCCCGAGCCTGTGCTGTCACTAGCAGGGCTCCTATGTACTCCAGTTGGCGAACTGGGTGATAGTGGGACCTGGGGTACTTGATGACAAACCCCAGTAGTTCCACCACCTGAATAGTCATCTGCATCGACTCCATAGCTCCTTCCTGAGATGTGCTCTCGACCAGCCAATTGTCTAGGAAGGAAATACATACAGGCCCAGTCTGCGTACATATGTGGCAACACCCCCAGTCTGTGTAGATAATTTGCGACTACCACAAGAACACTTGATGAAAACTCTGGGGGCAGATGCCAGGCCAAATGGCAGTGGCGTTTCCTCACTCGAAATCTGAGATACTTCCTGTGACTTGGAAGTATCAAAATGTGGGTATACGTATCTTTTTTTTTTTTTTTTTTAAGTCCAGAGAGCGTAGCCAGTCATTTACCTGACTTAGAGGAAGAAGGGTGCCCAAGGAAATCATCCTGACTTTTGACTAGAAATTTGTTCAGGGCCCTTAGGTCTAGGATGTGCCAGTATCCTCCCGTTTTTTGGTCACAAGAAAATACCTGGAAGAGAATCCTTTCCCTTCTTCCCCCGGTGGTACATGTTAAACCACTTGGAGATTTCCTCTGCAGGTACCTGCTTGTGCCGAGAGATGAAAAACGCTCTCAATGGGCAACTTGGAGATCTCTGACGCTAATTCAGTGCATACTGAATACTTTTTATCGTTATTTGAATATTTTTACTGTTGTAATTGCTATTGCACATGTTTTGATCTATTCTTACTGTACACCACCTTGAGTGAATTCCTTCAAAAAGGTGGTAAATAAATCCTAATAAATAAATAGCGGAGATGGACTATTTGAAGAACCCACCAGTCGAAGGTTACAAGGGGCCATCTGTGTTGGTAAAAAAGTGAGCCTCCCCCTGACCAGTAAGCCATCTGGGACCAATACCATCTGGGACCAATACTCTTTGACCGGCTATACTCTGCTCGAGCCAGTCAAATGCCTGTGCCCTGCTTTGATTGGGGAGCCGGCTGGAACTTCTGAGGACAAGGCTAGTGAGGCCTAGGATGCTGGGCCTGAGGTGTCCGAGCAAAGTGTAAGCTTTGAGAGTAGTAGGAGCACCGCCTAGATCCAGTCAAAAATCTTCTCGGAGAAGGCCTGGGGCTGTTCCTCTGGTGGCGCAAGTGCCCTTGATGCCAGAGCAGGAGCACACTGCAGTAACTGTGCCAGCTCCTCTTGGAGCATGCTTCGGAACTGCTCAAAGGTGGCATCGGCAAAGGCATGCGAGATGGGGCAGAGGCAATCTGAGATGTCAGTGCTGAACCAGTGGCAGGAACTGGGCCACGTGATTTGCGCACCGGTACCTCTTCTAAGGAAGGGGGGGCTACTCCCGTTGCAGATGCTTCTCAGGTATCGGAGGGTCTGATATTCCGATGCTCCCGGACACCATGCATCAAGGAAGATCAATGCTTCTGCTTCTTGGGCTTCCCCCGATGCAAAGAGTCTTGATCCCTTGGTGCAGATGAGGATGCAGCTGAATACATACACATCTTCGGTATGAGGTCCGATGCTGACAGGCAGCATCCGGTGTTGAGGCAGGTGGAGATCCACTCAAGTGGATGCTGAAGTCTGAGCAGCCACGGAGGTTGATGTCACTGGTGCCAAACTCAATATTCTGGCCTTTGAGGAGCAAAAAAAGTTGCTCACTAAGCCAGTCGAACCCACCAAAGTTCTCACCTCCATTTTCAGAGATCAAAATCTGGCCCAAGGCACCCGATGCACAGATTGTGTGGGCCAGTGGTAGAAATCACCCGTCTACATTGGACGCACCTCTTAAAGCCACTGGGGATCTTCTGTGATATCGAAATAAGAATCCCAGCTAAATTGAACTCTTCAATCTTCAACTCTCAAAGGGGGCAGCATTCAAATTGAGGTCAGGGCTGTGGCCTCAATAAAGAAAACTTAAAAAGAGATGAAAAATCTCTAAAAATAGAGGATGAGGAAAAACGAAAAAAAAAAAAAAAAAAAAAAAAAGGACTGATAAAATAAGAAAAATAAGCGCACAGGAAGGCACTCAGAAAAACCTGAAATTACAGCGTGAGGAGAGCAGACGTGTCCTTTCAGCTCCGCAATAAAAAAAAAAAGACTGGAGGACCCGCACTTGCATGGGTAGGCACCAGCGTACGTGCAGTAGAACTTTCTACTTCATTCACTAGTTAGAGTCCACACCGGGCTCCGTCGGATGATGTCACCCAGATGTGAGAATAAGGTGACCAGCTTGTCTTCAGAGAAAAAAAAAAAACTCATCTCTTAGGAAACAGATTATTACTACTACAAATGCAACATAAAAGTTTCTTAAAATCATAGCTCTATCAGCATCTTACCCAATTATCAGTGAACACAGAAGGGGCAACCTGTGTCTTACCTGAATCAGCCCCTGCAGGTTTTCTTCTAATAAACAGTCCATAAAGTCCTCCTGAACAGGTCTGTACTGTACAGCTACCTTTCCATTCTCTGAGAAGAAACATACAAGCATTGGCAATTTTCTCCTTCCCCTCACATGCCAACCACATTTAAAGATCAAGTAAAGATTTGACATTTATCTGGTGACAAAAGGTTTAAGAAATCTTAATTCTTAGTTACTGTGAGTGCGCAAACAACAGTATTCTACATCTCTCTTTCAGCTTTGGGTATTGAGCAAACTGAGGGGGAGGGTGCCGCCTCTTGATTTTCAAACAATCGTGCAGAGCCTGGTACTAACAAAAAATTAATTATTGTAATTCTTTATATTTGGGTATGTCTTCCTTTAGGTTCTAAGCACTGCAGACCATCCAGAATGCAGCAGCATGTTTGATAACTGGAATGTCTACATCAGACCATATTACTCAAGTATTAAAAAATTTACACTGGCTGCCTGTTACGTTTAGAGTTATATTTAAGGTTCTAGTGTTGATAAATCAGTGTTTATATGGGATTGTTCCTGATTACTTTTGTAAAGTTTTAAAAACATACAAGCCAGGATGATCATTAATCTGAGACCTCTAAACAGCTGTGTATGCCTTCTTCAGCGATGTTATCACTATGTGGATACAAAGATGTGCAGACCAAGGAATAGGGTGAGTAGGCTCTTCCAAAAGACACAAGGGAGACACGATGATTCTTGTATATTTATTGAAACACCAAAAGACTTGACACAGCGGCTGTGTTTCGGCACTCAAGCACCTGCCCAAGGAGTCTGCAAATATGGTGTATGTTAATATGTGTTCTTCATCTAGTTCTACACTAGTGAAAACAGACAGTATTGCAAAAAAACACTGTGCTAGGGTTGAAGAAACGTTTCAATTCCTGTCTCAAACACACCCACACACACAAAAAAAATTCCCTTTGGACAATTCTGAGAGTACATAAGCAGTGTTTATTTTTTAAACTGTGTACACATTTATCTCCCGAACCATTCAAATGGCAGCACAAGGAAACGGACTTTATATGGGAAAGCCCCTTAGCTCTGGAACAGCTTATTTTCATGTATTTGGAATATAATCCATTATGACATTTCAGAAAGCACTACAATTGTGCCTTTTTCAGAAGTACTTAACACTTAGTAGTTTTAGATCTGTTTGGGGTTTGTGAATGTGTACACTTATGATGCTTATTATAAAAAAAATTTTAAGGTAATTTTATGAGTGTGTGTAATTTGCATACAAATTTTTTAATATGTATAATTTGTTGATTTCATGCTGTAATCCGCTTTGAACCTGGAGGTTAAGCGGAACAGAAATATTGGAAATAAATTAAGTTTTCATGCTAGGCATAACAAAAAAAACAACACACCAGAAAATCCCCCTTAAGGATCTAGTCTAAAAACACTTATGAACTGTTCAGCAGTATTGTATTTGTTAACTAAATTACTGGAAAAGAGTGCATCTGAGGTATTTCTCATTTCAAAAGCCTGAAAAGAGTAAAGTGGAAAACCGAGGCAGAAGCTCCTGAATTCATACACTCCTAACTCTATTTTCAGGTAATCATATTTGATTTAGAAAGTTGTTTCATTTTATTTTAGGACAAATTTGTTTTTACAGTTCTCATTCACAGGGTACAGGCTTCATTTTCTAATGTATTTTATTTCCAGACACTAGTCTCATATTAGTCTCTCAAGATCTGCTCTATTCTAGTCCCTTAAAATTTTTTTTTACAAAGAATACATCATGAAAAAGTATCCATTTATCATACACAAATTAGATTATACCGCCACTGCCAAATTAATGTTCTGCAGGCCCTCCAGGAAGGCACCCCCTTCCACTATACGTGCTAGTTAAGAGAGATGTGGTAGCCGTGTTAGTCCACTTCTAAAAGCAGTCAATAGAAATAGAATAAAATAAAACAGAAAAGAAAATAAGATGATACCTTTTTTTATTGGACTAACAATACATTTTTTGATTACCGTATTTTTCGGACTATAAGACGCACTTTTTTCCCCCCAAATTTGGGAGGAAAATGGGGGGTGCGTCTTATAGTCCGAAGGTAGACTTCTTCCTACTCACGCGATCTTCCCTGGTGGTCTAGTGACGTTGGGGCAGGAAAGAGCCCCCTCTTTCCTGCCCAGCACGCTGCTCTCCATCCTCCTGTATGCAGCCTGACGGTCTCGGCGAGATTCAAAATGGCCGCCGAGAATTGAAGTCTCGGCGGCCATTTTGAATCTCGCCGAGACCGTCAGGCTGCATACCGGAGGATGGAGAGCAGCGTGCTGGGCAGGAAAGAGGGGGCTCTTTCCTGCCCCGACATCACTAGACCACCAGGGAAGATCGCGTGAGTAGGAAGAAGTGGTGACAGAGCCGGGGGGAGGGCGGGATTCGGACAAGACGCACCGGAGCACCTAGGTTTTAGAGTTGGGAAAAAGGAAAATTTTTTTTTTTCCTATTTCCCTCCTCTAAAACCTAGGTGCGTCTTATGGTCCAGTGCGTCTTATAGTCCGAAAAATACGGTAGCTTTCGAAGGTAGACTCTTCTTTGCTTATTTCTGATCTGACGAAGGACTACCTTCGAAAGCTAATCAAAAAATGTATTAAAATAAGATACCACCTTTTTTTATTGGACTAACTTCTTTTCTATGTTTTATTTTATTTCTATTGACTGCATGCTAGTTAAGAAATCTTACCCAAAACCACTAGAATTATTTTCTGAAATGCATCAGAGAGGGCTTTCTGAACTGCATACTTCTGAACTTTCCCCGTCTTCAAGGCAAACTCCAGAGGATCTGGAAAAAAAATATGTTCAAATATTCTGATAGTAATTTGTTGTCACCTTTCAGACAGTAGCTTAGCTTTTAATTCAAAAGAAATTGAGAAGAACATGGAAGTCTGCAAATATTGGCTTCTTATGTAGGAGCAACTAGATCAGATCAAATCAGGCCAAGTTAAGGTGGGAGTCTGTATTTGGTATCACTGAATTGATGTAGCAGAAATTCTGGACAACGTTTGTCAAACTTGATGTGTATTTAGAGCCTAGTGCCTTGTAGAACAAGAAACCAGAACAGTCTCTTCAAGGTCACCCATATTGGATCATAAATTCAGTTGTTAACAGATTGATGCCTTGAGCCTTTATGGCTATCCCTGGTCACAGATAGGGAACAAAAGAATATTTTGTTCCGGGGGTGAAATTAAGTCACACATGTTAATTTCCTTACCTTGAGTCCTGCCATACCAGCCAAAACAAGTGAGTTGTGTACGTTTCCTAACTGCAGATGGAGGTGGAGATACCTAACTCTGCCAATGACATCACCTATCTATGGGCTGGTACCTCCTAGAATTCTTTAGTATGCTCCTGCCAAAGCAGAAGTAGGTCTATTATACCGTACCCAAAGCCCCATCTAACCACTGTAGCACAGAAAATTAATCAATATAGTAGCCAAATACATCACTAGCAAGAAGAGCTAAGAATTCGATGAGTACCTTGGAATCAAAGCCTTCCAAGTTAATTCAGTACTTGCTATCTTGTGCATCAAAGAGGTTATCTGAGTGGTTTACAAATCTAAATAAGGAGTGAAAGTAGTTGTAATAGTGGAGAGGCAGTTGGGGTGGGGTGGGGTGTAGAGAAAAAATTATAATCCATAAAGGAAAAAAATTTGACCATGTAACACCGCTGCTAAAGAACTCCTATTGGCGCCAATGACTCATCGAATTACGTACAAACTTCTTCTGGTTTTCAAAACCGTCATTTCAAAAGAACCTTTATCTTTATTGTCTACTACTTCCATATGTCCCTTCACATTTTCTCTGCTCCCAGGACCACAATCTATACTCACTGTCCCCAATCTATAAACAAATCCTTCACGAACATATTCATGCCTCCATTTTCACTGTTTAAGATCCCCAGCTTTGGACCGTCTACTCATCGCCTTACGACATCAAACCTCTTTACCAGCTTTCAAGTCAGAACAAGACTTTTTTTTATATTTTTACATAGAGCACCCGATTACCAATAGGTGGAAAAATGTGGGGTACAAATGTAACAAATAAATAAATAAATAAACTAAGAGTATCTCCAATAAATAAACTAAGAGTATCTCCAATGTTTGTTCCCTCCCCTTCTTTCTTTCAAATATATGGAATTCCTCCCTTTTTACCTCACTCTCTATTTGTCTGGATAAGTGCACTCACTACTTTTCTCTCTCATATTTTTTAATGTATTGTAACCGCCTAGATGGTATTCCTGGTTAGTGGTCTAGTAAACTATATTAAAATTGAACTTGATAGGAAAGAAGAGAACAGATTTGATCAAGATGGTGGGAGAGGAGGCTGGCAGGCTTACAGTGAAAAGTCTCTTGGATTAAGTGTAGGTGTCTTCACAAAGTTTTCACATCAGAGTTGAATTTCTTTAAGGAGGTCTACAGTCAGATATGGGGGGTGGGGTAATGCATTCCAAAGAGTAGGACCAGTGACAGATAGCATGAAGTGTTATATTTAATTTATCTGAATGACAGGATGATGATGAGATGCTGTTGTGATGATCGACGTGCAAGGGATGGGGAGTACTGTGTCAGATGGGATAAGAATAGGAAGCCAGAAAATTTGACAGAGGTATTTTGAATTGGTTATAAACAGTATAGATCATTTTCTGTTCGAGGCATTTACATAATGTATAGTAGTAGTCTATTTGATTGAGTACAAGATAGTGAACCAGTATATGAAGGGCAGATTACTGAAGGGATCTAATTGATCTGATCATGTATAGCTTGAAGTAATATTGAACTAGAGAGGTGATCTCTGGTTGAAAGCTTAGGGTGCCATCTAGTGCGACTCCAAGTATCTTCAAGTGGCAATGGTAGAGTCATACCATCAGAATCTGAAAACAGGAGGACTTCAGATTTTCTCGGGGTTCAACATCAGTCTGTTGTCAGTTAACCAATTTGCTATCTGCAATAGCCTGTCATTAAAGGACTGGATGTCTTGAGAAGGACACAGGATCGATGTCATCAGCATATATGAAGACAGGGTATGATACATACCTGTAGCAGTTGTTCTCCGAGGACAGCAGGCTGATTGTTCTCACGACTGGGTGACGTCCGCGGCAGCCCCCACCAACCGGAAAGAAGCTTCGCGGGACGGTCGGCACGCAGGGCACACCCACCGCGCATGCGCGGCCGTCTTCCCGCCCGTGCGCGACCGCTCCCGCCAGTTGAATGACTAGCAAAAAGATGAAACACACAACTCCAAAGGGGAGGAGGGAGGGTAGGTGAGAACAATCAGTCTGCTGTCCTCGGAGAACAACTGCTACAGGTATGTATCATACCCTTTCTCCGAGGACAAGCAGGCTGCTTGTTCTCACGACTGGGGTATCCCTAGCTCTCAGGCTCACTCAAAACAAGAACCCAGGTCAATTGAACCTCGCAACGGCGAGGGTACAACAGAAATTGACCTACGAAGAACAACTGAGAGTGCAGCCTGACCAGAATAAATTCGGGTCCTGGAGGGTGGAGTTGGATTTACACCCCAAACAGATTCTGCAGCACCGACTGCCCGAACCGACTGTCGCGTCGGGTATCCTGCTGGAGGCAGTAATGTGATGTGAATGTGTGGACAGATGACCACGTCGCAGCCTTGCAAATCTCTTCAATAGTGGCTGACTTCAAGTGGGCCACTGACGCTGCCATGGCTCGGACACTATGAGCCGTGACATGACCCTCAAGAGCCAGCCCAGCCTGGGCGTAAGTGAAGGAAATGCAATCTGCTAGCCAATTGGAGATGGTGCGTTTCCCGACAGCGACCCCTAGCCTGTTAGGGTCGAAAGAAATAAACAATTGGGCGGACTGTCTGTTGGGCTGTGTCCGCTCCAGATAGAAGGCCAATGCTCTCTTGCAGTCCAATGTGTGCAACTGACGTTCAGCAGGGCGGGTATGCAGCCTGGGGAAGAATGTTGGCAAGACAATTGACTGGTTAAGATGGAACTCCGACACCACCTTCGGCAGGAACTTTGGGTGGGTGCGGAGCACTACTCTGTTGTGATGAAATTTGGTATATGGAGCATGAGCTACTAGGGCTTGAAGCTCACTGACCCTACGAGCTGAAGTAACTGCCACCAAGAAAATGACCTTCCAGGTCAAGTACTTCAGATGGCAGGTATTCAGTGGCTCAAAAGGAGGTTTCATCAGCTGGGTGAGGACGACGTTGAGATCCCATGACACAGTAGGAGGCTTGATAGGGGGCTTTGACAAAAGCAAGCCTCTCATGAATCGAACGACTAAAGGCTCTCCAGAGATGGCTTTACCTTCCACACGATAATGGTAAGCACTAATCGCACTAAGGTGATTTCTTACTGAGTTGGTCTTGAGGCCAGACTCTGATAAGTGCAGAAGGTATTCAAGCAGGTTCTGTGCAGGGCAAGAGCGAGGTTCTAGGGCCTTGCTCTCACACCAACGACAAACCTCCTCCACTTGAAAAAGTAACTCTTTTTAGTGGAATCCTTCCTAGAGGCAAGCAAGACCCGGGAGACACCCTCAGACAGACCCAACGCAGCGAAGTCTACGCCCTCAACATCCAGGCCGTGAGAGCCAGGGATTGAAGGTTGGGGTGCAGCAACGCTCCGTCGTTCTGCGAAATGAGAGTCCGAAAACACTCCAATCTCCACGGTTCTTCTGAGGACAACTCCAGAAGAAGAGGGAACCAGATCTGACTGGGCCAAAAGGGCGCTATCAGAATCATGGTGCCGCGGTCTTGTTTGAGCTTCAGTAAGGTCTTCCCCACCAAAGGTATGGGAGGATAAGCATACATGAGGCCGGTCCCCCAATGAAGGAGAAAGGCATCTGACGCTAGCCTGCCGTGTGTCTGAAGTCTGGAACAGAACAGAGGCAGCTTGTGGTTGGTCTGAGAGGCGAAAAGATCCACCGAGGGGGTGCCCCACTCTCGGAAGATCTTGCGTACCACTCTGGAATGGAGCGACCACTCGTGCGGTTGCATGACTCTGCTCAGTCTGTCGGCCAGACTGTTGTTTACGCCTGCCAGGTATGTGGCTTGGAGGAGCATGCCGAACCGGCACGCCCAACGCCACATCCCGACGGCTTCCTGACACAGGGGGCGAGATCCGGTGCCCCCCTGCTTGTTGACGTAATACATTGCAACCTGATTGTCTGTCCGAATTTGGATAATTTGGTAGGACAGCCGATCTCTGAAAGCCTTCAGTGCGTTCCAGATCGCTCGGAGCTCCAGGAGGTTGATCTGTAGATCCTTTTCCTGGAGGGACCACAGACCCTGGGTGTGAAGCCCATCGACGTGAGCTCCCCACCCCAGGCGAGATGCATCCGTCGTCAGCACCTTCGAAGGCTGCGGAATCTGGAATGGACGTCCCAGGGTCAAATTGGTCCGGATGGTCCACCAGAGCAGTGAAGTGCGGCAACTGGTGGAGAGGCGGATGACATCTTCTAGATTCCCGGTGGCTTGGAACCACTGGGAAGCCAGGGTCCATTGAGCAGATCTCATGTGAAGACGAGCCATGGGAGTCACATGAACTGTGGAGGCCATATGACCCAGAAGTCTCAACATCTGCCGAGCTGTGACCTGCTGAGACGCTCTGGTCTGCGAAGCCAGGGCCAGGAGATTGGTGGCCCGCGCTTCGGGAAGGTAGGCCTGAGCCGTCTGGGTATTCAGCAGCGCTCCTATGAATTCCAGAGACTGGGATGGCTGGAGATGGGACTTTGGGTAATTTATCACAAACCCCAGCAGCTCCAGAAGTTGAATAGTGCACTGCATGGACCGGAGGGCTCCTGCCTCCGAGGTGTTCTTGACCAGCCAATCGTCGAGATATGGGAACACGTGCACTCCCAGCCTGCGTAGGTACGCCGCCACCACCACGAGGCACTTCGTAAACACTCGTGGGGCGGAGGCGAGCCCAAAGGGCAGCACACAATACTGAAAGTGCCGTGCGCCCAGGCGGAATCTGAGATACTGTCTGTGAGCTGGCAGTATCGGGATGTGAGTATATGCATCCTTTAAATCCAGGGAACATAGCCAATCGTTTTTCTGAATCATTGGCAGAAGGGTGCCCAAGGAAAGCATCCTGAACTTTTCTTTGACCAGGAACTTGTTCAGGCCTCTCAGGTCTAGGATGGGACGCATCCCCCCTGTTTTCTTTTCCACAAGGAAGTACCTGGAATAGAATCCCTGCCCTTCCTGCCCGGGTGGTACGGGCTCGACCGCATTGGCGCTGAGAAGGGCGGAGAGTTCCTCTGCAAGTACCTGCTTGTGATGGGAGCTGAAGGATTGAGCTCCCGGAGGACAATTTGGAGGCAGGGAGGCCAAATTCAGGGCGTATCCGCACCGCACTATTTGGAGAACCCACTGGTCGGAGGTTATGAGAGGCCACCTTTGGTGAAAATATTTTAACCTCCCCCCGACCGGCAGATCGTCCGGTACGGACACTTTGAGGGCGGCTATGTTCCCGTGGATCCAGTCAAAAGCCCGTCCCTGGCTTTTGCTGTGGAGGCGCAGGGGGCTGCTTAGGCGCACGCTGTTGACGGGAACGAGCGCGCTGGGGCTGTCCCTGTGCCTGACGAGGCCTTCGGGCCGGCTGGTTGTACCTACGCTTTGCAAAAGAATAGGGTGCAGCCTGCCGGGCCCGGGAAAAACGTCCACCTGCTGAGGTGGATGCTGAAGGCGCCCGGTGGGAGAGCTTGTCGAGAGCGGTTTCCCGCTGATGCAGTTGGTCCACCATCTGCTCGACCTTCTCACCAAAATGTTATCCCCCCGGCAAGGGACGTCAGCCAGTCTCTGCTGGGTGCGGTTGTCCAGGTCAGAGGCACGCAGCCATGAGAGCCTGCGCATCACTATACCTTGGGCCGCAGCACGAGATGCCACGTCACAGGTGTCAAAAATACCCCTGGACAGGAACTTTCTGCACGCCTTCAGCTGCCTGACCACCTCCTGATAAGGCCTGGACTGCTCCGGCGGGAGCTTCTCGACCAGGTCCGCCAGTTGTTGCACATAGGTCCGCATGTGAATGCTCATATAGAGCAGGTATGACTGGATGCGGGTCACGAGCATGGAGGATTGGTAGGCCTTCCTCCCAAACGAGTCCAGAGTGCGAGACTCCCGCCCCGGGGGCGCCGAGGCGGTATCCCTCGAACTCCGTGCCCTCTTGAGAGCAGAATCCACGACCGCTGAGTCATGGGGCAATTGGGGCCGCATGAGCTCTGGGTCAGAGTGGATCCTGTACTGGGACTCTGCTTTCTTGGGAATGGTGGGGTTAGTTAATGGTCGCACCCAGTTCCGGAGCAGCGTCTCCTTCAGGACATTGTGCAGCGGCACCGTGGAGGACTCTCTAGGTGGTGATGGATAGTCGAGGACCTCGAGCATCTCGGCCCTCGGCTCTTCCACAGAGACCACGGGGAAGGGAATGCTGATAGACATATCCCGCACAAAGGAGGCAAAGGAGAGACTCTCAGGAGGCGAGAGCTTCCTCTCCGGTGAAGGCGTGGGGTCCGAGGGAAGGCCCGTAGACTCCTCTGAGGAGAAATATCTAGGGTCCTCCTCTTCCCCCCACGAGTCCTCATCCTCGGTATCGGACATTAGCTCATGTAGCTGAGTCCTGTACCGGGCCCGGCTCGACGTCGAGGCACCGAGGTCTCGGTGTCGTCGAGCGGTGGACTCCCGCGCCGGCGGGGACGGAGCTCCCTCCATCGACGTCGACGGGGACTCCACCTGCGTGGCAGTCGAGACCGGCACCGCAAGCGGCGGCGGTGTGTCGACAGCCCCGTCGCCGGGCTAGAGCTCGCCGGCGCCACAGTCATCGGCGCCGAGGGCGCAAGCACCCCCGGCGCCGGCACAGCCTGGCGCATCAGCCCTTCCAGGATCCCCGGAAGGATGGCTCTGAGGCACTCGTCCAGGCCCGCTGCCGGGAAAGGCGGTGGGGCCGGTAAGGGTGTCGGTGCCGGAAGCTGCTGGGAGCCAGGAGACGGCACCGAGGTGCCGGAACCCCGACGCGTCGGTACCTCCACAACCGACGGAGACCTCTCCTCTCGACGATGACGCTTCGGCGTCGACTCCTCTTCGGGATGCACGAGGGCGTCCGGTGACGACGACGCTTATTCTTTTTTTCGATGCACGTCACCGGCGCCGGAGGGCATGGAGGAGGAGGAGGTCGATCCCCCTCGGTCTCGAGGCACCGGGTCAGACAGGGGTCGGTCCCGTGGCTCACGAGCTGAGGGAGTGACCGGGGCCGACTGCCCACGCGGCCTCTCAACCCCACTCTCACCGGCGGACCGGCGGGCCAACGGGACCTGTTCTCCTGGGGTCGCTGCCATCGGTGCCGATGTCTCGGGCATCGATACCGGTACCGAAGAACCGGCCTTCGATACCGATGCCGTCGAGGTCGACGTCGAGGGGCCGGCGCAAGTTCCAAAAAGACGGTCCCGCAGAACTTGCCTCGCAACCTGAGTCCGTTTCCGGAGACCGAGACACAGGGCACACGACTTGAGATTGTGCTCCGGCCCGAGGCACTGGAGGCACCAAGCGTGGGTGTCGGTCTGCGAGATCGGCCGGCCGCAGCGACCACACTTTTTAAATCCACTCGGGACCTTCGAGGACATCGACGGAAAAATCGCGTCGGCGAAGTCAAAGTCGTCAATGGTGGCTAAAAACACACCACGAAAAGATAAACGACCGAGCGACCACTAGGCCGCAACGTGGCGTCCCCGCTGGAAGCGAGGGAAAAGGGGAGCGCGTGCTCCACACGCGCAGAGATTTTCTTTTTTTTTTTTTTTTTTTTTTTAACAAACAAGAAAAAAAGGAAAACCGAACGGTAATCCGAAGTGAAGCGACGATCCGCGTAAACGCGGTCGAAAAATCCGGCGGCTGAAACAGAGAGAGTGGCAGAAGCACAACTCTCTCCAGTCGCGGAAAAAAAGGAACTGGCGGGAGCGGTCGCGCACGGGCGGGAAGACGGCCGCGCATGCGCGGTGGGCGTGCCCTGCGTGCCGACCGTCCCGCGAAGCTTCTTTCCGGTTGGTGGGGGCTGCCGCGGACGTCACCCAGTCGTGAGAACAAGCAGCCTGCTTGTCCTCGGAGAATGTTAGGCTTCTAGACTGGATAAGGGTTAAGAGTGGTGTGATAAAAATATAAAAGGGTGAGAGGAAGTGACGTCATCACTGGGAGATGGCCGCATGAAAGAGAAGCTCCGTAGGTGCTTTGATATTAAATAAGATCTCACCTGAGAAATTGAGGAAAATCGCGCCACCGAAGTTCCAGCTAAGGTCAGACAGCATGACGACCCGAAAAAAGCTGGAGAAATACCACTTCAAAGCAGACAAAACAGAGGCGGAAGCGGCACTAGAGAAGACAGCGGGGAAGCGCGGAGCCAAAATGGCGGCTGACGTCTCGGACTCTGAGCTGGAGCATGAAGAGCGCTCGGAGAGCGAAATGGAGCTCACTAAGAGGGATGTTGCCAAATGGTTTCAGGAATTGAAGACGGAGGTTGTAACCTCAAAAAAAGAAATTCAAGCTGCTGTTGCAGAATTGCGTGGAGAAATTCAAGAGATAGGAAACAGAGTGGCCCTAAATGAGGAAAATATAGAGGCAATGGGAGAGGAGCTACAAACTGTGCAAGCTACCCTTAAAGAGGAAAAACGAATCAGAATGGAGTTGGAACTGAAGATGGAAGATCTTGAGAATAGATCGCGGAGAGGTAATTTGAGATTCTAAGGGATCCCTGAGGAGGATCAATTTGGAGACTGTGTGAAAGTAATTCAGGAATTGTGTGCATTCATCTTAACTTCGGGGGAGAACTCCCAATCAGAGCATAGAATGGATACTGTGCAGCTTGATAGGGTGCACAGGAGTCTTGGTCCTCGGAGAGGAGATGCACCCAGAGACATCATAGTCTGTTTTCACGAGTTTCAAGCAAAGGAATTGATTTGGAAAAAAGCAAGAAGCATGGGGGACATAGCATGGAAGAATTGTAGTGTTAAAGTTTTTCAAGATTTGGCGCAGGCGACTTTGACAAGAAGAAGAGACTTCAAAATGGTGACAACCTATCTGCAGCAGAAGGGTTTAAGGTACAAATGGCTTTACCCGTTTGGCCTGCAATTCACAATGGGCAAACAATCCAAAAAATGTCAGACCACGGAGGGAGCGTGGAAAGCATTGCTGGACCTGGGGTGTAAAGATCTTCCGGCAGAGGGACAGAGGCCGAAAGGAGAGACTTCGGGCTCCGGGATCAGGTCGCAATCGGGATGGACAACAGTTAGAAGAGGCAGAAGATGAACATCACTTCCCAGCACAGCTAGCCCGGCGCAAGGAGATCAAACTTGACTGTAATGGACAAAATGGTGGTTGGAGTGAGCTGTTGAAGTGGTTAAGGGACTGTTAGGGCTCAAATATAGGAAATGTTGTGGAAAGGGTGAGCGCATGAAGGGTGGATGTATGGATGGGTGAGATTGAATGGGATATGAGGGTACACAGTGGCACCCGGTCGTTGACACACTTCCTTCAAGAACTAACTGGCAGGAAGGGAGGGAGGCCGGTTGAAGACAGGGAAGGGGGGGAGGGGGAGGGGGTTAGGATGGGTTCATGGAATGTTAATGGCTTAAACAACCCAGGGAAAAGAAGTATTATTTTTAATGAACTCAGGCGTTTAAAGTGGGACATTATCATGCTCCAGGAAACACACATACAAAAGAAAGATCAAAGGTTGCTGCAACATAAGAATTTCGGAAACTATTATGCACTGGCAGACCCACGGGGAGGCAAAATGGGGGGTCTGGCTACATACATTAGGGAGGGGGTTCCATTTCACAAGGAAGATATGTACACAGAGGCACAGGGGAGATGCATTGCGATAAAAGGGAAACTATATAATCAGACTGTAACAATTATAAATCTATATGCTCCCAACACAGGGCAGGGACAAATTTTTGAATCTCTTCGAAAAGAATTAGCGCAGTTTGCAGCAGGCAGGGTAATAATGGGGGGAGATTTTAATATGACCTGGGCAGGGCTGGATCATTCCAAGGGTGAAGGAGGTAATCTCAAACCACATAGAAGTAAGCTAAAGGCTTTAGTCAAGGAGTTGGATCTCCTTGACGTTTGGAGGCTGCAACATCCTAGGCTACGAACATTTTCATTCTACTCGCACGCACAACAGACATACACAAGAATTGATGTGATTTGGGTTAGCCGCTCCCTATGGGAAAGGGTGGGAGAAACAGAAGTAGAGAGCATTCATGCTTCTGACCATGCCCCGGTTTGGATCACGTTCTCGGATCTAGGGCAAGAAAGGAAATCTACCTATTGGAGGTTGAATGAATCATTAATAGGGGATGATAAGATCTGTACAGAGATCCGGGGGGCCAATAAGGAATATATGGAATTTAATGATACGGGTGAGGTGTCTGACGGGAGCTTGTGGGATGCTCTTAAAGTGGTTATAAGGGGACGCCTCATCAAAAATGGAGCAATCCGGAAGCGGGAGCGTGAATCTAGGGAATTGGAGATTAGAGTAAGATTAGCACAACTAGAGGCGGAACATCAGGAGGGAAGGAATCTAGAGGTCTTGCAAAGTTTATTAGAATGTAGGGCTGAATTACAAAAACTGCAGGTGGAAAAAATGGAATTTCAAAGGCATCACATGCAACAGAAATTCTTCGAATTTAGTAATAAATCGAGTACTATGCTAGCCCGCTTTCTTAAGCAACGTCAGGTCAATAGTACAATATCGATGATTAAGGGACAGGGAGGGATTCCTTTGTACAGTGACAGGGCTATACGTGACCAATTTGTGCAATACTACACTACTTTATATGCGAAAGGGGCGGAGGTTTCCAGGGGGGAAATACAACAATATTTACAGGAGTTGGGACTCCAGCAATCATCAGGATCACAAAGGGAGATGTTAGAGCAACCCATAAACCATAAAGAAGTGTTTGAAGTAATTAAAAATTTAAAAGGGGGGAAGGCTCCGGGACTCGATGGGTACACGGCCAAATTTTATAAGGTCTTTTCCAAGGAACTGGTGCCTGTCCTATGTAGAGTGGGTAACAGTGGTATGACAGGCGGATCATTCCCACCTAGTATGCATGAGGCGGGGATATCGGTTCTGTTAAAGCCGGGGCGTGATCCAGGAGTGTGTGGTTCATATAGACCGATATCCCTGATAAACGTGGATATTAAGATCTTAGCCAAGATAATGGCCAATAGGCTGGGGATAGTGCTGCCGTATTTGATAAATGAAGATCAATCTGGTTTCGTGCCCAAGAGACAGGTGGTAGATAATATAAGGAGATCATTACATATCCTATGGGGTACTCAACAAAGCGAAGAGCCGCTGGCTTTTTTGACAACGGATGCCGAGAAGGCATTCGACAGGGTGGAGTGGAACTATTTATGGGAGGTGATGAGTGAAATGGGATTTGGGGAGAGATTTGTGGGATGGTTACAGTGCCTATATAAATCACCGGTAGCCAGAATAAAAGTGAATGGGGGTTACACAGGACAGTTTACGATTCAAAGGGGGACACGGCAAGGTTGCCCTCTCTCCCCATTATTGTTTGCGATTTCCATTGAACCCCTGGCACAGCGGGTGCGAATCCTAACAGATATTAAAGGGGCGAGGATAGGGGACACAGAGCATAAAATAGCTTTATTTGCAGATGATGTCTTGTTTTATGTTGGGTATCCACTATTGACATTGCCTATTATTAAATGGGAACTGGATAGATATGGGGGGGATGTCTGGCTTTAAAGTTAATTACGATAAATCTGAATTGATGGGGGTGACTCTCTCAGACAGCGAGGTAAATAGATTGCTGGAGTCCTACTCATTTAAAAAAGCGGCAGGGCATTTTCGGTATTTGGGAATTCAGATTCCGAGGGATTTATCTCAATTATACTTATTGAATTATATCCCACTGTTTAGGGAAATAAGGAGAGATCTAAGTAAATGGAGGCATGGCTGGCTGTCATGGTGGGGCAGGATAGCAGCAATAAAAATGAATCTGCTCCCCCGGCTTTTATTCTTTTTTCAAACCTTGCCAATCTCAGTCCCTAAGGGAGAGATATCTAGATTACAATCTGAAATATTCCGGTTCATTTGGGGAGGGAAGGGGGCCAGACTTTCCAGGAAGATCATGTGGAGAGCAGTAGATCTAGGGGGTAGAGGTATTCCCAATTTACAATGGTATTACGGGGCGGCCCAATTAAAATTTATGACGGAGTGGAATAGGGGAGATGAGACAGCATTAACAAGGTTGGAACAGCATTTTGTGAAGGGATATTCTCTAAAGGGAGTATTATGGGCTTCCATATCTACTAAAACTTATAAACATATAACGAGGAACCCATTTATCATGCACTTGTTAATGATATGGGGGTCACAAAGGGATAAATTAAGAGGAACGAGAATATTATCCACCAATGCATTAATTACTCAGGAGCCCAGCTTTCCGGCGGGAAGACAGGGAAGGGGATTTGTAGGGTGGGCACGCAGGGGATTGGTCAAATTTAGTGATTTACTAGATTCAGGGGAAATTAGACCCTTTGAGGAACTACAGGAAACATACGGACTAACACAGACAGATATATTTGCCTACTTGCAAGTTAAACACTTTGTTGGTAAGCAGGGATGGGGTAGTCCTGCAATGGAGAAAGCGGAGACCTTTGAAGACACATGGAGTTTTGTGAGCAAAAGGGGGAAAGGCATAACTCTGTTTTATCGCCATCTCTGGGGGGAGGAATTCATTAAATTTCCATATATGAAGGAGTGGGAGCGAGATTTAGGGAGTGAGCTGAATGTGACTGAGTGGAAATCTATATGCAGGGAGGTGAATAAGGCGTCAATATGTGTATTGATTAAAGAAAATGCATACAAAGTATTAAGCAGATGGTACTACACACCTGACCGTGTGAAAAAGATGTATCCTTATGCTAATGATCAGTGTTGGCGTTGTGGACAAGCAGTGGGAACGTATTGGCATATATGGTGGTCATGTTCTGCAAACGTTTTGGTCAGATGTTGCAAGCTCTCTCACTAAAGCACTGAAGGTTGATTTCCCCTGTGATCCTAAATGGTGCCTTCTGGGGGGAGGGAATAGAAGGGGTTTGAAATGGCATAGACGTGTAAAACGCATAAGTCTGGCGGCAGTGAAGTCCCTCATAGCTTTTAATTGGAAATCGAAATTGGGACCGACCGGACAGCAATGGGCAGCAAAAATTAAAATAGTGGCCGAGATGGAGAAACTAACAGATTGCAGACTGGGGCGATTAAAATTAGATGCTGAGGAGTGAGTACATTTGGATAACATACTGGGTGAAATGTAAAGTTTAAGTTACTATGTATAGGGGAAGGGAAGGGAGTGGGAGGGAGGGAGGGGGAAGGGGAATAAATAGATTCAAGGAAGGGAGGAGTGGGGGACAAAAATGGAGAGTGGGTAGGTCGAAAAGAGAACTATGCACTTATACATGTATATGTCTAACTTTGGAGGTATATTGTTCTACAAGGAATGTAACATGTGTTCAGTATTTTGAGGTGTTATGCTTGTTAAGCTCTCAATAAAAACTTTAAAGTAAAAACAAATATATATAAAAGGGTAGGTACCAGAATGGATCCCTGGGGTACTCCACAGATGGTTGGAAAGTGTTCTGGTAGCTTACTATATATTCCCTGGTTGTTAAGTATGAGTGAAACTAGTCAAGTACAAGTCCTACGATTCCTGGACTGGTATGGCAGGACTTGAGGAAGGTGAAAGTTTTAGTCATATTTGTTTTTCCTTTCCTCATCATCCTAATTATAGAAGTCCAAACATGTGGAATGTACCCAAGCGAGGTAGGGGTGGGGGGAGGAGAAGACTATCTCTGAATGACTGCTCTGCCAAAAGTTGAGTAACTTCTAGCTAACACACCAAACCTGCAATGCTTCACAAAGTTATTAAGAGATCACCAAGTTACTGCTCTTGTGGATATGCTCAGACAACACTGCCCGAACCTCCACCCAGAAGGCCGCTTGCACCGAAGTGGAGTGAGCTATCAATTCTCTTGGAACTTGCCTATTCCAACAATGTAAGCAGCCTCAATGGCCATCTTTATGCAGAAAATAATGGAAGATTGAGGCTGCAAGGCCTTTGTATGGACCATGGAAAGAAACAGATAATCAGAGGGACAAAAGGAATTTGTTCCCTGCAAGTAAGACTCTCTAAACATCCAACTTGTGGAGTCTCTTGGACCGAGCATCTGACCCCTGCTACAGAACAGAAGGCATGGATACCTCATTTACATAAACAGGGAAAACCACCTTCGGCAGGAACTGTCCAGATGTACACTGAATCTTCTGAGAAAGAGATATCATCAGTCTCTGCATGAGAAAGTCTGCAATTCCAAAACCCTCTACACTGATGCAATAGTAACTAAGATTGCCTTCAGCATGAGGTTTTTAAGGGAGGCTGCCTTCAAGGCTCAAAAGATGGGCTTGACAGCATGCTAAAGACCAAATTCAGACGCCACAAGGGTAGGATCAGCTTGACAGGGGGGACGCAAGTGAGATCCAATTCTATTAGATTGTAATCTCTTTGAGCAGGGACTGTCTTTCTTCTATGTTTGTGCAGCGCTGCGTACGCCTTGTAGCGCTATAGAAATGCTAAATAGTAGTAGTAGTAGTAGTAGATCCCCTGTAAAAATAACAGTGTCCTCATGTGCTGCCAAGGAGACACAAAGTATCTTACTTGCTAGTGAAAATCTGAACCTTCAGAAAGAAAAAGGTCAAAGCCTGTTAAACCTCCTTTGTAGGCACTCCAGAGCTTCTCAAATATGTGCCTTCCACAGGGATACCAGCACGCTCCTCACACCAACACTCACTCAAAGACTCTAGACACGACATATGCCAACGAAGTTGAGGATTTTCAGGCCATGAGAGATCAGAGGCAGAGAACACTTGTCTCATGAGAGCTTGGGATCTTCCATCTCCACCATACCTTTCTTCAGGAGACTTCAGCCTCTTGGGAGAGGAAGCAGAGGCTCTATTAGAAGGTGAATGACGTCTGTGTACCAAGGCCTCTAAAGCTAGTTTAGGGGAATCAGGGGCACCAGAAATGGGCGACAAGCTACTTTGTACAGAACTGTTCCAATCAGAAACCACGGAGGGAAGATGTATAGTGGTTCTTGCCTGGGCCATGACTACACCAACTTGTAAATGCCAGCCGAGCTGGCCTCCCTTCTGTGGCTGAAAAATTACTCTGAGTTCAGCCTTGAAGCCATCAGGTCAAAAGCAGGTTGACTGCAGAGTTCTAACAGAAGCTGGAAGTCTGCTGAACCCAGCTCCTACTCCCCTGCTACTACTACTAATCATTTCTATAGCGCTACTAGATTTACGCAGCGCTGTACACATTATGTGCAGGTACTTTCTCTGTCCCTAGTAGGTTCACAATCTAAGTTTTTTTGTACCTGGGGCAATGGAGGGTTAAGTGACCTGCCCAGGGTCATAAGGAGCTGCAATGGAAACTGAACCTGATTGTTCAGGATCTCAGCCCACTGCACTAACCATTAGGCTCCTCCTCCTAGGGTCTTTTTATTATGACATTTGTATCCCGCATTAACCCAGAGTTCAGGTTCAATGTGGCTTACAATCCAATTATAAGCAGGTACTATCTCTGTCCCTAGAGGGCTCACAATCTTGGTTTTTGTACCCGAGGCAATGGAGGGTTAAGTAACTTGCCCAGGGTGACAAGGAGCTGCGGTGGGAATCAAACCCAGAATGTTGGGATCAAGGTCCAAATTCAAGAGTTACGTGTTGAGTGAAGAATCCACAATAAAACATTACCTCCTATCCCATGACTCTCCAATTTCCTCTGGAGTCTTTCATGAGGTACTTTGTCAAATGCCTTTTAAAAATCCAGATAGACAATATCAACCGGCTCACCTTTATCCACATGTTTGCTCATCCCTTCAAAGAAATGTAATAGATTGGTGAGGCAAGACTTCCCTTTACTAAATCCATGTTGGCTTTGTCTCATTAATCCATGCTCTGTAATTTTGTTCTTTATAATAGTCTCTACCATTTTGTCCAGCACAGACGTCAGGCTCACCGGTCTACCTTGATCACCTCTGGAACCAAATCGGCGTTGCATTGGTCGCCCTCCAATATTCTGGAACCATGCTTGATTTTAAAGATAAATTACATATTACTAACAATAGTTCTGCAAGTTCATTTTTCAATTCTATCAGTACTCTGGGATGACCACCACCCAGTTCAGATTTGCTACTCTTCAGTTTGTCAAATTGCACCCTTACATCCTCCAGGTTTATAGAGATTTCATTCAGTTTCTTTGACTCGTCAGCTTTGAGTACCATTTCTGGCACATGCATCTCTCCCAAATCTTCCTTGATGAAGACCAAAGCAAAGAGCAGCTTGTCTACTTTAGTTACATGCCAGTATCTCTCAATCTCCTCTAGAGAGCACAGAAAATGTCCAGGAGTGTAGACCCCCACTAAAGCGCCCCGTCCAAGGTTTTCCATTTTGCCATCATACATGAAAGAGCCTTGTGCAGTGGAAAGGTCTTAGGAGGGCCTGAAAGCCCCTCCAAATAGGATCCCATTCCTCCAGCTCCACCACTGAAAGAAAGGACAAGTGTAGTGCCTCTCGACTGAATTGAGGTGAGCAGCTCTTCCTGGTGAGAAGAGTAGATCACAGTAGAGCATTCCTCCTCCTCTGCAAGGCCAGTTCAGGATCCAAATCCAAGTCTTCTACAGAAGTTTCAAGTTTATTATAAGCTTACTACCCTGCCCTTTGGAGTGCTTTCAGGGCAGTTTAAAGTCTAAAATATAAGTAAAAAGAGACAAAAGTAAACAATAATTGATAGGACAGAAAGGGTAGGAAAAAAAACAAGACAGAGCTACAGGTATCTTCCAGGGTACCTCTGACTCAATTGCTACAAAAAGGGACTTACATGCATCTTTGAAAAGGTGTGTTTTAAGGTCTATTTTAAATTGATCCAACGATGTCTGGCGGTGAAGAGAGACTGGGAGTGAATTCCAAAGATAAGGCCCTTGCACATTAAATATGACATGCCTAGTGTGCTCATGGGTTATTTCACGATGAGTAGGTACCACTAATTGATTCTGTTGTGCTGAACAAAGTGCAAGTGCAGGGCTGTAAGGAATGAGATGGCAGATAACGATAAAGAAGTTGTTCAGCCTGTAGTGTTTTGAAAACAAGTAACACAAGTTTGTAGGTGATACAGTGAGCAAGAGGGAGCCAATGAGCTTCTTTGAGATACGGAGTAACATGGTCATATTTATGTGAATTAGTGATGAGACGAATAGCAGTATTCTGAATTTACTTATTTTTTTGTTGCATTTGTACCCCACATTTTCCCACCTATTTGCAGGCTCAATGTGGCTTACATAGTACCGTCAAAGTTATTTGCCCAGTCGGTGGATAACAAATACAAAGTTGTATAGTGATCGTATGAGGTATAAGTGGAGGGTTGGAATGGATGAAGATTGCGTGTTGTCCTGTTCGATCATAGTCACACTGTATTGGTAGGTGAAGAGGGTTATGTGGGGTCGTTGGGGTAGGCCTTTTTGAAGAGGTTGGTTTTTAGTGGATTTCCTGAAGTTCAAGTGGTCGTGGATTGTTTTCACAGCTTTTGGGAGCCCATTCCATAGTTGTGCGCTTATGTAGGAGAAGCCGGCTATGTAAGTTGTTGTATTTCAGTCCTTTGCAATTTGGGTAGTGTAGGTTTAGGTAGAATCTTGATGATATGACTGTTTCTTATTGGTAAATCTATGAGGTCTGTCATGTATTCTGGGACTACGCCGTATAAGATTTTGTGGACTAAGGTGCAGATTTTGAAGATGATCCGTTCTTTGATTGGGAGCCAGTGCAACTTTTCTCGGAGGGGTTTGGCACTTTCGAAGCGTGTTTTGCTGAATCAGTGTGTGTTGTCCATTCGTTGTCGTATATTCGTTGCCAGAATATTTGTGGATCGATTTGCCCTCTTGTAGTATAAATAATACATTCTGGTGTACTGCTTGAGCCCTTCTTCCGCCAGTTTAGAGTTAGGTTCAGTTTGTAATGGTCAGTCCTAGGTATTGCTGTCCATTTGATGTCTGTTATTAATAGGTTATTGTCTGTAGATAGTTTATGTGATAGGAGGTCCAATGTACTACTTATCATTTCTATAGTGCTACAAGTATGTCCTTTGATATGGGTAGTTTGCATGTGGGGCCATTTAAAATCCCAGGACTACAGGAAGTCTTTACATTCAAGTGCGTTTGTGGAGTTGGGGTCTTCTACGTGAAGGTTAATGTCGCCTAGTAGCAGTATGTTATTGTTGTTTACACAGTTGTTTGATATGAAGTCCATGAAGGTGGGCTGACTTTCCTTCCAGTTGCCGGGTGGTCTGTAAAATAATACGCAATTCAGGTGATCGGTTAGGGAGTTGTTATGGATTCTAAATGAGGCAATTTCTAGTTGGGGTGTTATGGAGGCGGCTGTGGTTTCGGTGGTGAATTTTTCTCGGTATATTAGTGCTATGCCTCCACCTCTCTTTTCTGATCTGGTTCAGTGGGTAATTTTGTAACCTGGCGGGCACAGTTCAAGGATTATGGGGTCATTTTGGTTGTGAATCCATGTTTCATTGATAAAGATGAGATTGAGGTTTTCTGAGGTGATCCAATCTGATATTGTTGTTGTTTTGTTGATTACGGATCTGGCATTGATGTAGCCTACCTGGATTATTTGGTATGGGGCTTCTAGGTTTGGTGTTATATGGATTTTTGTTAGTTGTCGTTCCTTGGGTGATGTGTGTTTGTTGTGGTCTTCCCTCTCGTTTTGTTGGTGATGTCCATGTTTAAATAGTTTTCCTTTAGTGTGATGAGAGTAAGTTAGGTGGAGTGTGGAATGTTTGATCAGTCTTTGGTGATTTTGTAGGGTGGGTATGAAGTAATGTTCTGTGAGTGGGATGGATAGTGCTAGGTGGATCAGTGAAAGGGAGTAGATTACCAGAAGTATTTTGATTGTGTTCATTTTGGTGTCAGTTTAGGATATATAGGTTACTCACAGTCAGATGCTCGGGAGTGAAGTCCTGGACACCTATAAGTCAGGCTCACAGTGAGAGTGGGAGCTCAGCAGTTCTGATGGGAATACAGGCTCAGAGTGAGAGTTCAGCAGTTCTGATGGGAATACAGGCTCACAGTGAGAGTGAGAGACCAGCAGTTCTGATAGAAGTAGAGCCTCAGAAGCAAGGAGCTATTGTGGGGGGTGCTTTCTGGTATCACCAACAGTCTGCCTGGTTTGAAATTACGTTGTGAAAGATGATGGCTGAGGAAAGCCTTCCCCAAGAACAGGCTACAATAAAGGTTAGAGCTCAGCAGCTCTAATAAGAGTGTAGAATACTGTAAAAACGGGAGCTCAGCAGTTCTAATAAATGTGTAGACAGCTGTAAAAGTGGGAGCTTAACAGTTCTAAAAGTAAATGCAGGCTTACAGTAAGAATGGGAGCTCAGCAGTTCTAATAAATGTGTAGACTGCTGTAAAAGTGGGAGCTTAACAGTTCTAAAGTAAATGCAGGCTTACAGTAAGAATGGGAGCTCAGCAGTTCTAATAAATGTGTAGACAGCTGTAAAAGTGGGAGCTTAACAGTTCTAAAGTAAATGCAGGCTTACAGTAAGAATGGGAGCTCAGCAGTTCTAATAAATGTGTAGACAGCTGTAAAAGTGGGAGCTTAACAGTTCTAAAGTAAATGCAGGCTTACAGTAAGAATGGGAGCTCAGCAGTTCTGATGGGAATACAGGCTCATCTGTATTGATCAGCCTCATACAATCTGATCTGTAAGCAGTGTATATCTTTGACCAGAAGACCTTTATATAAGTAGTTACAATAATCCAGTTGTGAAATAACCAAGGAGGAGAGTATGAACACTTTTCACCTTCAACTGGGATCTCCGCTGGGCCCAATGCTCCCTCATCCAGGGTAGGCCTGCACCTCTGATACTCAGCCCCCAATGGTGGTGCTTAGAGGGGCTCTCAGGTCCCAAGTTGTGCTAGGACTGCTCCACCTCCTCTTCAGCTGGGGAGGGGGGGAGCCCCCTCACTAGCCAGGGCCTCCTTAACCAGCCATACCATCTGTTGGAGACCATTTGGTCTGGACCCCTAATCAGAAGAAGGCTGCTGTTGCTCTAGCTGCCCTGTGAGCACAAACAGCACCAAAATAGCTGCTGTTACTGCCAAAATATCAGGGACTACAGGTCGCATAGTGCAAGCAAGCAGCCACTCTGAGGCCGGTACTCTGAGGTCTCCTGCTCTTTCCGCCATCAGAAATGGCCTATGGCTGGTGGGGCACAATAACCGGTGGCCGTACTCAGCCCGTGGCTCCTGAAGGCGGTGGGCATACTGGCCAGTCAGTGATGCAAGTATATGGCCTGTGATTACAAACCTGCCTCTGTCTATGGCCCACCTGGAGAACGAATCTCAAGACTCACTGCTGTCCCTTTTGCTCACTCCTACAGGTGGACTTTTTTTTTTTTTTTTTTAACTAACCTTATTCCCCTGATGAACTGGTGAATAAAGTTAAGTTAGGGAGAGAAGCCATTTTTTTTTTTGTTACAAGTTTGTATAGTGCTGCAGGAAGGTCCTTAGACGGCCCAAGCTAGTAATTTGGGGCTGAATAGTCAGACTCTGCATTCTACTGGGGTAAGATCAGAAGACTGAATCCCATGAGAAAGGCCATTAGATTCGACCTCAAAGTACGAGCCAGGCCTCAGACCTGTAACACCAGCCCAAAAATCAACCATACCATCTGCTGGAGGTAGAGAAATACTAATTTCAGGAGACACCAGCCTATATATTGGTGATGTCAATGGAAAAGTTCAGTATCTCTACCTCCATCTGCTATTTGGAAGGAACAGGAAAAAAAAAAAAAAAAAAAAAAAAACAAGTGGGACACAAGTGTATGGACTGGTATGGCACAGACGATAAAAACAATTCTGCTAAAGAGTCAAAATTCTTATTGATGCGTTACATGGCAAAAAGTGGGGTATAAATGATCTAAAATAAATAAATAAATAAAATAAATAAGCCAATGAGGCAATAAGCCAATGAGAAAAAGTAGAATTCCAGTACCTTGAGGACTTGAGAGGTGAAGCGAAGATACTTGCCTGTAGCAGGTATTCTCAGAGGACAGCAGACCTTATATTTTCACAAATGGGTAACATGGCGCTGCATATAACAAGAATTAGAGAGCTTTGTGGAGCGCAAGACACGATCCACCACGCATGCGCGAGTGCCTTACCGCCCGCCACGAGGGTGCGGTTACTGCAGTTAAATTCTACAGCATGAATAATAAAATAATAGGAGACAACACCTAGGGGAAGTGGGAGGGATTGTGAGAATATAAGGCCTGCTGTCCTCGGAGAACACCTGCTACAGGTAAGTATCTTCCTTTTCTGTGAGGACAAGCAGGACTATTTATTCTCACAAGTGGGGAATCCCTAACATCCAGGCTCAACGAAAACAACAAGGACATAACTCAGATCAACCTGAAACTACATACAAACTGAGTGAGAGTGCAGCCTAGAACAGAAGAAAACGGGCTTAGGGGGGTGAAGTTGGATTCTAGACCCCAAACAGATTCTGCAACACTGTCTGCCCGAATCAACTATTGTGTCGGGTATCCTGCTCCAGGCAGTAATGAGGTCCCATGACACAGGTGGAGGTTTGACAAGGGGCTTTGACAAAAGCAAACTTCTCATGAAGCGAACAACCAGAGGCTGTCCAGAGATGGGCTTACCCTCTACATGGTGATAAGCGCTAACTGCACTGAGGTGAACCTCTACTGAATTGGTCTTCAGACCAGACTCAGAGAGAGGTGAAGGTATTCAATCAGGCTCTGTGAAGGGCAGAAAATAGGATCTAGGGCCTTGCCCTCACACCAGACGGCAAACCTCTTCCATTTGAAAGTAACACCTCTTAGTGGAATCTTTCCTAGAAGTCAGCAAGACTTGGGAGACACCCTCTGACAGACCCAAAGAAGCAAATTCTAGGCTCTCAATATCCAGGCTGTGAGGGCCAGAGACTGACGGTTGGGATGCAGAATTGATCCCTCGTTCTGCGTGGTGAGGTCGGAAAACACTCCAATCTCCACGGGTCTTCAGAGGATAACTCCAGAAAAAGAGGAAACCAGATCTGCCGTGGCCAGTAAAGTGCGATCAAGATCATGGTCCCTTGGTCTTGCTCAAGTTTCAGCAAAGTCTTCTCCATGACAAGAATGGGAGGATACACATACAGAAGACCTGTCCCCCAATGCAGGAAGAATGAATCTAGTCTGTCATATGCCTGCAGTCTGGAACAGAACTGAGGGACTTTATGATTCAGTTGAGTGGCAGATCCACCAATGAGGTACCCCACACTTGGAAGATCTCATGGACAACACCCATGCTGAGATACCAATTGTGTGGTTCCATAACCCTGCTCAGCCTGCCAGCCAGACTGTTTTTGCCCGCCAGATAAGAGGCCTGCAGGAACATTTCATGTTGGTAAGCCTAGCACCACATCCGGACGGCCTCCTGACAGAGTGCGTGATGTGCCCTCCTGCTTGTTGATGTAATACACCGCAACCTGGTTGTCTGTTTAAATGAGCACAATTTCTGGACAGCCAATCTCTGAAAGCCTTTAGAGTGTTCCAGGAGCTCCAGAAGATTGATTTGAAGACCTTTTTCCTGGAGGGACCAAGCTTCTGAGTGTGAAGCCCGTCTACATGAGCTCCCCACCCTAGGAGAGATGCATCCATCATCAGAACCTTTTGAGGCTGAGGAATTTGGAATGGTAGTCCCAGAGTCAGTGGATCGAATGGTCCACCAAAGGAGAGAGTAAACAAGCTCTGGAGACACTCAGATGACATCTGCTAGATTTCCCATAGCCTGACACCACCGAGAGGCTAGGGTGTACTGGGTGGATCTCATGTGAAGGTGTGTCACAAACTATGGAAGCCATGTGGCAAAAGCAACCAACATCTGCCGAGATGTGACCTGCTGCAAGGCTCAAACCTGAGAAGCTAGAGCGACTAGAGTGTCTGCTTTCGGTCCTGGGACAAAGGCGCAAACCTGCTGTGTATTGAGCACGGCTCCAATGAATTCCAATTGTTGAGCAGGGCGAAGATGAGACTTGGGGTAGTTTATAACGAACCTTACCCCTAGTAGGCAATGAGACGGGGTACTTTATAATGAACCCTAGTAACTCTAGCACCAGAATAGTCCTCTGCAAGGACTCATGAATACTGTTCTCTGACATGCTCTTCACCAGCCAAACGTTGAGGTAAGGAAACACATGGACTCCCAAGTCTGCGAAGCAATGCTGTGACTACCACTAGACATTTAGTAAATACACTGGGAGATGACGCGAGGCCAAAAGGCAATATGCGGTACTGGTAGTGGTGTGTTCCCAGCCAAAATCAGAGATATTTCCAATAGGCTGGAAGTATCGGGATATGAGTATATGCATCCTTTGAGTCCACAGACCATAGCCAATCGTTTTCTGAATAATCGGTAGAAAGGTGCCCAGGGAAACAGTCCTGAACTTTTCTTTGACGAGGAATTTGTTCAAGGCCCTTAGGTCTTGGATCAGATGCATCCTCCGTCTTCTGCACGAGGATGTACCTGGAATGGAAGTACATGGAATAGAAACCCTGCCCTTCCTCCCCTGGTGGAATGGGCTCAACTGCATGGACCTTTAGAAGGGCAGAGAGTTCCTCTGCAAGTACCTGCTCATGCTGAGAACTTAAGTAATGAGCTCTCGGTGGGCAATTTGAAGGTTTCTGAAGCCAATTGAGAGCATATCAGAGGCGGACTATTTGAAGAACCCACTGGTTGGAGGTTACAAGGGGCTACCTTTTGTAGGAAAACTCCATCCTCTCCCCGACTGGTAAGTCGTCTGGGACGGACACTTTTACTGCGGCTATGCTCTGCTGGAGACAGTTAAAAGCTCATCCCTTGCTTTGACTGGGGAGCAGCAGGGGCCTTAGGCGCAAGCCGTTGATAAGAATGAGCGCGTTGGGATGAGCCTCAACAGGCTGGCAAGAAGTGGTGGCATACCTACGTCTCTGTGAGTAGTGTGCACCCCTCCTAGATGAGGAGGCTGATGCAGAAGGTGCCCAGTGGGAGAGAGAAGAGTTGGTTTTCAGTGTTTCCTCATTTGGTCAGTGATGTCTTCAACCATCTCTCCAAAAAGGTCATCCCCCCGGCATCCACCAATCTCTGTTGAACAGATTGTTCCAAGTCAGAAACACGAAACCATGAGAGTCTGCACACTGTTATATTTAAGCAGAGATCCTGGATGTCACATCAAATGGTGTTGTATGAGCCCCTGGCCAAGAACTTATGAAATGCATTCTGCTGCTTGGCCAACTGGCATACCGACTCGGCCTGCTCCGGTGGGAAAGAGTCCGCCAAGTCCAACAGCTTACGGATCGAGTGACACAAGTACACGCTTGTAAGAGCTGGTATGATTGGATATGGGACATGAGAATTGAGGCCTGGAATATCTTCCTCCCAAAGGAGTCCAAGGTCCTAGCTTCCCTGCCTGGGGGCACCGAGGCATAGTCTCTAGAATTCTTGGCCCTTCTTCTGAGAGCAGATTCCACCACCATGGAATTGTGAGGCAACTGGGGCCTATCAAAACCAGGTGTGCTATGGATCCGATACACGGTGTCAATCTTCTTAGGCAGGAGAGGGACTGACAGACTGGACTCTCAGTTCTTATCGAGGACTTCCTTGAGTACCTTGTGGAGAGGGACAATGCCTCCCTCCATAGTCCAGGACCTCGAGCACCTTAGCCCTGGGTCATCCTCCACTTCCAAATGAAATGTAATAGCTTCAGCCATTTCCTTTACAAAAGAAGGGAACGAAAGGCTCTCCGGAGACTTTCTCCTTTCAAGTGGAGGGGAGGGTTCAGAGGGGATGCCATAGGACTCAGCCTAAAAAAAGTACCTTGGATCCTCCTCTGCCTCGACTTAGAGGAGCCATATCCCCAAGAGGGGCATTGAGGAGTCAGCTCCTGCCTTTCCAGTGAAGCTTCCTCTGCCGACATTGAAGGGGTACCGGCTTGGGTGGCAGTTGACGAGCCACACCGCAGGCTGAATGCAAATTAGAGCCGCAACAGGAGGTAGGGTAGGCAAGCCCCCCCCCCCCCCCCGATACTGATGCACACCATTGCAAAAGGCCATCCAGCAGCTCAGGGAACAAGGTCCAGATACGCTGATGGAGGGCCAACACTGGGAAAGACTGGGGTGCTGGCTCCGAGACATGCTGCAGAACTGATGGGGTCAAGATGGTAGTCGTGTCCTGGCTGCCTGGCGAGATGCATCGGAACCTCCTGATGGAGAGGGGAGTGATCCTCCTGGCGACGATGCTTCTCGGGTGTCAACTCCCTCAATTCCCTGGAGCTCCTGACACCATGTGTCAAGGACGGCCAATGCTGATGTTTCTTGGCCTTCGCCCGAAGCTTGGTGTCGAGACTGCTCAGTTCTGATGAGGACGAAGTCGAACCCTTACGTCGCCTCGGGGTCAGGTCTGACACTGGTCGGTCCCGGGGGCCCTGTCCAGCAGCCAGTGTCGACCCACCCAACAGACTACTGCTCCTAATGTCTATGGGTCTCATAGCAGCTATATGGACCGATGTTCCTGATGCAGTCTTCGACGTCAATGCCGCTGACCTCGATGCAGAGGACTCTGACCTGCCTCCAAAAATTCTCTCGCGTTGAGCCTCTCTGGCAACCTGCGTCCTCTTCTTCATCCGAAAAACAAGGATGAAGTTGGCAGGGCTATGGTCGGGCCCTAAACACTGAATACACCAAGAATGGGTGTCTTTGCCAGAGATCATCAGATTGGACCAGAACAGCCACTGAGAACTTTAGTGGGGATGGAAGGAAAAACTTCAGAAGCCATATCAAAGGACGAGATGGTGCCTGAAAAAAGGGGCAAGGCACCATGGGGGGGGGGGTGGGGGGGGGGAGGGAGGTCACACACAACCAGAGAGTAGGCCAAAATGCAGTCTAACTCACGGAAAAAGAAAAGAAACTTAAAAATTGGGGGAAAAACCTAAGAAAATATGAGAAAAGAAGGGATAAAGGCAAAGAAAAAAAAAAAAAAAAAAAAAGGCACAAAAAGAAGCTCTTCTGAACCAAGCGTGAGGAGAAAATACAGACGTAGTCCTCTCCTCATTGCAGAAGAAAAACTGCAGTAACCGCGCCCTCGTAGTGGACAGGAAAGCACTCGTGCATGTGTGGTGGAGCGTGTCTTGCGCTCCACAAAGCTCTCAAACTCGTTATAATCTCCAGAACAGGCAACGTGGTGCCACATTACCCACTTGTGAGAATAAATAGGCCTGCTTGTCTTCAAAGTTTGACTTCTAAGAAAAAAAATTAACTTTTGGTTTCAGAACAGGCGCCTCTTCTCTCCAATGTTCTCTCTATCCACCTCAACCTAGCAGATGCCTATAGATTACAGTTGTCTCTCCTTAGGCACATGAGCAGCATCACTCATCTGCGGGGGGGGGGGGGCAGAAGGAGGTATGGTAACACTGTGCTTTAAAAAACAAAACACAAACCACTACCGTTGGGTAGGATGAGCTCAGGAAAACCTTAATTATGTTAGCTTAAAATCTAATTACAGGAGTAAAACTATGTTAATACTGCAAAACTACTAACAAATAACCTGTGTGTGCATGTGTTAGGCATGAAGAGATGGCAGCAAGTTATTTCCTGGACTGGTGGTTATATCCTGTTTCTATTCTGGACCGAAATGAGTTAAATAGGACTAAGTATGGAGAGATACCTATTGGAGAGAACAAACAAACATATGAGAAATACTTCTACCTTTGTGATTTTCTAACAGTTCTTCTGCTACTGCAACGCCTCGGCTGCAAAGGCCATGATTATGCAGTACAATCTCTACTATGCAAATATATTTCATGCTGTAGCCTTGTGTCTGTGCCATGCCTTCCTGTTCATCCAAGCCAGAAATATTTTGCAGCTGAGGGAGACAAAGAGGAGATTGAAGCTGCTGCCAGACAGTGAAAGGATTCCCCAGCAAAGGGGGAAAAAATTGGTAGCTCTTGCTGAATTTTGCATTTATGCTATAAAACATTGGGCCCAATATTCAAAGCCAGTTAACCGGGCAGGAGGAGTTCCTGCCCAGTTAAATGGTGTTCAGCACACTGGCAACTGATATTCAGTGGCACTTAACTGGGCACTGAGGGCCAGATGCACTAAACTTAACGAGCCATTAACGAGCCATTAACGTGGGTTTTAAACTGGTTCTAGCCAGTTTAACGTGCAAGTAGTAAACCAGGACATGCACAAAAGGGCACTGTCTTATCACGGTAGCAGCTAACGAAAACGGAATGCAGATGAGCAAATTAGTATTATAATGTGTATAAATTGTATTGTAATGAGATGCACTACTGTTTTTCGATTGCCTGTGGAAAATCTTACAGGAAGTCTGTACTTCTCGTTGGGGGCTGCGCGAGATTTATTCGCCTTAAAAACTTCTATAAATTTAACCCCCCCCCCCTCCAAAAAAAAAAAAAAAAATCGGGAAAAAAAAAACGCCCAAGTGCTCGTCAGGGACGTCCTTTATGGACATCCTTCACTCAAAACAACAAAAAAAAGCAACCAGCCGGAAACCTTTGCCTAGCCACATCCAAGTGCTCGTCAGGGCCGTCCTTCTAAAATGCCTAACATGGACATCCTTCGCTAACAAAAAAAAAAAAAACAAAAAAAAAAGACGTCCCTGATGAGCACTTTTTTGTGATGGTGTCTTTCTGTAATGACCACCGCCAGAGAGAGACGTGCAAGGACGTCCAAATCAAAAAACTATTTGGACATCTCTTTCGATTATGCCCCTCCACCAGTGACAGCTAAATGCGCTGTGATTGGCTGAGAGAGACCAGGAGGAGGGGCATTGGACATGCTGCTAACACCCCGGGGCAGACAGAAAGGAGCAAGGCGGCCGGAGCAGAAGCTGCCGATAGCTGCCAGCAGCATCGGGATCCTCCTCGTAGCCCTTTGATCTCCCTCCTGATTATCGGGACAACTTTTTTTTTCATTCAGTGAAGGATGTCCTTGTCATGCGCAGAGCAGCCAGGAGAACGCTTGGCTGCTCTGCGCATGCTCAGCTAGCCGACTGGCTTGGAAGGAAATCCCATGTAAATGAGCTAGCAGCGACCAGCTCATTTGCATGCCATTTCCATGATGCATTTACGTTGCTTACCAATTCGCTAAGGAATCGGTAAGGGAAGGGCTTTAACGATGTTTTTATAGTGCATCTACCCCTGACTGCTGTGGAGTCCAGCTAGTGCTGGGGTGGTCCATGGGCAGGTACTTAACTATTAAGCTGCAATATTCAGTTCAATAACCCAAGTAAGCGGATAACGTTTATTTGTAGCTATAAAGCAGATAAAATACTTAAAAATACGACAGTGTGAGGGAGTCTGCCGGACACTGCCACTTCCCTTAAGGATACTCCCTCATAGTTTCAGAGCCACCTTAAAACCCATAGTCCCACCCAAGGGGGAAGTGACATGGGAGGAATGCAGCCAGGAGGGCATGGTCCAGGAAAATGAAGATACATACCTGTAGCAGGTATTCTCCGAGGACAGCAGGCTGATTGTTCTCACTGATGGGTGACGTCCACGGCAGCCCCTCAGAACCAGAGAGTTTCCCTAGCAAACTCCAAAAGTCTCGCGGGAGGTCCAGCGCATGGGGCACGCCCACCACACATGTGCGGCCGTCTTCCCGCCCATGCGAGACCGCTCCCGCTCAGTTAAATGAATAGCAAAAATGAAACAAGAACAACTCCAAAGGGGAGGAGGGAGGGTTTGTGAGAACAATCAGCCTGCTGTCCTTGGAGAATACCTGCTACAGGTATGTATCTTCCGCTGTCTCCGAGGAGAAGCAGGCTGCTTGTTCTCACTGATGGGGTATCCCTAGCACCCAGGCTCACTCAAAAACAAAAAAAAGGGTCAATTGGGCCTCGCAACGGCGAGGACATAAGAATTAACCTACGAAGAACAACTAACAGAGTGCAGCCTGAACAGAATAAAACAGGGCCTAGGAGGGTGGAGTTGGATTCTAAACCCCGAACAGATTCTGCAGCACCGACTGCCCAAACCGACTGTCACGACGGGTATCCTGCTGGAGGCAGTAACGTGATGTGAATGTGTGCACTGATGACCATGTCGCAGCCTTGCAAATCTCTTCAATCGTGGCAGACTTCAAGTGGCCCACTGACGCCGCCATGGCTCTAACACTATGAGCCGTGACATGACCCTCCAGAGTCAGCCCAGCTTGGGCATAAGTGAAGAAAATGCAATCTGCTAGCCAATTGGAGATGGCGCGTTTCCCGACAGCAACCCCCTTCCTATTGGGGTCAAAAGAAACAAACATTTAGGCGGACTGTCTGTAGGGGCTTGTCCGCTCCAGATAGAAGGCCAATGCTCTCTTGCAGTCCAATATATGCAACTGACATTCAGCAGGGCGGGTATGCGGACGGGGAAAAAAGGTTAGCAAGACAATTGACTGGTTCAGATGGAACTCCGACACCACCTTTGGCAGGAACTTAGGGTGAGTGCGGAGGATTACTCTGTTATGATGGAATTTGGTGTAAGGAGTGTGGGCTACCAAGGCTTGAAGCTCACTGACTGTACGAGCTGAAGTAACAGCCACCAAGAAAATGACCTTCCAGGTCAAATACTTCAGATGGCAGGAATTCAGTGGCTCAAAAGGCGCTTTCATCAGCTGGATGAGAACGACGTTGAGATCCCATGATACTGTTGGAGGTTTGACAGGGGACTTTGACAAGAGCAAACCTCTCATGAATCGAACAACTAAAGGCTGTCCAGAGATGGGCTTACCCTCTACACGGAAATGATAAGCACTAATCGCACTAAGGTGGCTTCTTACTAGTTGGTCTTAAGACCAGACTCTGATAAGTGTAGAAGGTATTCAAACAGGGTTCGTGTAGGACAAGAAAAAGGATCTAGGGCGTTACTGTCACACCAGACGGCAAACCTCCTCCATTTAAAAGAACAACACTTTTTTGTGGAATCTTTCCTGGAAGCAAGACTCGGGAGACACACTCTGAAAGACCTAAAGAGGCAACTTCTAAGTTCTCAACATCCAGGCCGTGAGAGCCAGAGACTGGAGGTTGGGATGTAAAAGCGACTGTCACGGTTGTGCCCATGTTTCGTGCTCTCCTTCCTCACACCATCTGGTGGCCAGATCTGGTGGCTGCAATGGACTGTCTGGTTACTGTCACCCGTTCCAGATTTCAGCCCAGTCCGGTCCGGATCTTCCAGACTGGAAGACTTGCTCTGTTTGAACCTACACAGCACCCGTAGTTTCCTGGTGATTGCTGCAGCTCAGCCTCAGCTGCTGCTGGGCTTATTAGCCAGTTGGAAACTTTCTGCCTTTGCATCGCCTAAGGCCCTGAGGTTTGTCGGTGTGCTGTGTGCACGTCTGCCTAGTCTGGTTTTATTGTATTGATTCTTGCCTGAGATTCTTGTCTGTTGTAGTTAGTCTGTGTGTAGTTTAGATTAGGCTGTTGCTTGTTCTCTAGTCTTGTCTCTGAGTTGTAGTTCTGTATCTAGTCCTTGTTTGTTTGTGTCTTAAGTGGCTGCTCTGCAGCTTCCAGTCCTGTCTCCTCTGTCTCAGTATTTGTTCCCTGTTTTAGTGGCTGCTTGCAGCTTTCAGTCTGGTCTTTTAGCTTATCCCTTCCTTGCCCTGCTGTCCCGATATGTTCCTTTCCCCTCTGACCCTCAGTCCTGGTTCAGCCTAGTGGGTATCCAGTCCTGCCTTGCCCAGTAAGTCCTGCAGCCAGGGGCTCAACTCCTGGTGAAAAGCACCCATGCGCAGGTGAAGTGTAAGTGTGCCTGCTCTGCTTGTTCCAGCTTGCTTGCCTCTGCTGCAACTCCAGTCCAGGGTACCAGTTCAGGGGTGGTTTTTGCCTGCAGCTGCCGCTCCTCGGCAGTGGTCCAAGGGCTCACAAACCCAGTTTCCTGCTTTGGAAAGTGTGACAGCGACCCCTCGTTCTGAGTGATCAGGGTTGAAAAACACTCCAATCTCCATGGTTCTTTGGAGGACAAGTCTAGAAGAACAGGGAACCATATCTGATGGGGCCAAAACGGGGCTATCAGAATCATGGTTCCGTGGTCTTACCTGAGTTTCAACAAAGTCTTCCCTACTAAAGGTATGGGAGGATACGCACACAGAAGGCCTGTCCCCCAATGTAGGAGAAAGGCATCTGATGATAGTCTGTCGTGGGCCTGAAGCCTGGAACAGAATTGAGGGACCTTGTGATTGGTCTGAGTGGCAAAGAGATAAGTACATAAGTACGTAAGTAATGCCACACTGGGAAAGACCAAGGGTCCATCGAGCCCAGCATCCTGTCCACGACAGCGGCCAATCCAGGCCAAGGGCACCTGGTAAGCTTCTCAAACGTACAAACATTCTATACATGTTATTCCCGGAATTGTGGATTTTTCCCAAGTCCATCTAGTAGTGGTTTATGGACTTGTCCTTTTGGAAACCGTCTAACCCCTTTTTAAACTAACGTTCTCCGGCAACGAATTCCAGAGTTTAATTATGCGTTAGGTGAAGAAAATTTTTCTCCGATTTGTTTTAAATTTACTACACTGTAGTTTCATCGCATGCCCCCTAGTCCTAGTATTTTTGGAAAGCGTGAACAGAGATCCACCGAGGGGGTGCCCCACGCTCGAAAGATCTCTCGGACAATGTCCATGTTCAGCGACCACTCGTGAGGTTGCATTATCCTGCTCAACTTGTCGGCCAGACTGTTTACGCCTGCCAGATACGTGGCTTGGAAAAGCATGCCATGCTGTTGCGCCCAAAGCCACATCCTGACGGCTTCCTGACACAGAGGGCGAGATCCGGTGACACCCCCCTGCTTGTTGGCGTAATACATCACAACCTGATTGTCTGTCTGAATTAGGATATTTGATTGGACAGCTGGTCTCTGAAAGCCTTTAGTGTTCCAGATCGCTCGCAATTCCAGGAGATTGATCTGAAAACCTTTTTCTTGGAAGGACCAAGCTCCTTGAGTGTGAAGCCCATCTACATGAGCACCCCACCCCAGGAGGGATGCATCCGTCACTAGCACTTTTTGTGGCTGAGGAATTTGGAATGGAAGTCCCAAGGTCAGATTGGAGCGAATGGTCCACCACTGGAGGGAATTGCAAAAATCAGTGGAAAGATGGATGACATCCTCTAGATCCCCTGTAGCCTGACACCACTGGGAAGCTAGGGTCCATTGAGCTGATCTCATATGTAGACATGCCATGGGAGTCACATGAACTGTGGAGGCCATGTGGCCGAGAAGCCTCAACATTTGCCGAGCTGTGATCTGTTGAGATGTTTGAGCCGAGGACACTAAGGCTAGAAGAATGTCCGCCCTTGCCTGGGGGAGATAAGCTCGAGACGTCCGTGTGTTCAACAGAGCTCCTATGAATTCCAATTTCTGAACTGGAACTAGGTGGGTCTTGGGATAATTTATTACAAACCCCAGCAGTTCGAGCAGTTGAATAGTAATCTGCATGGATCGTAGAACTCCAGCCTCCGTGGTGTTCTTTACCAGCCAATCGTCAAGATAAGGGAACACATGCACTCCCAGTCTGCGTAGCGATGCTGCGACAACTGCCAAGCACTTTGTAAAGACCCTAGGCGCAGATGCTAGACCAAAGGGTAGTACGCAGTACTGAAAGTGCTGAGTTCCCAGACGAAATTGAAGGTACTTCCTGTGAGTTGGAAGCACCAAGATGCGAGTATAGGCGTCCTTTAAATCCAGAGAGCATAGCCAATCGTTTTCCTGAATCATTGGAAGAAGGGTGCCTAGGGAAAGCATCCTGAACTTTTCTCGAACCAGATATTTGTTCAGGGCCCTTAGGTCTAGGATGGGACGCATCCCCCCATTTTCTTTTGCACAAGGAAGTACCTGGAATAGAATCCCAGCCCTTCTACAACTGGTGGAACGGGTTCGACCGCATTGGCCTTTAGAAGGGTGGAGAATTCCTCTGCAAGTACCTGCTTGTGTTGGGAGCTGAAGGATTGAGCTCCCGGTGGGCAATTTGGAGGTTTTGATTCCAGATTGAGAGCGTACCCCAACCGGACTATTTGAAGAACCCACCTGTCGGAGATTATAAGAGGCCACCTTTGGTGAAAAAATATCAACCTCCCCCCCCCAACAGGCAGATCGTCCGGCACGGATACTCTTAACTCGGCTATGCTGCTCTGGAGCCAGTCAAAAACCCGTCCCTTGTTTTTGCTGGGGAGCCGGAGGGGCCTTCGGTGCACACCACTGACGAGAGCGAACCTGCTGGGAGCGAGCCTGAACAGGCTGTCGAGAGGCAGGAGTGTACCTACGCCTATTATAAAAATAGGGAGCACTCCTCCTCCCTCCAAAATACATTCTAGAGGAGGAGGTAGTAGCAGAAGTCGTCCGGCGGGAGAGAGAATCCATAGCATCATGATGCTTCTTGAGGATATCGACCATATCCTCAACCTTCTCTCCAAAAAAGTTATCCCCCCGGCAAGGAACATCCGGCATTCACTGCTGGGTCTTCTGATCCAGGCCTGAGACATGCAGCCATGAGAGTCTGCACATCAGGATACCCCGAGCAGCTACTCGGGATGCGGCAACAAAAGTGTCGTAAGCCCCCCTGGCCAGGAATTTGCGACACGCCTTCTGCTGCCTGACCACATGGTGAAAAGGTTCAGCAAGCTCCAGAAGAAGAGATTCAACTAAACTGGACAGTTGCTTCACCGAGTTCCGCAAGTGAATGCTGGTGTACAGCTGGTATGTTTGGATCTTGGCATTCGAGCCTGATACGTACACCTCCCAAAAGAATCCAATGTCCTAGACTCTCTGCCCAGGGGCACCCTAGGCATAGTCTCTAGTACTCTTGGCTCTTCTGAGAGCAGAGTCCACCACCATAGAATCGTGAGGCAGTTGGGCCTTCACCATCACAGGCTCACCATGGACTCTGTACTGGGACTTGGACGTCTTGTTGACAACTGAATTAGAGAGAGGGCAAGACCAATTCCGCAACATCATTTCCCTGAGTGTATTGCGCAGGGGGGGGTCGGGCTGTTGCAACCTCTGCAGGTGGAGAAGGATAATCCAGAACCTCGAACATCTCAGCCCTGGGCTCACCCATAGTCTCCATGGGAAATGGAATGTCCTTAGACATTTCCCATAAAAGATGAAAAAGAAAGACTCTCAGGTGGAGACTGTCTAACTTCAATAGGCGGAGTAGGATCAGAAGGAAGCCCCTGGGAGTCTTCCTCCTCTCCCCATGAGTGCTCCTCTTTGGTGTCGGACAAAAGCTCTCAGAGCAGCCTGAACCTGAGCCTGTCTCGACTTTGAGGATCGACGTCCTCGCGGGGGATGTCGAGAAGTCGACTCCTGCCTGGACTCCTGCAAAGCTTCCTCCACCGACGTCGAGGGAGAGTCAACCCGGGTGGTAACCGGCTCCGGTACCGAGGGCGGGGACCTCCTCACAGGCCATGGGCCATATGCCTTCTCAGCAGTAGGTATGGGAGGCGCAAGCACCTCCGGTACCGAAGAAGACTGACGGAGCAGTCCTTACAGAAGCTCTGGAATAATGGTCCAGAGACGCTCATCGAGACCTGCATCGGAAAAGGCTGCGGGGCTGGTGCAGGAGTCGGTGCCAGAATTCGAAGGGGCTCGAGAGTCAGTACCAGGCTGCCGGACGACCGACACATCGGCACCTCCTGAATGGAGAGTGAGCGGTCCTCCCGGCGCCGACGCTTCTCGGGTGCCGACTCACTCGGCTCCCCAGTGCTCGATGACGGTGCTTCTTTGCCTTCGCTCGACGCCCGTTATCTACACTCCTCGGTACTGACGAGGAGGATGTGGAATCCTCACGCCTCCTCGGGGCCGGGGCCGACGCAGGTCGGTCCCAGGGGGGGCCTGCATAGCAGTAGGCCTCAAGACAGGTGGAGACCCGCTCGATGCCTCGCTGCTCCCAGCTCGAAGTGGTCTTTCGGCAGCCATTACCTGGACTATGGATGCTGCCTCCCTAGACGTCGATGCCACCGACCTCGGTACCGATGTCGATACCGACGTCGAAGGACCGGACCGATCTGAAAAAAAAGTCTCTCATGCTGAGCCTCTCGAGCTACTTGGGTCCACTTTTTCAGGAGATGGTCGGGCCGAAGACACTGGAAACACCATGCGTGGGGGTCGGTACTGGAGATAGTCCGGTTGCACGGAGTACAACGTTTGAAGCCGCTGGGTGTCCTCGATGACATGGAGGGGAAAACGGTGGTCGCAAAATCAAAAGACTCGATGGTGCCAGAAAAAAGGGGCACAAAAAGAGGATAAACAGCTCGACCGAGCAGCCTAAGGATGGCCGCATCAAAAAAGAAAGAAAACTTAAAGAGAGGAGAAAAATCCTTTGAAAAAAAAGTAAACTACTTTTTTTTTCACACTTGCGTCGTGGGCGGGAACCTGCTCACGCATGCGCAGTGTCTCCAATCTCGCGCAACGCCACGATCTAGAAAGTTCTTGTATTTTCTAATTTCCGGGCTCCTGGGCTGTCGCGGAGGACGACCCATCAGTGATAATCTTCAGCCTGCTTGTCCTCGAGAGGAGAATGACCTGTACATGGCTGGATTATGTGTGGCCGCCGTGACCAGGATATTCAATGCCAGTATCCAGACGTGGCCCAGCATTGAAGATCTGGGCTCAGCACGCAGCAGTTTTTAAGCTGCTACCTGGCATCAAGATGGGCTGATTACCCCCATAATATTTAAGCACATGTAAGCAAGTGAATCTAAGAAAAACAGACTTCTCCTGATAAGTCAAAGCTCTGATCCATGCACTGTACCCGTTTACTTTATTAAATACACTTAAGTATTACCAAGTCTTTTAAACCAAAGGAGATATGCATTCTTGTTTTCAATTTGTACACAATTGCAATGCTTATGGGATTTCTAATGCTAACCATCCCCTAATACAAGCTTGTAAAGACACAGCAAGAACCTGGTTGAAATCTGAAAATCCTATTTTTCTGGTAGAAAAAGGAGGACTGTAGGAATAATGGAACAAGAGGAGCATGAAAAACCTGAACCCAGCTTATCTTGTCATTAGGCCCAGGCTAAATGTTGGAATAAAGCAAGTCTCATGTGGCCCTGATAAGAGATTCCAGCACCATGCATAACCAACTCATGTTATTCATCACCTTCCCATGCTGTCTGTATTGTACGTGACCAAGAGTGTTCTAAATGGCTCATGGATGGCAAATATTTTTAACAGAATCCTTGTACTACAAGTCTGAACAACCGATTTAACAATTCCCTGTCCCGTTAAACATTGGCATCTTACTGCAATTATTCTCTTTGACCATCCATTGAAACCGAGGTAGTGATTGGCCAGGTCCTGGCACTTGACACTGTTCAGCTTTTGAGCTTCATGCTGCTGAAATTCCTTCTGCCTTGTGCAAAGACAAACCTGTACACGGATAAGCAGAAAAAAATAAAAAGTTACAGCAAGAGTAAAAGGGGGGAAAAAGACAAACATTTAAACCAAATAGCCAAATATTGAGAGGCTTGGGACTTCATGCAGTTGCCTCTCATACCTTTAAAGGAGATTCCTGGAACAGTCTTTGCTTGTTGCATATCTGCTGAGCCCGAATGGCATCTCTAGATGAGAAGAACTTTACAAGTGCGTAGTATCCATGCTCAGTAACTGAAGCATTCCTACAGACTCGCACAGAGTACAGAACACCAAACTGAGACAGTATTTTCCACAAGGAATGCTAAGGGAGAAAAGAAGAAACACAAGCCTTTGAAACTAAATTTGTCTACAACTTATTTTCAAAATACTGTTTTTTTAAACAAAATTAGTTCTCTGATCGCGGCAAGTACAGAAGGCTGTAGAACAGTCTTTCAGGTGAAGAAAAAGTAGGCAGAACAGATGGACCTTCTGGCCCTCACTGACTTCACTCCCCCTTCCCCAGAATGTTGTCCAGTTCCTAACAAATCTAAAACCCTCCTCCCTGCACCATCGTCTCATCCACACATTGAGACTCCGGAGCTCTGCCTATCTCTTGGGCCCGGCGCGTGGAACGGGTAGCACTTCAGAAAATGCTACCCTAGAGGATCTGGATTTGAGCTTTCTACCTAAGAGCCTAAATTTGGCTTCCAGAACCTCTCTCCCACATTTCCCTGTATCATTGGTACCCACATGTATCAGCACTATCTAAAATCCTATTTAGGTGACACATGAGGTCCGCCAGGCAAGGTGCGAAGGTGGCGGACTTTTAGTTTTGTCAGACTAGTCCAGAACTTGTGAGTTATGTCCATTGACCAGCAGATGGAGACAAAGAAACAAAATAGCTCTGTGTGATTCACCCCTTTAAGGGCACTGTAGCCGTAGAATGCTCAGCATTTCCAATAACCAAGTAATGGTGCTCATGTTCACACTTCTAGTAAAATGTTATATTCATTTACTACCTGTATCAATAAGGCACTATTGTACAGTGAAGCTACTCACCTGTAGCAGCTGTCCTCAGAGGACAATAGGCCAGGGATTCTCACATCCAGGGCTGTTTAGTCAGAGCCAGTCTGCAAAAGTGTACCAACTCAGTCTTTGAAATAAAAACTTTAACCATATACGTGTTGTAAATTATTTTATAGTTACATATTTTTTTGTCCTGTTAAAGCCTAAAATCAATTCACTTTTTCCAGGGCTAATCAATAGGCATTCACCAACCCAATGTGTCATGCTCTGATTGGTTGATACCTCAAGATTCTCACTTCAGGCACAGCTCCTTGTGACTCTGGGCAAGTCACTTAACCCTCCATTGCCCCAGGTACAAATAAGTACCTGTACATGTAAGCCGCATTGAGCCTGCCATGAGTGGGAAAGCGCGGGGTACAAATGTACTAAAAATAAAAAAAAATAAAAATTTTGTATGTGTCAGTGTATGACACAGGACCCAGATGAAGACAAATGCTGTGATGCCAAGATCAGCACCTATTCAGGCAGTGATAAAAATGTTCCTACGAGAGCTTCCAATCAAAGAACCAATGCCTAGTACTTTCATCCAGGCTAAGGACCAGAAAATTTCACACACCAGGTATAAAAGATAGTCAGTCAGTGACAAAGTTATTGTAACAATGACAGCAGATACATTCAAAAAACATATAATACAACTTGTAAAGGATAGTGTGCCTCTATCATTTGCACAACCAGCTTTTATAGGTGTGAATGAATGAACTGGCCTGCAAACTTGGTGTTTCTCTGGAAAAAAAGAGACAGTATTAGAAATATGGTGTGTGAAGAAGCCCTTAACCAAAAGGAAGATCTTAAAAACTGCCCCTTGTGGCTGGCTGTAGAAAATGGATAAAGAAAGTAGGGAAAGGAAAAACCCCATACGTTATAAAATTCAGAGTGGGGATGGATCAATGGTCTTCTAATGCAAACAAAAAAAAATTGAGGACTCCAGAGGAGAAAAAGATAAAACCAATTAAGAAAGAGCACCCCCTCCAAAAAAAGATTTATTAACCGCAGGTACAGTTTAACATAAAACTTACAATTTTGTTAACAGCATAACAATAGCAAAATAACCAAGAAGGTAAAATTATGTATAATCATACCTGATAATTTTCTTTCCATTAATCATAGCTGATCAATCCATAGACTGGTGGGTTGTGTCCATCTACCAGCAGGTGGAGATAGAGAGCAAACTTTTGCCTCCCTATATGTGGTCATGTGCTGCCGGAAACTCCTCAGTATGTCGATATCAAAGCTCCATCCGCAGGACTCAGCACTTAGAGAATTACACCCACGAAGGGACACTCTGCCCAGCTCACCACCGCCGAAACGGGGGAGGGGAATTAACCCAGCTCATCCCCACACAAGTGGGGGAGGGGAATCCGTCCAGCTCATCCCCGCGGAGCGGGGGAGGGACACCACACCCGCCGATGCGGGGGGATCTGGCTTATCCTGCAACCGCAACCGCGGGAGGAGCTGACTGACCCTAACACCGCCGAAGCGGGAGGGGTACAAAGCTGCCCTACAGCCGCACGAAGCGGGAGGGAGTGCCGGCAGAATTTATGTCTCAATCCAGCCCCGTAAAACGGAGGGGAGAGGAATGCAGCAGCTCACTGTAACACAAAGTCGTCTCAACTCTTGAAGAATCCAAGTGAAAGAAGAACTTGAACACGAAGTCCTCCTGAAGTAACTGAAGGCTAAACTTGAACCTAAAATTCAACCAGAATATAAACAGTACAGATATCTGGGAGGGGCTATGGATTGATCAGCTATGATTAATGGAAAGAAAATTATCAGGTATGATTATACATAATTTTACCTTCCATAACATCAAGCTGATCAATCCATAGACTGGTGGGATGTACCGAAGCAGTACTCACCCAGGGCGGGACATAGAAATCCCTGACCTCAACACTGAAGCTCCAAACCGGGCCTCCGCCCGTGCAGCCACAGTCAAACGGTAATGCTTGGAGAATGTATGAGCCGAAGCCCACGTTGCCGCCTTGCATATCTCTTCCAAGGAGACGGATCCGGCCTCTGCCATCGAGGCCGCCTGAGCTCTCGTGGAGTGAGCCTTCAGCTGGATAGGCGGCACCTTCCCCGCGGCCACATAAGCCGCTGCAATGGCTTCCTTGACCCATCTTGCCACTGTAGGCTTAGCAGCCTGCAGACCCTTACGAGGACCTGCAAACAGGACAAACAGATGATCCGATTTCCGGAAATCATTGGTCACTTCCAAGTATCTGATGATGACTCGTCTCACATCCAGATATTCAAGAGCGGAGTACTCCTCTGGGTAGTCCTCCCTACGAAAGGAAGGGAGACAGAGCTGCTGATTCACATGGAAGCGAGAACCAATCTTGGGCAGGAAGGAAGGCACTGTGCGAATAGTCACTCCTGCCTCAGTGCACTGCAGAAAAGGCTCTCGACATGAGAGCGCCTGGAGCTCGGACACTCTTCTGTCTGAAGTGATAGCCACCAAAAAGACTGCTTTCAACGTCAGGTCTTTCAGAGATGCCCTCGACAAGGGTTCCAAAGGCGGCTTCTGCAATGCTCTTAGCACCAGGTTGAGATTCCACGCAGGCACCACTGAGTGCAGAGGAGGGCGCAGGTGATTAACTCCCTTGAGAAAGCGCACCACATCTGGCTGCGAAGCCAGGGAAGCACCCTTCAGGCGGCCCCTGAAGCAAGCCAGAGCCGCTACCTGGACTTTAAGGGAACTGAGCGACAGGCCTTTCTCCAGACCTTCTTGCAGGAACGCCAACACTGAAGAAATTGGAGCAGTGAAGGGAGAAAGTGAGCCTGCTTCACACCATGCTGCAAAGATACGCCAAACCCTGGCGTAAGCAGTAGAAGTAGAGCGCTTCCTCGCTCTCAGCATAGTGGCGATGACCTTGTCTGAGAAGCCCTTCTTCCTCAGACGCTGCCGCTCAATAGCCAGGCCGTAAGACCAAAGGGAGAGGGATCCTCCATCACCACGGGACCCTGATATAACAGGCCCTGCTCCACTGACAGCCGCAGAGGATCGTCGACTGAGAGCCTGAACAAGTCCGCATACCAGGGACGTCTGGGCCAATCCGGACCCACCAGGATTACCCTGCCGGGATGCTTTGCCACCCGGTCTAGCACCCTGCCCAACATGGGCCAGGGCGGGAACACATAGAGGAGCTCTTGTGTCGGCCACTGTTGGAGAAGAGCATCTACTCCCAGGGATCGAGGGTCCCGTCCTCTGCTGAAAAAGCGCGGCACTTGGCCATTGGCCGATGACGCCATCAGATCTAGGCTCGGCTGGCCCCAGCGCTTCGTGATGTCCAAGAACGCCTGAGCAGATAGTTGCCACTCTCCGGGCTCCAAGGTATGGCGACTGAGAAAGTCCGCCTTGACATTCATGACTCCGGCAATGTGGGCCGCTGAAAGCTGCTCCAGGTTCGCTTCCGCCCACTGGCAAAGACTCATAGCCTCCTTGGCTAGAGGGGCGCTCTGGTACCTCCCTGGCGGTTGATATAGGCCACAGCCGTGGCATTGTCCGACAGGACCCGTACAGGCTTCAACACGAGTACCGGGATGAACTCCAATAACACCAAGCGAATGGCTCTGAGTTCCAGGAGGTTGATAGACCACTTGCCTCTGCAGGAGACTAGAGCCCCTGCGCTGTCCTTCCCAAGCAGTGGGCTCCCCAGCCCATCAAAGAGGCGTCTGTCGTGACGACAATCCACTCCGGGGTCACCAGAGGCAATCCTGCAGACAACTTGTCTGTCTGCGTCCACCAGCTCAGTGCCTTGCGCACTGCTGGGTCCACGGGAAGGCGCACAGCATAATCCTCCGACATCGGAGTCCAGCGCAGCAGCAGAGATAGCTGTAGTGGTCTCATATGAGCCCTGGCCCAGGGCACTACTTCCATCGTGGCCGTCATAGAGCCCAACAGCTGCACGTAGTCCCAAGCCCGAATAGGAGAGGCTACTAGGAACTAGTCCACCTGAGCCTGAAGCTTGACAATCCGATTGTCTGGCAGGAACACTCTGCCCACTTGGGTGTCGAATCGAACTCCCAGATACACCAGGGACTGAGTCGGGCGCAGCTGGCTCTTCTTCCAGTTGATGATCCATCCCAGGGAGCTCAAAAGAGCAACTACCCGGTCCATAGCTTTGCCGCACTCTGCATAAGAGGGGGCTCGGATCAACCAGTCGTCCAGATAAGGATGGACTTGTACTCCTTCCTTTAGCAGGAAGGCCGCTATGACCCCCATTACTTTGGAAAAGGTCCGCGGAGCAGTAGCCAACCCGAAAGGGAGGGCTCTGAACTGGAAGTGTCGTCTCAGGACTGTAAAACGCAGAAAGCGTTGGAGAGGAGGCCAGATGGGAATATGCAGGTACGCTTCCTTGATGTCCAAGGAAGCCAAGAACTCTCCTGCCTTCACTGCCGCTATAACAGAGCGGAGAGTCTCCATGCGAAAGTGCCTCACTTTCCAGGCCCGATTGACCCCTTTGAGGTCGAGGATAGGCCGGACAGAACCTCCTTTCTTTGGAACCACAAAGTAAATGGAGTAACGTCCCTTGCCAATCTGATTTTTTGGCACCGGAACGACCGCACCCAGGCGGATCAGGTTGTCCAAGGTCTGCTGCACTACCACAGCTTGACCGGAGACTTGCAGGGAGAGAGTACAAACCCGTCTCTTAAGGGTTGGCAGAACTCTAGCTTGTAGCCGTCTCTGATGACTTCCAGCACCCACGCGTCTGAAGTTATAGTGGTCCACTCGCCCAGAAACGAGGACAGCCGTCCTCCAATCTGCACTGGGGCGTGGACCAAGGCCCCGTCATTGGGTACGAGACCCTGGGGGAGGACCGGAGGGAGCACCTCCGGGACGACGGTCTCTGCGAAAGGAATGCTGCTTGGGGGAGAAATTCCTCTTGAAGGAAGAGGGGGCAGAGGAACCCGACTTGCCCGGGCGGTATGGAGGTATCGGGACGAGTACTAACCCGAGCCCTGACCTCTGGTAATTTCTTGCCCTTAGACGTGCCGAGATCGGTCACGATTTTGTCCAGCTCGACCCCAAAGAGCAGCTTGCCTTTAAAAGGCAATCTAGCCAGGCGGGATTTAGAGGCGTGGTCAGCAGACCAATGTTTCAGCCAAAGCCACCGCCGCGCAGAGACTGTCTGAGCCATGCCTTTAGCTGAGGCTCTCCAGACATCATACAGCAAGTCTGCCAAATAGGCTAAGCCCGATTCCAGGGCCGGCCAATCAGCCCTCAAGGAATGATCCGAGGGGGAAGCCCGCTGCACCATAGTCCGGCACGCCCTGGCCACATAGGAGCCGCAAACTGAGGCCTGCAAACTTAAAGCAGCTGCCTCCAAGGACGACCTTAAGGCCGCCTCCAATCTTCTGTCTTGGGCGTCCTTTAGGGCCGTGCCACCTTCCACCGGCAACGCCGTTTTCTTAGTCACCGCAGTGATTAAAGAATCCACGGTAGGCCACAGAGAGGCCTCACGTTCACTCACAGCCAAAGGATAGAGGCGGGGCATAGCCCTAGCCACTTTAAGGCTCGTTTCCAGGACATCCCATTGAGCCGCAATTAAGGTGTGCATGGCATCATGCACGTGGAAGGTTCTAGGCGGGCGCTTCGTCCCCAGCATAATGGCAGAGCCAACAGGGGCTGAGGGAGAGACGTCCTCCGGAGAGGAAATCTTCAAAGTGTCCATGGCCTGTAACAACAGGTTGGGCAAATCCTCTGGGCTAAAAAGCCGCGCTGCAGAGGGGTCATCCGCTCCATCCGAGCGGGGATCTATCTCCTCCAAGGAATCCGCAAAGGATCGTTGGGAGACCTCAGACACGCTGCCCTCATCTACATCGGAGGAGACAAAAGTCCTCCAAGGCCTGGAAATCAACCCGAGGGCGTTTACCTCTGGGAACCTCAACCTCTTTATCAGAAGAGGGAGCAGGGGCAGCGTTTTGCATGAGGAAAGCCTGATGCAGCAGCAAAACAAACTCGGGGGAGAAACCCCCCAGACTGTGCACTTCCGCAGCCTGGGCAACAGCCCTAGACGCACTCTCAACCGGCGCTCGCAATAGCGGGGGAGAGACATGCTGCGCATCCAAAATGACGTCCGGCGCGAAACTCCGTGAAGGAGCCGCGCGGGAAGAACGGCGCTTAACTTTAGCCGCTTTTGTGCCGTCGCCCAAATTAAGGGCGTTCATGGCATTAATGTCTCCAACCTCAAGGCCGGCCCCGAAGAAGCCGTCCGAGCCGCGTGGCCGGCCAAGATGGCGGAGGCGAGGAGCGGGGGATGGGCGTTTATGGCGGGAAAAAACCGCCACGCCGGAGGAACGACCGGGACATTCATCGGTCACTAAACTATCACCCATCAAGGGCGAATCAGGTTGTAAAACCCCCGCATCCCCTCTAGAAGCGCTCCAGCGATCCGGGGAGCGACCCTTTGCGCCCTCGCCCTCCGACGCCATTGCCACGAGGAGAAGAATCGGGGAACCCCCTGCCCGCTATAAAAAGGTAAAATTACCTGCTTGCCGCTCCGAGCTGTAACGAACTGGTGTCCCAGTGAGTAGCTGCAATGAACGTTTAAAGAAACGTCGAATTAAACGCCTTTAAAGACGTTTAAAAATATATTTTTTTTTTTTTTTTTAAACGGAGCCAGCGGGAGGGGGGAGAAAAGGAGGGACCTGGCACCACCAGGTTTGCACTTGCTCAAAAGAGCCCTCAACCCCAGGCCTCAACAAAACCTAAGGATTAGGCTTGGAGGCCTAGCCAGAGCTGCTGCTGTGTGTGACCACCACCTGCTGAGGAGTTTCCGGCAGCACATGACCACATATAGGGAGGCAAAAGTTTGCTCTCTATCTCCACCTGCTGGTAGATGGACACAACCCACCAGTCTATGGATTGATCAGCTTGATGATATGGAATAAACAAATACAATACATGACGTAAACTTGAAAACGGTAAACAATAATAAAACTACCACAAAACAGTACCAAAAATATACACTTTTAACAGCACTGGAATTCAAATACCAGAGATATAATAGAATGTTAGCATAATACTAATGATACACCTAATAAACATTAGAACATTCAACATAGATATGATGCTAAAGATTTTCTACAACACAGCTTACCATGTAGCTGAGGGACCAAGAGCAGATATATGATGGGAACAAGATACGTGGTACGGAGTCAGTTGGGATAATTTGATGGTTAGCTAAAATCAAGGCAAGTTCTTTGTATAGTTAAGCAAGGGATAAGAAACTGATCTAAGTTAGAGTATGTGTAGCAAGCTAGTTCAGGTGCAGAAGGAGTGTATAGTCAGTCACTCCTTGTATTACAGGCTTGGGAGAAGAGCCAGGCTTTCAACTGCTTCCTGAAGTAGAGGTAGTCTTGAGTTATTCGTAGCCCCTCTGGGAATAAATTCCAGAGCATGGGGGACTACTCCTGAGAAAGCTCGCTGGCGGGTTTCACATCATACAATTTCTTTTCACGAAGGTACAGAAAGTGATGATCCTTGAAAGGACCTTAGAGGTCTTAAAGGTGTGTAAAGGGCTAATTTATTCTTTAAGCACTCTGGACCATTTTATCTGAGGACCTTGAAAATCAAACAGATTTAAGATTTAGCCATGTAAGATACTGGTAGCCAGTGTAGCTTTTGCAGGAAGGGTGTGATGTGCTCACGCCACTTGCAGCATTCTGAATTAGTTGGAGTCAGAGGTGTGCTGGTAAATGTATAACAGACTCTCTCTCCAAAAAAACAAGACAAGAAAAAAAAAACCCCTGTAGACATGTACATAGCTGGTATTATACTTTCTATTAGTACAAATGATATAATGCAAGCAGCAACCAATTTACAAATAATATTAAAACATACAATATTCTTTACTGTAAAATTGCCACACTGTTGTATCTGCAGCTAACCTATGTTTGCAATTCATCCCAATCTACTAATTCTTTACACAATAAATTTATTGACATTAAATCGGACATATGATTTACTGTCAGACTATTTCTCACCCTATATACCAATCTACCCACTACTTGGAAAATGGAACAGGCAGGATTGTTACACATTCCTACATGGACACTACATGTCAGCAGAGTCCTTCACCTCAATCACACAAGCAGAACATGGACAGACCTTAACAATAAAAGCCCAAAGGAAAATAAAATAAGAGCTCTCAGAGATGTACTCAGATGAACTCATACCTGACACAGAGCCGTGTTTTGGCGATCAACGCTTGCCTCAGGAGTCAAAGCATCTGAGAGAATTAACATGCAGCAAACAACTTATGAAGGTACACAACATTAATACAAGAACCTGTCAAAAGATACCTTATTTTTCCAGCTGTCTTTACTCCATGTCTATACCAAGTCTTTCTTCAAGAAGAGAGAACCTCGTAAAAGAACAGCTTAGCTCCCAGGTAAAGGCTGGGAATGGGGTATTAAGAGGGAATAGAATGGAGTCCTCCAAGTATCTCCAAATTCTCTCCTGTTATTTTTTTTTTAACCCTCAGACTTTGAAAAGGCTGCAAATAAAAGACAGCGCCATGTAGTACCACTCTCCTCCAAAGCAAACTCACCATGGAAAAGGTTGAACCCCCCTCCCCCCAAACCACTAGAAACAAAATACTGCACAGACTAATTAATAAAGAAAATCCTCTGCTTCCAGATATTCTATTAGGAAGGCAGAGTTAAGAGTGCATGCATGAAATACAAATAATGATTTTCACCAGTCCAATGCTTCTCAACCCAGTCCTTGAGGCACATCCAAACAGTTGGGATTTCAAAATAAAGATATATTTGCATACCAAGGAGGCAGTGCATGCAAATCTATCTTATGCATATTTATTGTGGATCTCCAGTGTGTCCTAAGGACTGGGTTAAGAAGCACTGCACTAGCCTATAAAGGAAAACCTGGTGAAAATATCTGAAAGCTTGAGAACCTGCAGCCAAAACTTGAACCAAGTCTCAGAACTTCCTTAGAGATATTATGGTCTTGTGGTTTTATTTCTTTTTGTTACACAGTGGTGTGAGTTTACTTTGTGCACTGGGCAAGTTATGATTTGCATCATAAGTACATAAGTAATGCCACACTGGGAAAGACCAAGGGTCCATCGAGCCCAGCATCCTGTCCACGACAGCGGCCAATCCAGGCCAAGGGCACCTGGCAAGCTTCCCAAACGTACAAACATTCTATACATGTTATTCCTGGAATTGTGGATTTTTCCCAAGTCCATTTAGTAGCGGTTTATGGACGTCCTTTAGGAAACCGTCTAACCCCTTTTTAAACTCTACTAAGCTAACCGCCTTCACCACGTTCTCCAGCAACGAATTCCAGAGTTTAATTACACGTTGGGTGAAGAAATATTTTCTCCGATTTGTTTTAAATTTACTACACTGTAGTTTCATCGCATGCCCCCTAGTCCTAGTATTTTTGGAAAGCGTGAACAGACGCTTCACATCCACCTGTTCCACTCCACTCATTATTTTATATACCTCTATCATGTCTCCCCTCAGCCATCTCTTCTCCAAGCTGAAAAGCCCTAGCCTCCTTAGTCTTTCTTCATAGGGAAGTTGTCCCATCCCCGCTATCATTTTAGTCACCCTTCGCTGCACCTTTTCCAATTCCACTCTATCTTTCTTGAGATGCGGCGACCAGAATTGAACACAATACTCAAGGTGCGGTCGCACCATGGAGCGATATAACGGCATTATAACAACCTCACACCTGTTTTCCATACCTTTCCTAATAATACCCAACGTTCTATTCGCTTTCCGAGCCGCAGCAGCAAACTGAGCAGAAGGTTTCAGTGTGTTATCGACGACGACCCCCAGATCCCTTTCTTGGTCCGTAACTCCTAATGTGGAACCTTGCATGACGTAGCAATAATTCGGGTTCTTTTTTCCCACATGCATCACCTTGCACTTGCTCACATTAAACGTCATCTGCCATTTAGCCGCCCAGTCTCCCAGTCTCGTAAGGTCCTTCTGTAATTTTTCACAATCCTGTCGCGAGTTAACGACTTTGAATAACTTTGTGTCATCAGCAAATTTAATTACCTCGCTAGTTACTCCCATCTCTAAATCATTTATAAATATATTAAAAAGCAGCGGTCCTAGCATAGACCCCTGAGGAACCCCACTAACTACCCTTCTCCATTGTGAATACTGCCCATTTAACCCCACTCTCTGTTTCCTATCCTTCAACCAGTTTTTAATCCACAATAGGACTTTTCCTCGTATCCCATGGCCCTCCAATTTCCTCTGTAGCCTTTCATGAGGTACCTTGTCAAACGCCTTTTGGAAATCCAGATACACAATATCAACTGGCTCCCCTTTGTCCATATGTTTGTTTACTCCTTCAAAGAATTGAAGCAAATTGGTCAGGCAAGATTTCCCCACACAAAAGCCGTGCTGACTCGGTCTCAGTAATTCATGTCCTCGGATGTGCTCTGTAATTTTGTTTTTAATAATAGCCTCTACCATTTTCCCCGGCACCGACGTCAGACTCACCGGTCTATAATTTCCCGGATCTCCCCTGGAGCCTTTTTAAAAAATGGGTGTTACATTGGCCACTCTCCAATCTTCCGGTACCACGCTCGATTTTAAGGATAAATGGCATATCACTAGCAGTAGCTCCGCAAGCTCATTTTTCAGTTCTATCAGTACTCTAGGATGAATACCATCCGGTCCAGGAGATTTGCTACTCTTCAGTTTGCTGAACTGCCCCATTACGTCCTCCAGGTTTACTGTGAAGTCAGTAAGTTTCTCCGACTCGTCCGCTTGAAATATCATTTCCGTCACTGGTATCCCATCCAAATCTTCCTTGGTGAAGACCGAAGCAAAGAATTCATTCAATCTCTCCACTACATCTTTGTCTTCCTTGATCGCCCCTTTTACCCCTCGGTCATCCAGCGGCCCAACTGATTCTTTTGCCGGCTTCCTGCTTTTAATATACCGACATTTTTTTTTTTACTATGCTTTTTTGCCTCTAATGCTATCTTTTTTTCGTAATCCCTCTTGGTCTTCTTTATCTGCGCCTTGCATTTGCTTTGACACTCCTTATGCTGCTTCTTGTTATTTTCAGACAGTTCCTTCTTCCATTTTCTGAAGGCATTTCTTTTAGCCCTAATAGCTTCCTTCACCTCACTTTTCAACCAGGCCGGCTGGTTGAAAAGCGTTTTTAATGATTTGCATATACAGTGCACATCGGATAAGCGCATGCACTGTTTAACTACATGCCGTACTTCGGTCCTGTTTTTGTCGCCATCAATTTCTATGGGGACAAACTTTGGTTTAGTGCACCACTGATAAATGCAAGATTCGCTTATATACATGGTTTAAGACTGCTCCTCTGCAGGAAAGACTCCGCATAAGCGTACACATGGAATATGGAAGCCGACTGGCACGTGACAAAGGGGCGGTAAATTTGAAATCTCGTTGGTTAACTGCCACAGGCAGAAGAAGCGAAAGAATGTTGTTAGAGTGTACACTGGAGTCGTTGTCACGCAACTGTAAGACTTTAACACTGGCTGAACGAAAAGACGTTCTTAAAAAATTAGAAAACAAAGTCAAGCATCTATTGCTAAAGAATATGGTGTCAATCCCAGTCAAATTTCATGTATCTTGAAGTAGAAAGACCAGCTTCTGGAAGACTGGCAAAACAATACAAATCCACAACGGAAACGGGCAGAAAAAGCTGAGAATGTAGAAGATGCTCTTCTTTGTTGGTTTTCTCACGCCAGGAGCAGACAGTTTCCCATCTCTGGTCCACTGCTTATGGAGAAAGCTAATCAGCTAGCTGAATGTCTTGGACTAACTGAATTCAAAGTCACTGTTGGATGGTTGAAAAGATGGAAGGAGAGGAACAACATAAAATTCAAGAAACAGTGTGGTGAAAAACAAGACGCTGATGACTTTGGAGCTGAAAATTGGGTTGTTTCAGTCCTTCCTACCATCTTGAACAAATTTGCACCTCGTGACATTTTCAATGCTGACGAAAACGGTCTCTACTGGCGAGCGATTCCTGATGGAACACTTGCATTCAAACAAGCCAAAACTATAAGAAGTAAAATGTCGAAGGACCAACTGACAATCTTCCTTTGCTGCAATATGGATGGGAGTGAGAAGTTGGAACCACTCGTCATTGGAAAGAGCAAACAGCCCCGTTGCTTTCCTTTGGGCTTTTATTGTTAAGGTCTGTCCATGTTCTGCTTGTGCGATTGAGGTGAAGGACTCTGCTGACATGTAGTGTCCATGTAGGAATGTGTAACAGTTCTGCTTGTTCCAGTTTCCAAGTAGTGGGTAGATTGGTATATAGGGTGAGAAATAGTCTGACAGTAAATCATATGTCCGATTTAATGTCAATAAATTTCCTGTGTCATATGAGGCTAACGCAAATTCATGGATGACTGGGGAAATTTTGAAGCAGTGGCTAAAGAAGTTAGACACTAGAATGCGGGCACAAAAGGGTCAGATTTTGTTGCTTTGTGATAATTGTGCTGCACACAGTGATGTCGTCAGGCTGTCTAACGTCAAGGTGGTCTTCCTGCCACTAAACACTACCTCTCTGATCAGGGCATAATAGCCAATTTCAAACAACATTATCGGGTTCTTGTGCTACATCGTCTGATGAGCGTTATGACCAGAAGGGCAAGGATAAACATGCTGTTGAACTGGTTCGTAATCTATCACTGTTTATTTATTTAGATTTTGCTCACACCTTTTTCAGTAGTAGCTCAAGGTGAGTTAGATTGTGAGCCCTCCTGGGACAGAGAAATATCCAGAGTACCTAAATGTAAGTTTGTACCTGAGGCAATGGAGGGTTAAGTGACTTGCCCAAGATCACAAGGCGCAGCAGTGGGATTTGAACTGGCCACTTCTGGATTGCAAGACCGGTGCTCTAACCACTAGGCCACTCCTACACTCCACTGTTGGATTCCCTACATATGCAGAAAGAAGCCTGGAATCATGTTACACAGACGACCATTGTGAACTGCTACAAGCGGGCAAGCTTTTTTTAGGGATGTGGAGAGGGATGAAACAGATGCAGAACAGGCTATTGACATCCCAGCCGATGTTACTGAAGAGGAGTTTCATCACTACATAGCTGTTGATAATGATCTACAAACAGCTGACGACAGCACTGATGTCCAGATATGCGCCTAAATGCAGGCAACAGCTGACGATGAAACAGATGATGAAATGAGCAGCGAGGCACATGCTGACAAAATTCAACAAGCTCCTGTCACTTTTGCAAGAGTGCTGGATAGTCTCAACACCGTGCGGGCTTATCTGGAGGCCACTGGATGTCAGTGCTATGACAGTTTTTACCATCTGGCAGACGTAGTCTATGGAACTCACAGACACAAGAGTGTACAGAGGACTATGACTGATTACTTCAAGTAAGCCTAACATCAGTTAACAGAGACTGTATAACGTCAGTTAACGGAGACTGTATACTGTACATATGTTTATCAGATGTCAAGCTTCTTTGGGTCACAATGGTTAAGTGCACGCTCTAGTTAACTGCAAGTATTTCTTTGGTCCCAGACCCTTAAGCGGATTGCACTGTATAGCATTTTTTACTATTTATTTGTTACATTTGTACCCCACATTTTCCCACCTATTTGCAGGCTCAATGTGGCTTACATAGTACCGTAAAGGTGTTTGCCAATTTGGTTGATAACAAATACAAGTTTATACTGTGGTCAGAGGTAGGTGTGAGTCAGGCGTCATGGGGGTCGAAGGGAATGAAGCTTTTAGATTGTCCAGTACGATCATTGGTAATGCTGTGTTGCTGGGTGTGGGGATTTACGTTGGATCGGTGGGATAGGCCTTTTTGAAGAGGTTGGTTTTTAGTGATATCCTGAAGTTTAGGTGGTCATGGATTGTTTTCACAGCTTTTGGGAGACTATTCCATAGTTGTGTGCTTATGTAGGAGAAGCTGGATGCATAAATTGTTTTGTATTTAAGTCCTTTGCAATTTGGGTAATGTAGGTTTAGGTATGATCAAGATGATCCGATTCTGTTTCTGGTTGATAGATCTATGAGGTCGGTCATGTATCCTGGGACTATGCCGTAGATAATTTTGTGGACCAAAGTGCAGATTTTGAAGATGATCTGTTGATTGGGAGCCAGTGCAGTTTTTCTCGAATGGGTTTAGCACTTTCGAATCGTGTTTTACCATATATTAGTCTGGCTGCTGCGTTTTGGGCGGTCTGGAGTTTTTTTGCGAGTTGTTCTTTACATCCCGCATAGATTCCGTTACAGTAATCTGCATGACTTAGGACCATTGATTGTATTAGGTTTCAAAAAGTTTCCCTCAGGAAGAAAGGTTTTATTCATTTGAGTTTCCACATTGAATAGAACATTTTCTTTATTACGGTGTTTACTTGGCTCTCGAGAGTAAGGTTGCGGTTGATTGTGACGCCGAGTATTTTTAGGCTGTCTGAGGTAGGGAGGGTGTGTCCTGGGGTGTTTATGGTTTGGGTTTGTAGTGGTTATGCTGAGATGAGAGGATGAGGCAGTATGTTTTTTCGGTGTCAATTTCAATTGGAATGAGTTTGCCCAGGAGTCCATTATGTCCAGGTCATCATTGATTTCATTGGTTATTTCTGTCAAGGCGTGTCTGAAGGGAGTGTAGATTGTAACATCACCTGCATAGATGAACGGGTTTAGGCCTCGATTGGATAAGGATTTTGCAGGTGGGACCATCAGCATGTTGAAGAGAGTATAGCTGATAGTGGTGATCCTTGAGGTACTCCGCAGGCTGCTTTCCACGGTGGTGATGTGTTTGAATTTGATTTTACTTGCTATGTTCTGGTGGTTAGAAAGCCCTTGATCCATCAATCCAGAAATGGCCAAGGAGTCTTAGTATATTGTGGTTTACCATGTCGAATGCGCTCGACATGTCGAATTGGAGGAGAAGTATGCTTTTACCGTTGGCTATTTCCTGCTTGAATTTGGCCAGGAGAGTGACTAGGACAGTTTCAGTACTATAATAACATAGTAGATGACGGCAGAAAAAGACCTGCATGGTCCATCCAGTCTGCCCAACAAGATAAACTCATATGTGCTACTTTTTGTGTATACCTTACCTTGATTTGTACCTGTCCTTTTCAGGGCACAGACCGTGTAAGTCTGCCCAGCACTATCCCTGCCTCCTAATCACCAGCCCCGCTTCCCACCACCGGTTCTGACACAGACCGTATAAGTCTGCCCAGCACTATCCCCGCCTCCCAACCACCGGCTCTGGCACAGACCGTATAAGATGACAGCCACAACTATTTCCTTGGATGCCACATGACAGGAAGCGACATCAAACGCCTCCTCTGACACCACCCTCTATATCCTGGAGGAGCTTGCGCAGTTTATTTTATCCCTGTTCTTAAATCATTTCTTTGTTTTTAATTCCGTTCACTCCCTACTCCCCATCATGCTCTGTTTTTTTCACAACACATGGCATCAGGCAGTCACAGGAATGAGTGTAGCTTAACTTTTTTTCCCCCTCTCACAAGAAAGAAAATAAGCATTTTAGCCTTCAGACCACCCCTTTCTTTTTTATTTTTCTTTCAAAATGATACCTACAACCTATGCTATTCAAGCATTCCCCTGGTAATCAGATACACATACATAACAGCAAAATGACTTTACAGTGGGTTCTGGATTAGCAAATAACCATTTCTAGGGCACGAGACCCTTCCATTTCCAAGTCAGGTGTTTTTCAACTGGAAGTAAAAGTGATGAGTATTGTTATTTAAATATTGAATCTGGTTGGGGGGGGGGGGGGCTCTGTCAGCCTTTAAATGTGTGGCATGGGAGGGGGAATTTGGAGACACAGGGAGCACCTTATGCGAGTCCCATCCAATATTCAGCCGGGGCTTACATAAATGTTTAATGCGGGTTCCGGCTGAATTATCATCTGGGATGTGCATAAGCCCCAGTGGCTTCATTATTTAGCCCTGGATATTCAATGTCCAATGCCTGAACATGGAATTGAATATCCAGGGCTAAATCTGCCCAATGGCAGTTCAGCATTTACAAAAATGCTTACTGCCACAGGCTGAAGATATCAGCGGTTTGTTAACAAAATGGAAAGGGGAAGCGATTTGACATACATAGTAACATAGTAGATGACGGCAGAAAAAGACCTGCACGGTCCATCCAGTCTGCCCAACAAGATAAACTCATATGTGCTAGTTTTTGTGTATACCTTACCTTGATTAGTACCTGTCTTTTTCAGGGCACAGACTGTATAAGTCTGCCAAGTACTATCCCCGCCTCCCAACCACCAGCCCCGCCTCCCATCCTTATAGTATTAAGGATATTAGCCTAATATAAAAGTGTATTTTAGTTTATATAGTATATTATATTATTTATTTAGTGTTTCCTTCTTAAGAGCATACCTTCTTGTTACCCTAATTACGATAAATGACTATAAATGAACAGCTGTCCTAGGGGTGGGTGGGAAGACTAAACTAGATCCTGCAGTACCTGCTAGATTCTGTTAATGCTGTGGTACAGAGTTTTTAAAACTAAGTGGAAAAGACTATGGAGATTAGCTGTTAAAATTTGCTTTGTATATTTTTTGTTTTGCCTAACACTAACCTACAATTCCTCCTTTAAACCCCAATCTTTAAGTTCCCAAAGCACAAAGCAAAATAGCATTCACTTACCAGAGAAATGTCCTCTTCTCTCAGAACTTCTCAGAAAGAAAGTTCAGTGGGACCTTTCCTCTTTATATAGTTTTGAATCTAAGGGGCCTTTTTTAAACAGGCTCTTTGAGCTGACTCAGCAACCTATGCAAGTATTCTACTTCCCCACACCTTAATTAACCTTTCTACGGTTACAATCAAAGTGGTTTACATATTATATACAGGTAATTTTTCCTCCACAGGAGTATTATGCCACTGTACATAGATGTAACGTCCAGCTAACCATAGGCCTCCTCCCCCACTCTTATACGGCTCCCCACATTCTACAGCACCGAGGACTTTTTAAAATAAACACCCTCTTTTTTTTTTATCGCAAAGCACTAGTGTTGAAATGTGCACCGCTCTATGAAGTCATGTATAAAAAAGTCCTAAACAGAATTTACGTTGATCTGGAGGCGGTTGGGAGTTTAGAAGGCATCACACACACCTCTGCTCAAATTCATCTAGAAAACATAAGGCTCTCAAAACAACAACAACAAAAAAAAAACAGGTCAAAGAATGGCTCAGGTGGCAAGACATTTATACCTTACACCAACCAACCTGTTTGCATTTGTTTTCAAATAAGCAATACCATAGTTTCAGAGGTGGACTTAATGGATCTGTCAGCTCTTTCTTTTAACTATGGCTATAAATACATACTGACGATTATCAACATCTTCTTGAAATATGCTTGGGCAGCGACTAAAAATAAAACTGGTCGTGAAGTGGTCAAAGTCTAAAAAATACAAACTGTCAAGGGTAAAGAGTTTTTAAATAAACCTGTACAGACATTACTAAGAAGAAAATGAATCTGCCATTTTGTGAGCAGCAATGATGTAAAAGTGGCCATGGTAGAGAGGTTTAACTGAACACTAAAGTCTAAAATGTGGCGGTACTTCATGTCATATGACACTTTTCGCTATGTAGGTGTATTGCAGCCCACTCTACGTAGCTATAAATCGAAGTTTTCACAGAGCAGACCAATCGACGTGACACCTCTGCTTTCCACTTTGCAAGAGGCAATCACTTAAGACTGCCGAAAACAGTAAGCCGCTCAGATAATATTTGATGGGCGTAGTATAAGCCACTTAATAAACTTGAAAAGGTGCTTTTCAAAAGGGGTTCGAACATAGTAACATAGCAAATGTACGGTCCATCCAGTCTGCCCAACAAGATAAACTCAGTTTACATGGTATGCAATACTTTATAGTATACCCGAGTCTCATTTCTCCTTGCTATTATCAGGGTACAGAAGCCAATGTTGAAGCTCTTTAAAATTTACATGGGCCGATAAGATAATTACAACAATGGGTGTGTTAAACAGTGGGCAGAAGCCTGTTTACAAGATACAGGATTACGAGGGGAAGGTTCTTCTCACACCGAAGAACTATCAATAATCAATCCTGACACTGACAGGGTCTACTGTACTGAAAAAAGTTTTGAAAGGAAGAGGTTGGAGCAAAAACATGTGTAGTGAAATGGAGAGGCAGGCCTGAGATATTAACAGCTGGATGCTGGCCAGTGACTTCTAAGGCTGCACACCAGAATCAACATGGACAATGAGGGGGTTTTAAAATTGTTACCTAGCAACACCTCTGCAGAAATATTTCTGTAAAGCACCAGTTCTAATTTTACAGTACATTTGACCTCAGACACTCTAGTTTCTCGTTGTTTTCCTTCCAATGTTTCAATGTTCTTTTCCACTGATATATTCCTTAACGATACTTTGATTTTGTCTCGTATAACTCTTCACAATGTAATCCATAACCGAATTGTAACAAACTGTATTTCCATCATTCATAATGTATTGTAAGCCACACTGAGCCCGCAAAAAGGTGGGAAAATGTGGGATACAAATGCAATAAATAAATAAATTTAGAAAAACCTCTGGATCTATAAGTCCCTTGGGAAGTGGGTTTGGGGAAATACAGTACCCACATATATGGGACAAACATTATGAAAGACCAATTTTACATCTTGATGGGGTACGCCTTTACTGGCTGAAACATTTTTAGTATGGAGAGTTTATTACTCAAGCTTGGAAGCTTTAACAGAGAGTATGAACTAAGATTGTCGAATGGTACGATAACCTGCCCTGTTAATCTCTAATGACCCCCCCCCCCCCCCAATCAGTAGAACAGTAATGAGAAATACAGGCTTACTGGTGTCCATCTGAGCAGACAGAGAACAGTGTTGCTCAAATGTATACTTAAGTAAAAGTAAAACGAATAACACATTTAAAAATTTACTTAAGTAAAAAAAAAAACCCAAAGTTACTGCCTAATATAATATTTTGAGTAAAAAGTAAAAGTACCATAATTACACTGAATACAACTATTAAACATTTTTATCCCAACAATTTTATTGCTCTACAGTTCAATCTACTTTGCTTTTAGTAAAACTAAATTTTGAAAACGACTGTCCACCATAGCTAAGTGGGTCTGCAAGCATTGATCAAAGGAATCTGTTTGAAACACTTAACTTCCTTACTATAGCATCATTGTCATTATCATGTGCATTAGTAGTAGTGCTAATTCATCGCTTCCATCTTCTTTTGTTATCATTGTCATTCTGTCCAATTACAGAGAAGCCTTTCACAATGTTGAAATCATTGTCTGTTGTTGTACTATTTTTTGTCTGATGGCAAACTCCTCAGTCTTAAGGCCAGACACTCTCATAGGCTGTATTCCCTGAACACCAAAATTTAAAATGAGATGATCCACTGTTTGTGTGAAGAGGTTTGCAATTGCAAAATCCTGTTCCAGGTTTTGCCATTTCATTTGGTTTACTGAGGAATGATAAATTTAGGTCATTATTCAAATGGACTTGGGGAAAATCCATTGCTTATTTCTAGGATAAGCAGCATAAAATGTATTGTACTGTTTTGGGATCTGCCAGGTACTTGTGACCTGGATTGGCCACTGTTGGAAACAGGCTGCTGGGCTTGATGGACCTTCAGTCTGTCCCAGTATGGCATTACTTATGTACTTGGGATTCTGAATGGAATCTTGCTGCTCTTTGGGGTTCTACATGGAATGTTGCTACACTTTGAAATTCTGCATGGAATCTTGTCATTCTTTAGGATTCCAGAATCTTGATACTCTTTGGGCTTCTACATGGAATGTTGCTACTGTTTGGGTTTCTCCCAGGTACTTGTGACCTGGATTGGCCACTGTTGGAAACAGGATGCTGGGCTTGATGGACCTTTGGTCTGTCCCAGTATGGTAATACTTATATTCTTAATGAGCACACAACATGGGCCTGCTTAAATAGTGAGCAACCGACCTAAGGTGAAGACTACAGCTATAACCTCACCATAGTCAAGATCAGTGAGAAATCTGCAGCTCGTTATGATTAGGATTCAATTTGTCAAGGAACTGATACAATATCAGAAATATGCACATTAAACCAGCACCCATAGAACAGACACAGAATAAATGTTAACGCAATATAAATGAGACATCGTGATAAATTGCACGGAGAACAGGTGAGGTCCAGCTCTGGACGGGTGGATGCTGTAAAGCTAGGCCGGTCAGGAGGTTTCCCTTCGGTAACTCTGCAGCAGTTACGTTTTAAGCCGCTCACCGTCTGTTCTCTGCCTCAGAACCCGCCCCGGCCGCTCTTAACGTTACTCACGGAGATTTCTTCCTCCGAGGCGGTAGCCGAAATGTTCCAGACAAAGACGGTTTTGTCGCTTCCTACGGGAACCCGGAATTCCATCACCTCAGGCTTCATCATCGGCGGCGCCCGCCCGCCACTCGCTCAAACCTACCTGACCCCGCCTCCTTTTGGGCGGCTCGTCATCACGTAGGTCACGTCGAGCGTGCCGGCGTCGCAGTCTCCATGGCAACAGACGCGCTGGCGGCAAAAGGGTGGAAAACCGCTTGAGCGCTCCTTCCTTCCAGTCGCCTCTCCTATGGTTTGAGGTGTCCCCTCTTAACAGGGGGGGGGGGGGGGGGAAAGGAGGAGGTCCCCCCCGGCAGAATGACTGCGGGATGCCGGCTGCGGCCTCTGTTACTCCCCTTCGCCTTGCTCCTCTCCTTGCACTGTAACTCCTGTCAGGCGCGTGCCTGTCTCTCTGGTGACGACGACGACAAGGCCGCCGTCCTGAGCTGCAGTGAAGGCCAGTGCCTGTGCCACAACGACCGACTGGTCTGCACGGGTGACCGCGTTGGCGTGACGCTGCGGCACGTACCCGTCGTTAGGGACTACAACGCCACCTTCTTCGTCCTGTGAGTAGCGCTCGTTCTGCTCTTCATGGCTTCTAGGCTGTCCGGCATCTCTTCCCTTCCCCCCCTTTCCCCCTTCCCCCCTTCCCCCCCTTTCCCTCCTTCCCCCCTACCCCCTTTCCCCCTCCCCCCCTTTCCCCTTCCCCCCCTTTCTCCCCTCTCCCCCAGGGAGGGAGGCACGGGGGTGTGGAACTTGAACAAGAATGGGGGTCCTGGAACTCTGAGGGGAGGGAGGGAGGGAGGGAGGGGGTCCTGGAAGGGGAGGGAGGGGGTCCTGGAACTCGAAGGGGAGGGAGGGGGTCCTGGAACTCGAAGGGGAGGGGGAAGGGGGCCTGGAACTCAGAGGGGAGAGGGAGGGAGGGAGGCCCTGGATATGGGTGGATGGAGGGCCAGGGGAGAATGTAGAGTTGATGCACATGTAGTGGGGGAGGGCAAGGGACAGAGGAGAATTGCTGCACCACGATGGATGGAGGGGGCAGGGGAGAGATGCTGCACATGGATGAAGGGGGCAGGGCACGGAGGACGTTTGCTGCATATGGATGAATGCAGGGAAGAGAGCATAATTGGTGCACATGGGGGACACACTACACTCTCTCACTCACACAGACACACACATTCTGTCTCTCTCTCAATCACACATACTCACTCTCTGACACATACTCACTCGCTCTCTCTCACACATACTCACTCTCTCCTAACAGTTCCCTTAAAAACATAATTGCCATTAGAGGACAACCTTCCTAGAGCCCGTTTCATTTCTTTCTGAAACGGGCCTTTTTTACTAGTATACAAAATTCTATAGCTACAAACTGGTATTCATGATCTGTTCTGCTATTTAAAGAAACTATTCTTCCATCAGCATGCTAAAAAAACCAAAAACAATGTCATTTTCATAGTCCCTATCTGGATGCTTTGTTGCCGCAGGAAAGTGTTCACGCCACTACCCAGGTAGTAACTTATTTTGCTAAAAAGTCATTCCGTTTTGCTTTGCATGTGCAAAAATGGTCTTCTCTTGTATTTTATTTTAAAGAGATGCTTAGTGTCGTTTGCTATGTTTGCTTATTTGCTGTATTTCATGTTATCTATGGCTTATGCGTGAAATACGCTTTGTCACATATCCTCCTTTTTTCCCCCTCCCTCTTCATTATTGTCTTTTAGACAAATATGTACAGTGCTCCTCGCTTCAAGATTGTTATTCATTGTCTTACCTGTATATTGAAAATCAATAAAAATACTAAACTTAAAAAAAAAATAAAAAAAAAAAATAATTTTTCGATCCACTTCGATAACAATAGCCATTTCCTGGCTCACTCTACCTGTCACACTTGTGGTAGAAACTGTGAGCCCTCCAAAACTGACCTACTGTACCCACATATAGGTGACCCCTTCACCCATGAGGGCTATTGTAGTGGTGTACAGTTGGGGGTGGTGGTTTTGTGTTGGGTTATGGAGGGCTCAGCAGACAAGATAAGGTGGTAACGGTGAGATGTGTACCTAGGAGCTTATATATGAAGTCCACAGCAAGGCCCCCTAGGGTGCCCCATTGCTCTCCTGGAATGGAAAACAAAAATGAGAATGTTATAATGCCTTTGTATCGCACCATGGTGTGACATCACCTCAAATATTGTGTTCAATTCTGGTCGCCGTATCTCAAAAAAGATATAGTGGAATTAGAAAAGGTGCAGAGAAGGGTGACGAAAATGATAAAGGGGATGGGACGACTTCCCTATGAGGAAAGACTAAAGCGGCTAGGGCTCTTCAGCTTGGAGAAAAAGCGTCTGAGAGGAGATATGATAGAGGTCTATAAAATAATGAGTGGAGTGGAACGGGTAGGTTTGTTTACGCTTTCCAAAAATACTAGGACTAGTGAGCATGTGATGAAGCTACAATGTAGTAAATTTAAAACAAATCGGAGAAAATTTTTCTTCACTCAACGTATAATTAAACTCTGGAATTCGTTGCCAGAGAATGTGGTAAATGCGGTTAGCTTAGTGGAATTTAGAAAAGGTTTGGATGGCTTCCTAAAGAAAAAGTCCATAGACCATTATTGAATGGACTTGGGTAAAATCCACTATTTCTGGGATAAGCAGTATAGAATGTTTTGTAATTTTTTGTGATCTTGCCAGGTATTTGTGACCTGGATTGTCCACTGTTGGAAACAGGATGCTGGGCTTGATGGACATTTGGTCTTTCCCAGTATGGCAATACTTATGTACTTATGTACAGATTGTTCCATAGCGTCCCACAGATCAATCCAGAGACTGGTGGGTTATGTCCCTCTGCCAGCAGGTGGAGATAGAGAGAGCTTCTGAGGCTCTATATGTGGTCATGTGTCACCATTCCAACCTCAGTATTCTCTCTATCTAGCAGGTGGATGGTCATAACTCTGCAGCTCTGGATTGGGACTCCTCGCCCATTCCCTCGGGATGAGTTGAGTGACCTGGGGGTTGAGTTGCTCGCTGAGAGCTGAGCTGGGATACCTGGTGGTGCCAGGTCCCTCCCTTTCTCCCCCCACCCTTCCGCTGATTTCTGTTCTGACTGTGTTGCAGCACGTGAGTTAATCTCCTGTTAAAAAAAAAAAAAGAGGAACTTTTGGCAGCACTTTTGTTGGTAGTGCAGTTTCTCACAGTAGAGGATATTGCTAAAGCCTTTTGCCTGTCAGCAGGGAGGGGGAAGTTTTCGCTGTTGCCTCTCATCAGCAGGGCATATGGCAGCCCCATCGGAGTCCGTGAAGCGCTCGCTGCTCTCAGTGTGGGAACAGGAGAGCAGTGTCGGGCGCTTGTGAGTACTGCTCTCGGGCTTCTCCGGAGCAGGACGGATCGACAGCGGGGCAGGAGCGTTCAGAACGGAATCAGTCAGTTCCATTGCTCGGGGCCTCGAAGCGTTCCGTTTCCTGCCCTCCGGCAGATGATTTTGGCACCATTGCGCTTGTAAAAGGGAAGGCTGTTTCAGGAGCGCGGTCTCGGAAATCAGCTGATTTGCGATCAGCTGGAACCGTGGCAGCAGGTTCGGCAGGGGCGGAGGAGAAAGATTTGGATGCGGTGCGCTTTGTTTCCCGCGCTGAGTCCCCTTGTGCCGTTTTTTCAGGCGCCATTTTGGATCGGGAGGGGAAGCCGGCTTCGGGGCCTTCTATTCCCTCCTCTCAACCTCCAGCTTCTGTTTGGGCTGATACGTTGCAGGAGAGGAGCGCTGAACAATCTGAGAGCCTCTTCTCTCCAGAATATGTACTTTTGCTGCACAGAGCGTTTGTACTCAAACGCTCAGGAGGGGTTCTTGCAGGTGAGGGGTCTCTGGGGGGGGGGGGGGGGGCTCTCCAGAAGATTCCTCTGTTGTTCCTGCCGCTAGTTTTATGAGACCTCGGGTTGAGACCTGGAGGTCGATTTAGGATCCGATGTGGGGTCAGTGGTAGATGACGGTCAGTTGTCAGTGACATCACAACTGACCCGGTCGGAGTTACTTGAGGAAGGGGAGTTGCCGTCTGAGGATGGTGATGACCCCACGGCGGCACTATTATTTCGCCAGGAAGAATTGGCGAATCTCATTGTTAAGGCACTGGAGATTTTACATATTTCTCCTCCGGAGGGTAGTTCCTCCGTAGTAGCTCCTTCCATTATGTCGGGGACTAAACGTCCAGCCCGTACCTTTCATATTCATGAAGCTATGAAGGTACTTATATCGGCCCAATGGGACAAGCCGGAGGCAGGCTTGAGAGTTGCGAGAGCCATGGCGCGTTTATACCCGCTTCCAGAGAGTGAGCGGGAAGATTTGCATTTGCCCACAGTTGATTCGTTAATCACAGCGGTCACTAAGCGGACTACATTGCCAGTAGAAGGTGGCACGGCACTTAAGGATCTGCAGGATAGGAAGTTGGAGTTTTCCTTAAAAGCGTCCTTTGAGGTAGCATCTTTATCCATGCAGGCATCGGTCTGCGGATCCTATGTGGCCAGGGCTTGTCTGTCTTTGGTACAGAAGGCGGCGTCCATGGAAGAACTGGTAGCGAACTTGCTGTCACACGAGGCGGGCCTGCTGTATGATGTTCTTCGTGCGTCAGCCTTTCGGTGGTGGCCCGTCGTTGGTTGTGGCTTCGGCACTGGTCTGCGGACACGGCTTCTAACTCTCGGCTGGCGCGTTTGCCCTTTAAGGGGAAGCTTCTGTTTGGTGAGGAATTGGACAAGATTGTTAAAGATCAGGGAGACCCAAAGGGCCGGCGGTTGCCAGAGGATAGGCCTAGGTCTTCTACTCGGACGGGCGCCAATCGAGCCAGGTTTCGTGATGTGAGGCGCTATCGCCCGGGACGGTCAGGGGTCTTTTCTAAGCCCCGTTTTCCGCAGAGACAGTAGCCGTTTCGGGGGGAGCGCCGCTCTGGCGGTGCAGCCTCTGGTCCCTCTAAGGGAGCTTGTGCCCAATGATGGGGCCTTGGTCCATCTTCCAGACTCGATAGGGGAACGGCTGTCCCTTTTTCTGGGAGAGTGGGCCAGGATAACTTCAGATGAATGGGTGTTGGAGGTAATTCGAGATGGTTACAAACTCGAGTTTGTTCGAAGTCTGTCAGACTTTTTCGTGGAATCTCCTTGTAAGTCTCTAAGGAAAAGAAGAGCGGTCAGAGATACTTTGGACAATCTGATTTGCTTGGGGGCTGTCGTGCCCGTTCCAGTGGCACAACACGGTCTGGGACGTTATTCCATCTATTTCATAGTGCCAAAGAAAGGGGGATCCTTTCTTCCGTTTCTCGATCTCAAGTGAGTAAACAAGGCGCTGTCAGTGCGTCATTTTCGCATAGGAACTTTGCGGATCATGATAGCAGCGGTGCAGCCCGGAGAGTTTCTTCTCTCGATCTCAAAGAGGCGTACTTGCACATTCCCATTTTGCCGCCTCATCACCGGTTTCTTCGGTTTGCGGTTCTGGGGCGGCACTTTCAGTTCCAGGCGCTTCCCTTCGGGTTGGCAACAGTTCCGCGGACATTTTCCAAGATTATGGTTGTGGTCGCAGCGTTTCTGCGGCAGGAAGGGGTTGCGAGTGCATCCTTATCTCGGTGACTGGTTAATACGGGCTCCTTCCTTTCAGGACAGCGTTCGAGCAACAGACAAGGTGGTCGGGCTGCTGTGTTCTTTGGGCTGGATTGTCAACTTGGACAAGAGTCATTTGGTCCCGTCTCAGTCATTGGAATATCTAGGGGTGCTATTCGACACCAGTGTGGGCAGAGTTTTCTTGCCGGAAGACAGGAGATTGAAGTTACAGACGCAGGTACAGAGTATTCTGCGCAGCCCTGCTCCCAAAACCTGGGATTATGTCCAGGTCTTGGGGACCATGGCGGCAACGCTGGAAGTGGTTCTGTGGGCCAGGGGTCACATAAGGCCTCTGCAGAGATCCCTGTTGAGTCGATGGTCTCTGCTGTCGGAGGATTACTCGGTTCGGTTACCCTGGGAGCCGAAGGTCAGGATGGAGATGTGTTGGTGGCTCCAGGGTGACCATTTGAGTCGGGGATGCCCCTAGCGGTGCCGGATTGGGTAGTGGTGACGATGGATGCCAGTCTGTCAGGCTGGGGGGCCCATTGTCAGGGTCTTATGGCTCAGGGAGCCTGGTCCTAGAGGGAGTCATCTTGGTCCATCGTTTGGAGCTCAGAGCAGTGCGTCTAGCTTTACTGGCCTTTCAAGCGACCCTAGCGGGGAGCTCAGTTCGTGTCCTTTCCGACAATGCGACGGCGGTGGCCTATGTCAACCATCAGGGGGGCACCAGGAGCGCTCATCTGGACGATGAGGCGCGGTGGCTATGCCACTGGGCGGAATTTCACTTGACGCAGATTTCGGCAGGTCATATTGCGGGGACACACAACACCGAAGCAGATTTCTTGAGTTGTCATACTTTGGATCCGGGGGACTGGGAGCTCTCCGATCAAGCGTTCTCATTGATTGCGAGCCGGTGGGGTGTTCCGGTTATGGATTAGATGGCACGGACGGGCAATGCAAAAGTGGAACGGTTTTTCGGCTGTGGCAGAGACCCTCAGTCTCAGGGGATTGATGCTCTTCTGCAGCTTTGGCCTCTGGCGGGCCTTCTGTATGTGTTTCCACCATGGCCTATGATAGGCAGGATTTTGGGAAGAGTAGCGACGCATCCAGGTCAAGTATTTGTGGGGCCGGACTGGCCCAGGCGTCCGTGGTATACGGATCTGGTGCGCCTTCGGGTAGGTGCACCGTTACGGCTTCCAGTTTGTCGGGGGCTGTTACACCAGGGGCCCATTTTAATGGAGGATCCCTCCCCATTTGGTCTTACGGCCTGGCTATTGAGAGGGCCAAGTTGAGACGGAAAGGTTATCCGGAGGAAGTGATTGCCACTATGTTGCGGGCTAGGAAGCGTTCCACTTCAACAGCCTATGCTAGAGTATGGAGGACCTTTGAGGCATGGTGTGCAGCGGCAGGTCAGTCGGCTGTTTTGTTTCGGCGATCTTGGCCTTTTTACAGGATGGTCTGGAGAAATGTCTGTCGTTGAGCTCCTTGAAGGTGCAAGTAGCAGCCTTGGCTTGTTTTAGAGGCTGTATACGAGGCTCTTCCTTAGCCTCTCATCCGGATGTTGTTCATTTTTTGCGGGGGGTTGATCATTTGCACCCTCCGTGGACTCCAGTGTTTCCGTCATAGTGCTTAAGAGCTAACTGCACACAGACTAAACAAGAACAAGGCAAGGCATACAGGCAAGAAACAAAGCAAGGCAGAAGTGCTACACAGCACACCAACTCACCCAGGGACCTTTGGCGTTGCAAAGGCAAACTAGAGAGTTCCCAGCTGGTTAATAAAGGCAATCTCACAGCTGAGATGGTGAGGCATAGTACCAAATATCCCAAGCAAGTCTGGAAGGCTGGAAGATCTGGACCGGACTGGAATGACTTCTGGAACATGCTTGAGAAACAAGAACAAGACAGTCCATAGCAACCACAGGGTCCGACCACCAGGGGGCAAAGTGAGCACAGACAAGGAAAATAGTCACAATCATGACACATATTTGCAGAAAGAACATCCATTACATTTATTATGTCCTCTCTCTGCTTCCTCTAAATATGGATGTGCTCGTTGGATTAATATTTGCCCTAGATTTCGAGATCTCGTGTAAGCAAATCGGGGGTCCGATTGAATTCCATGTAGATGTAATATCGGCCAGTGCTTCTTTATAATTTGTTTAATCTGAGTTGCTCTAGGTGAAAAAGGTAGAACACATGTTAGAACTTCGGGTTGCCTGCTTGTGTCATGTCGGGGTTGTAGCAGCCATTGTCTGTGGCTGTTAGTAGCTCTCTTATGTGCCCTTTTCACAATCTTTCTAGGGTATCCTCTCCGTATGAATCTTTCTCTTAGTAGTTCTGAATGATATAAATAATCTATTTTGGAGTCGCATAATTTCCTTGCTCTCAAAAATTGCCCTGTAAGAATAGCTTCCTTTTGCGCTATTGGGTGGAAACTACTGTAATGTAATATTGAATTTGTGTCTGTCGGCTTGTGATACAGTTGAGTGTACCATCATGGAAGGTTATTTGGATATCAAAAAAATTCACTTTGAGGCATATTTTCAAAGCACTTAGCCTTCCAAAGTTCCATAGAAACTTTCCATAGTTTCTATGGAACTTTGGAAGGCTAAGTGCTTTGAAAATATGCCTGTGTGTGTATCCCTATATTGATCTCAAATTTAATATTGGGATCACATCTGTTGAGATATTTACAGAATGATGTCAGCGAGTCATTGTCACCCCTCCATATTAGAAATACGTCATCTATATACCTTTTCCAATTAATGATGTTTGCCATATGCAGTGAGTTATACACATATAGATCTTCATAATGCGACATGTATAAACACGCCACAGTGGGGCTACTGTAGCCCCCATTGCCACGCCCCGGGTCTGCAAATAAAATGTTTCCTCAAATTGGAAATAGTTACATAAGATTACCTTCTGTGCCATGGAATTCAATAACTCTACTTTCTGATGAGACATCTCAAGACTCTGTAGATGTTGATCAGTGAGTTCCAAAGCTGTAAGTTGCGGGATCACAGTATATATGGATACCACGTCCATGGTGACCAAAATTACTTCTGTGTCTTGGATAGATAAACTCTCCAGCATCATAATAAGGTCCGCTGAGTCTCTAACATAAGATGGAGTGGGTTTTACAATCGGTTGCAAAGGATAATCAACATACTGTGATAATGGTTCATGTAGGGACCCTTGGCTGGCCAATATTGGTCTACCTGGAGGATTGTGGAGATTTTTATGTATTTTGGGCACAAACCGTATACGTGGAATCCTAGGATGTTGCATCATTAGATATCTGGCTTCCCTGATGGACATTATACCTTCACTGGTCGCTTGTTGGATAAGGGTTTTAATGTCCATAAAATATTGCTGTGTGGGGTCTTCCGAGAGTGCTCTGTTGAATTCCAAATTCTCTAGTTGCCTGTACACTTCTGTTCTATATGCTGTGATGTCTTGGATCACAACTGCCCCTCCTTTAGCTGCCCTCTGGATGATAATGCTATCATCTTGTTTTAGTTCTTCCAGAGCCTTCCACTGGTTCTTAGTTAAATTGTTGTGAACATATTGGCGTGATTTTTCAACTTCGTCTAAATCATCCATGACCAGACGTTGAAATGTTTCAATTATTGCGTCTGGGGGGCTTGGGGGCATCCAAGTTGATGGAATCCTATATTTGGATAAAAAGGTGGAAGTATCCGTCTCAATGTTTGTGGCTTCCGTAGAAGAATCCCCAAAATATGCTTTTAATTTCAGTTTCCTAAAGAAACATTATAGATATTGGCGATTCATAAAGTTGTCATATTTTGCTGATGGTACAAATGATAACCCCAATTGTAACACCTCAGCTTGGTGGGCAGTGAGGAGCTTGAAGGAGAGATTGTCTATCAGTCTTTCTGTGATCGCAGTTGCCGGCGGTTCTTGCCAGACCTGGTATGGGGTAGAGACTGGTCTTCCGCTGTGGTCATATCTAAAAAAGAAGAAGAAGAGGGTACGGGGGCCGTGACAGTGGCTTCAGTGGGTCTTGATCCCTGTTGTGATCTCCCTACTGGTTCTTCCTCTGATGAATCACTGGATGTGTTGGTAAATCCAACATGCCTCATCCATCTATATCTTCTATTGGTATCCATCCATGGATACACGTATCCCCTGGTATAATCTTGTTTCATCTCTTTTGTACTTGTTGATCTTCTGTGTACGTATCTCCTGTCTATATTTCTCCATAGTGTTGTTATGTAGAGTAAACTGTGATTCAAATGAGGAGCGGTCCAGGGAGCCCTTAATTTATTTATTTATTGTTTGCATTTGTATCCCACATTTTCCCACCTCTTTGCGGGCTCAGTGTGGCTTACAATAAGATATGAATAATGAGAATACAGTTGTTACAAATTGGTTATGGGTTACATTGTACAAGTTATGCGAGATAATCGAATTATCATTAGGAATATCACAATGGGACATCCACAGGGAGAGTTTGGGAGGAGACAATGGGAAGCTTAAGGGCAGTGTTAAGACACATAGGCACATGGTGTACATATTCCTGTAAGTATATGTATGAGTAATGTGGAATTAGGGGGGATGAGAGATCATAAGTGGATGTGTGATGCATTTATGTAAGTGAGTGTGGGCTCTATGTGTTTTGGTTTTTTCCGTAAATTGTCTCAAATAGTGTTGATTTACACCGTATATGTATGTAAACAAAGAAACTGACACCTATTATAAAGAAGAATAATCAAAATATTTTATTTTTTTCAACTGTCCTCCGTCGGACAGAGGCAGCGTGGGAACACCACACTGGAAGCAAAGTCTGCTTACACAATATATTTTTAGCAATAATACAGAGATATATATTTGCTCAGCAGTAATACAGAGATATATGCTTGCTCAGCTTTGCTTTGCTTAAGATACCTATCTTCTCCTCAGTTTAAATACACTTACATTCATACTGCACCCAATGTGTGCACGTCAGCAGCCCTTTTCTTTGAAGCTTGTTCTTACATTCCTTATCTACAAATGTCTGCAAGCAACATTCCTTCTGCTACCCTGCACACAGCATCTCTGTCTCTGCTTCACAACAGGCTGCTCAAGGTTGATTCTATGACTCCCTCATTGTTTTCACAGGTTTGTGACTCATAGGTCTTTTGCCTTAATACTTGCACTTCACTGACCATAGGAACTTTATACTGTTCAACGGTTTCTCATTATATTTATGCAGCATGTTTATTATTATTAACAAATCCTCCCTTGAACCTTGTAAAGCAAGGTTCACCAAAATTTCATGGTTATAGTTTTCATCACTGTTAGACTGGGCATCATCCTATAAATAGGTAACACCTCAGGCCGTCATGGCAATGACCAACATTTTCTATCAAACCACAGAACTTTCGGGAGTCATCAGTAACCCAGGACAGTTTGGTTCATAGTCACTGGTGTCAGGCATCATATTTTGTATCTGAGTTACCATGGTCATTTTCAATGAATCTTGACATGTTCGTCTGCAGCAACCAAGTAAACAAGGCAAACAACATAACAAGAGTCCTGCAACACATATGAAAAGAATACATCCAGTCACAATCCCTCTTAACCATGGACCTAATCCTCCAAACCAATTTTTTATGGTATCCCACCATGACGTGTCTAATATCCCTTCATAATCACTTACTTGAATTCTTGCTAGAGAAAGAATGCGCTGCATTGCATTTTTCACAATTATTGATTGATTTCTAATAACTGCACAACATGAGGTATCATTAATAAGTTCACAAACATCATCATCAATCTGCCTTTGTAGGACGGTTAAAGCAATGTCCAATTCATGGGTAACAACATGTAATAATGATTGTAAATTGTCTAATTAACATTCCTAATTCAGCAGTGACAGCTGGTTCTGCAAAAGGTATCCAAGATGTTGTAGTGTTGCTGCGGTAGCTTCAGAGCTCTGATAAGGAGGCTGTTTTTGAAATTCCTCGTCTGCCTTCATGCATGCTGTTTCACGCATCTGTGTCTCAATTTTCATTTTATCAGCATGGTATAAGTCTGCTGCTACTATAAAAAGATTTAAAACATGTAAGTGTTTCTGCAAGGATTTTCCTTTTTTGTTTTGTTGTATGTATTTTAAAACAGACAACAGCTGAGTTCTTACCAATGAACCACCACCTGGCCATGATAAAAATGAATCCTGTGAGGCATATCCAGCCCATTTCTCACAGACCTTTTGAATAACGGGTGCCTCAAAGGGAAAAGTATCCTTAACATGCACAAGGGGTGAGCAATTCTTTCGGCTATCTACATACAAAACATAAGGAGTGATAGATATTTCTCCCTGACCCTCTGCAGCGGGTTGAGGGGATAGTTCGTTCTTAGACTGAAAAGGTCTCATGATATAATAACAAACAATGCCTAAGCTAGCAAAATACACAGCAAACAATAATATAAATAATGAAAGATACAAGAATAAAAATAAAAAAGCAATTTTTCAAAAGACTTTGCTTCTAGATATACTCACGGTTCAGCTGATTGACAGTCTATAACCTACTCAATCCAGGCTGGCCATTTCTGGAGATCATAGGAAAGAAAGTCACAAGATTACCAATCCAAAAACTTAATCCGAACGACGGCAGCCGCGTCCTGCCGCGGTCGCCAATTTGTTGATTTACACCGTATACGTGTGTAAACAAAGAAAGTGACACCTATTATAAAGAAGAATAATCAAAATATTTTATTTTTTTCAACTGTCCTCCGTCGGACAGAGGCAGCGTGGGAACACCACACTGGAAGCAAAGTCTGCTTACACAATATATTTTTAGCAATAATACAGAGATATATATTTGCTCAGCAGTAATACAGAGATATATGCTTGCTCAGCTTTGCTGTGCTTTGCTTTGCTTAAGATACCTATCTTCTCCTCAGTTTAAATACACTTACATTCATACTGCACCCAATGTGTGCACGTCAGCAACCCTTTTCTTTGAAGCTTGTTCTTACATTCCTTATCTACAAATGTCTGCAAGCAACACTCCTTCTGCTACCCTGCACACAGCCTCTCTGTCTCTGCTTCACACCAGGCTGCTCAAGGTTGATTCTATGACTCCCTCATTGTTTTCACAGGTTTGTGACTCATAGGTCTTTTGCCTTAATACTTGCACTTCACTGACCATAGGAACTTTATACTGTTCAACGGTTTCTCATTATATTTATGCAGCATGTTTATTATTATTAACAATAGATGGGTCTTCAGTAATCTGCGGAAGGATGCTTGTTCGTGGATCGCTCTTAAGTTGCATGGCAATGAGTTCCAACGTTGCGTGCTCGTGTGAGAAAAGGTTGACGCGTGTAGCGTCTTGTATTTCACGCCCTTGAAAGTAGGGAAATGGAGGTTGAGGTATGTTCGGGAAGATCTCCTAGCATTTCTGGGTGGTAGGTCAATCAACTCGGACATGTAGGCTGGGGCTTCGCCGTGAATGATCTTGTGGACTAGTGTGCATACCTTAAAGGTGATGCGTTCCTTCAGCGGAAGCCAGTGTAGTTTCTCTCGTAGTGGTGTTGCCCTTTCATATTTTGGTTTACCGAAGATGAGTCTGGCTGCTGTGTTCTGGGCTGTTTGAAGTTTCCTCAGTGTTTGCTCTTTGCAGCCTACGTATAATGAGTTGCAGTAATCCAGATGGCTGAGGACGAGGGATTGCACTAGGTTACGAAAGATGAATCTTGGGAAGAGTGGTCTTATCCTTTTCAGTTTCCACATGCAGTAGAACATCTTCTTAGTTGTGTTGTTTGCGTGGGTTTCAAGTGTTATGTGGCGGTCGATAGTGACTCCAAGGATTTTTAGCGTTTCTGAGATTGGAAGGTTTAGGTTTGGTGTATTTATCGCGTTGAATTCGTTGGTGTTGTATTGGGAGGTGAGTACCAGGCATTGAGTTTTTTCTGCATTTAATTTCAGACGAAATGTGTCTGCCCATGTGTTCATGATGTTTAGGCTTTGATTGATTTCATTGGAGATTTCTTTGATGTCTTGTTTGAAAGGGATATATATTGTCACATCATCAGCGTATATATGTGGATTGAGGTTATGGTTTGATAGGAGTTTTGCTAGAGGGATCATCATTAGGTTGAAAATAGTTGGTGAGAGGGGTGATCCTTGTGGGACTCCACATTCAGGTATCCATGCCTTGGACGTGGTTGAGTGTGATGTGACTTGATACGAGCGCATGGTTAGGAACCCCTTGAACCAGCTTAGGACATTTCCTCCAATGCCGAAGTATTCAAGTATGTGTAGTAGGATTTCGTGGTCGACCATGTCGAAGGCGCTTGACATGTCAAATTGTAGGAGGAGTATATTGTTCCCGGTTGCTATTATTTGTTTAAATTTGGTCATAAGGGTGACTAGTACTGTTTCTGTGCTATGGTTCGACCGGAATCCGGATTGGGCATCATGCAGTATTGAGTGTTTGTTTAGATAGTTTGTGAGTTGTTTGGTTACCATCCCTTTGGTTAACTTGGTTATTAGTGGTATGGATGCTACTGGTCTGTAGTTGGTAATTTTGCTCAAGTTTTTCTTTGTATCTTTAGGAATTGGGGTGAGTAAGATTTTTCCTTTTTCTTTTGGGAAGAGTCCATTTTGTAGCATGTAATTTACATGCTTCGTTAGGTCAATTGTGAATTGTTGAGGGGCTGATTTCATGAGGCTGTTTGGGCATGCGTCTAGTTTGCAGTTGGATTTGGCATATTTTTTGAGAGTTTTAGAGATGAGGTCTTCTGGTATTGGTTCGAACTCGGTCTAGGTTCTGTCTGCTGGGTGTGCTCCTTCTTCTGGGTCCAGACAGTCTAGAAGAGTGGCGTATTCTATGGGACTGGCGGGTATTTTGTGTCGTAGTAGTATGATTTTCTCTTTGAAGTACTTCGCAAGGCTGTCGACGTCTGGTATGTTTTTACCGTTATTTGTAACTGGTGTGGTATCTAGCAGTTTGTTCACGAGGCTGAAGAGTTTATGTGTGTCTTTGTAATTTGATCCTATTATTGTTTTGTAGTGTTGTCTTTTTGTCTGTTTTATGGTGTATTTGTATTTTCTCCGAAGTAGTTTCCAGTCGTTTCGTGTTTGTTCGTCTTTCTTTTTGTTCCAAGCTCGTTCTAGTTTCCTGACTTGTGTTTTAAGTTTTTTCAGCTCTTCGGTGAACCATGGGTTTGCTTTTTTCCTGTGTGATGTTCTGGTTTGGGTTGGGGCGATTTTGTCTAATGTTGTTGTACATAGCTCATCCCATTCTTGGAGGAATTGGATGGTGTCAGCGTTTGTTGTCCATTCGTACTGGTAGATCTGTTGCCAGAATGTTGTGGAGTCTATTTTTCCTCTCGTTGTGTATGTTGTTCGCTCGGGTTTATTGGTCGTGTTTAAGTGTGTTTTTCGCCAGCAGAGAGTGACATTTGCTTTATGGTGGTCTGACCATAGTGTAGGTGTCCAACTTGTGTCCGTGATCATGATAGTTGAATCCGATTCGAATTTGATCGTTATGATATCTAGTGTGTGTCCTTTTTCGTGAGTCGGTTGCATGTAAGGTGCTTGCAGATCCCAAAGTTTTAGGAATTCTTTGAACTCTCGTGTGCTTGGTGAGGTGTCATCTTCTAGGTGTAAGTTGATGTCTCCTAGTATGAGGATGTTTGAGGAAGATACGCAGGAATTCGAGATGAAATCCATGAGTTGTGTTTGGGAGTCTTGCCATTTCCCTGGAGATCTATAGAATAGGATTGTGTTGAGGTGGCCTATTAGATTTGGATGGTTGATTCTTGTCGATGCAATTTCGAGTTGTGGGGAGGTAGATTCACCTGTGATTGTGATGGTGAATTCGGGTTTGTAAATTATAGCTATTCCACCTCCTCTTTTTATTCCATTCCTTGTCCAGTGGGTGATTTTGTATTCTGGTGGGCATATTTCTAAGATGGCTGGATCTGTAGGACTATGGAGCCAGGTTTCTGTGATAAATAGGAGGTCTAGTTTATCTGCGACGATCCAGTCTAGTATGTCTACTGAGTTCCTTACTGCTGATCTTGCATTGATGTATCCTAGATGAATTGAGCGATATGGTTCCAAGGGAGGGTTTGACGTGTTTATTTTTATTAGTTGTCTGTTCCTTCGGTGGTTGAATTTGTTGTTCTTGTTGTTTTCCTCATTTTGTCGATTGTGCTCGTTTCCGGAGGCTATTCCTCTTGATTGGTTATTGTGTCTTTGGTTTGTTTTCTATTGCTGCCTCCAGCTCTTTCTTTTCCATCACCAATTGTTTTTCCAATTTATCAATTGTGATTAACATCAGATCTAGCGAGCATTGTGATATGATGTTGTTCCATTGAGTTACAAATACTTTATCATCCAAAACTCTTGGCTCCTTGTTCCATCTAAGACCCCGAGGGATTCGTTGTTTGTGACGGTACTCAATGAGTGTTTTAATATGGAATTCAGTATGTGTCACTAGTTTATTAATTTGTATTAATGTTTATTTATTTATTGCATTTGTATCCCACATTTTCCCACCTCTTTGCAGGCTCAATGTGGCTTACATTATGCCGTAATGGCAGGCACCATTACCAAAAGGAGAGATACAGAACATTATTGCATTTAAAGAGAAATATAACATAAATTAGAAATAAAAAGTATATAAATTATTTCAGGTGTAAGAGAACTAGGATAATATGAAACATTCAGTAAAGACACTTTGATTATAGTAAACAAATATCATGGTGAATATAATAAACAGATAGTAAGAGAACAAAGATAACTTGATTCAGGTAGAAGTTTTGGTGTCAATTCAATTATGAAGAACCTTTGTGATAAGTCTCATTAAACAGGTTGGTCTTTAGTAGTTTCCGGAAGGTTACCAAATCTTGCGTTGTTTTTATGTCAAATGGTAATGCATTCCATGCTTGCTTACAGGTGTTGGAGAAGTTAGATGCATATATTGATTTATATTTGAGTCCTTTGCAATTCGGGTAGTGGAGATGTAAAAAAGTATGTGATGATCTTTTTGTGTTCCTTGCTGGTAAGTCTATGAGGTCAAACATATATATCGGGGCCTCGTCATGAATAATTTTATGAACCAGGGTACAGGTTTTGAACGTAATTCGGTCTTTTAGTGGGAGCCAGTGTAATTTCTGTCTGAGGCGCTTTCGTATTTCATCTTTCCAAATATTAGTCTGGCTGCAGTATTCTGGGACGTCTGGATTCGTATTATATCATTCCAGTCAGTACTAATGCTATGGCCCAACGAGAATAACCTCTCCCCACTTGACAGCTCTTGAATATGCTCCAGCGAGAGACCAGACTTACTGTCTCATCCTGTCACCATATTATCCCCTCTAGTATTACTGAATTCTATTAGGTTCTGGGGACTTAAAGTATTCCGGTTTCTTCTATGTATAGAAACTTCTTAATAACATAGAAACCTATCCTTTCTAATACTTATGTTATGTCTCAAAGCAGCAACTAGGTTTGTGAGCCCTTGGGCCGCTGCCAAGGAGCAGCAGTGGCAGGCAGAACCACCACAACCAGCACTGGGCTAACACACACACAAAGCAGAGACTGCAGACAGGGATAAGCAAAGGAGGAACACACTGGACAAGAACGCTTGGACTGGAACACAGGACTGGAGCAAGGCTTCTCCTGCACTTGACCACCCTTCCCCAGGAGTTGAGCCCCTGGGTGCAGGCGGCCGGCAGGACTTACCGGACTGGGCAGGAACTGGATACCAGCAGGAAACACACAACAGAGTCAAGACTACAAGCTGACAAGCAGCCACTAATAAAGAACACAGACACAAGACAAGGAAATGCAGACCAGAAACAAGACTAGGAACTAAACAATAAAACCAAAGCTAACTACACACAAACAAACAAGAACCAGGCAAGAACTCAGAATAAAACTGGACTAGGCAGAAGTGCACAGAGCACACCCACATACTAGGGACCTTAGACGATGCAAAGGCAAACACAGAAGTTTCTAGGTGATTAATAAAGCCCATCAGCTGCTAAAGCTCAGCTGCAGCAATCACAAGGCTGTTCAGGTACAAACAAGGAAAGCAATTCTGGCAGCCCGGAAGATCTGGACTGAACTGGGCTGAAGTCTGGAACGGGTGACAGTAAACAGACAGTCCATTGCAATCACCAGGTCTGGCCACCAGAGGGCGAGGTGAGCGTGACAACCTATAAATTATAATGAAATACTCATTTATGTACTATGAAAGTGTTATGATAGTGCTCAGTGTTCAGTGTCTGTCTTAAAGCTATGTTGAGTATTATTAGGAAAGGGATGGAAAACAAACACGAGGATGTTATAATGCCGTTGTATCGCTCGATGGTGTGACCGCGCCTTGAATATTGTGTCCAATTCTGGTCGCCGCATCTCAAAAAAGATATAAAGGAATTGGAGAAGGTGCAGAGAAGGGTGATGAAAATGATAAAAGGGGTGGAACAACTTCCCTATGAGGAAAGGCTAAGAAGGTTAGGGCTCTTCAACTTGGAGAAAAGGCGGCTGAGGGGTGATATGATAGAAGTCTACAAGATAATTAGCGAAGTAGAGCGGACAGATGTGAAGCGTTTGTTTACACTTTCAAACAATAGTAGAACCAGGGGACACAAGATGAAGCTAGAATATGGTAGATTTAAAACAAATAGGAGAAAGTTTTTCTTTACTCAGCGTGTTGTTGGACTCTGGAACTCGTTGTTGGAGAACGTAGTGACAGCAGCTGGCCTTGGGGGGTTTGGACAGATTCCTGAGGGAAAAGTCCATTGAACATTATTTAAAAAAAAAAGGGGGGGGGGATAAAATGGGAAAAAAATTATTATTTTTTTTTTGGGGGGGGGGGGGGGGGGGGTTGCCAGGTTCTTGGGGACTGGATTGGCCGCTGTCAGAGACAGGATGCTGGGCTTGATGGACCCTTGGTCTTTTCCCGGTATGGCGGTGCTTATGTGCTTATCTAACCTTGAAAGTTGTATTTTTGGTGGCGATCACTTCAGCTCGCAGAGTCAGTCATCTTCAGGCCCTAGTAGCTGATCCATCTTACACTAAGTTTCATCACAACAGAATAGTTCTTCTCACGCATCCTAAGTTCCTTCCTAAGTTGGTGTCGGATTTCCATCGTAACTGGTCAGTTGTTTTGCCAAAATTTTCCCCAAAATCTCATGCCCATCCTGGCGAAAGTGCACCACTCACCTTGGAGTGCAAAAGTGCCTTGGCTGACTATTTGGAGCGGACTAAAGCCCTTGGACAGTCCACCCAACTTTTTGTTTCTTTTGACCCAAACCGGATAGGGGTAGCCATCAGCAAACGCAATCTGCTAGCCAGTTAGAAATCGTGTATCTCCTTCAAGTATGCCCAGGCTGGGCTGACTCCTGAGGGTCGTGTCATGGTTCATATCGTCAGAGCCATACCTACATCAGTAGCCCACTTGAGATTAACCTCCATTAAGGAGATATGCAAAGCTACGACGTCTTCAGTCCATACATTCACATCTCACTACTGTCGAACAGAATACTCAACATGACAGCTACTTTGGTCAGACAGTCCTGCAGAATTTGTTTGCTGTCTAGAATCCAACTCCACCCTCGTAGACCCATTTTGTTCTGTCCAGCTGTACTATCACAACTACCTGGCTATATTTTCAGGTTAATTGACTTCAAGTCCTCGACATTTCATTTCCCTACTGTCCTAACCTTTGTTTTGGTGAGCTTGGTTTCTAGGGGTTCCCACATGTCAGAATACATTGGGCCCACTTGTCCTTGAAGAAAACGAAGTTACTCACCTGTAGCAGGTGTTCTCTGAGGACAGCAGGCCCAGTATTCTCATTTTCTCTCCCACCTCCCCTTGGAGTTGTCTTCTTCACTTTTACCATCAGGCTGAGGTACTCATGCTGGTCGCTGCTAGAACTTTCCTAAAACTATATGCATTAGGCAGTATCCACAATGGTCTCCGTTGGATGACATCACCCACATTTGAGAATACTGGGCCTTGGGGAAGTGATGTCACCGAGCCAAGATGGCTGCTTGAGCGAAGAGCTCCGGCTGCCCCAGAGCAAAACCATCAGCTTTGAGCGAACAGATTAGCGAAAACGGGACGCCAGCGATCCTAATAAGTGTTGGAAGCGAGTGGGAACAGAATGAACATAAGCTCCTGGGTGTCAAAAGCTTAACTAGCAGGATTCGCTTATACAGGGCCTAGTACGTCGGCATCGCATACTGACGCTATGCGAAAAACAACGACGACGGAATTGGCCATGCAAGAAAAAGCGCCACAACCAATTGAGACGGGCTCCCAATTGCTTTTTACACAAGAGGCAGAACAATCCCCAGAAAGAGACCCCTTGGTGGAGATACGAGAATGGCTAAAAGAGATCACAGGAGAACTGAAAGCTATGTGAACTGACCTGAACACCCTAGGGGCAGATCTCAGGGGTGAAATCGGTGCGCTGGGACTACGAGTAGCAGAAACGGAAGAGCGGCTAGAGGAGCACATGGAGATATTGCAGTCAATTAGCGAACAGGCTGGCGAGGATAAGCAGAATATGCAACAACTATGGGATAAAATGGAGGACATCGAAAATCAGGCAGACGCCATAATCTAAGATTTCGTGGACTACCAGAAATCCCAGCATACACCAATTGTGAGTCGGTAATACAGCAAATGGCATGTGCGCTGTTGAAAGAGGTATAGATCAACAAAGAACCATCAGAGATTGCGCTAGAATGGGCGCATAGATCGTTAGGGGTGCCTAGAAACAATCAGCCCAGAGATATGGTTGCCTGCTTTGTGGACTTTAAATTGAAAGAAAACCTACTAAAGGCATCGAGAGAGCATCCAGAATTTCGATGAGACACACATCAAGTTGGAATTTATCAAGACCTGGCATTATCCACTCTCCGAAGACGTGCAGAACTGCGCCCGCTTACACAATACTTACGAGAACAGAAAGTACAATATCGCTGGAGCCATCCCTTTGCACTGTGCTTCTATAAGGACGGCAAACTTCACCAGATACGGCAAGCGTCAGAAGCAGCGCGGATATTTCCAGAAAAAGAGCTGGCAAATCTGGCAACAACATCACGACAACTGGGGACGCAACGCCAGGTTAAGCCAAGATGGCAACGAGTCGCAACTGGTAAAGGGAGACTACAAAGACAACAATCTGACTCTACCCTGAAAAGGGGAGACACCCCGACGACTGGAACGAGTTGATGGAGGCTCAGTATTAAGACAAAATGTTTACGGAGTGAATCCACAGGGCAGACTGAAAGTCAGATGAATACGATGTTTGCTTAGTAATCACACAATGTATAATATCACATAGACAACAACGATTGTTAGATGATGTTAAGGATGGTGGCTCTGGGGCACGGGATTGAAACTGACCCCTATTAAACACCTGACTGAAATATGGAAGGTGATTCTTGGTTGATGGAGAGGGAACAAGGGGTGGGGGGGGGGGGGGGGGGGAGGTACAAGAGAAGTTTCCACAGATGGTACAAATTGATGAGTTTCCTGGTAATAAATCATAGAAGGAACACGAGAGAGGGACAAAATCTAACTTACATAACATATAAAGATGGGGGCACTTACTTTCTTGACACTTAATGCAAAAGGCCTAAACTCCCCAGCAAAGCGGCAACTACTATTTAAGGAGGCGCTGCGTCTGGAGGCAGATATAATTTTTGCACAGGAGACGCATCTATTGCCAAACCATGAACGAGTATGCAAAAATGGCCATTATACGGAGATATACTTTGCGTCTAATCATTTAGAGAAAAAAAAAGGAGGGGTATTGATAGCACTGACAAGAAGGCATCCCTGGCAGGTACAACGCATAGTAAGGGATAAGGGAGGGCGATATATCATATTGATTGTGCAGCTGGGTAATGAGACTTTCACCTTGGTGAACATCTATGCCCCAAATGAGAAGCAAGGGCACTTTTATATGGCACTTTCAGAGCTCCTGACTCGCTATGTAGATGGGAAGTTGTTGATCGGGGGGGGGGGGGATTTTAACTTGACACTGCACCCCCAAATGGATAATACAACCCCGGGGGTTAGGTATGCCCGGGCGGATAGGGCAAAGTTGCATAAGTTCATGCATACCTGGCAAATGACCGATGTATGGCGACACTATTACCCAGTCTCCCGTGACTATACATATCATTCGGCCATACATGGGACATATTCGCAAATAGATCTCTGGCTGGGGGGGACAATCTCTGATTCAGCGGATGCAGCACATACAAATACAGAACAGGACGTGGTCTGATCATGCACCGGTGACTTTAAAACTAGAATGTACAGGTGCTAGAACTAAATGCCCGATGTGGTGAATGGATGATAGCTTGCTATCTGACCCGGCTATTATGATCAGTCTAGAAAAGGAGATAAAGGAATTCATTATAACAAATGACACGAGAGAAGTAGGAGATATGATCCTGTGGGAAAGCTTGAAAGCAGTAATATGCGGGCAGATTATATCCTTACAGGCCCATAGAAACCGAGAAAAAAAAAAGACAAGATACAGTAATTACATGGCGAACTCGCAAAGTTACAGGAAATGGCTAAAACCCAGCAACAAAGGCAAGCTTTGGAAACGCAGGGGCACCAAATTCGGATGGAGAGTTACAGCTAGCTGAGGTGGCCGAACACCTACAAAAAGTGAATCAACAGTATTTTGAGTTTGGAAATAAAGCCTCGCGATTGTTAGCGCACAAATTAAAGAATAATAGAACAAAGAATTACATACAGGTGATAGAAGAGAGGGAGGGACAACGATTAGATACAACAGACGAGATTAGTCGTGCCTTTGTACACTTGTTTAAGCAATTATGCACTGAGGATACAAACCCAGGGAGGCAGGCAATACGGGATTACTTAGAGGAGGTGGAATTACCACAGCTTACACTTTCTGATAAAGACAAGCTTTCAATACCCATTACAGAAGATGAAGTTCGCTGGGCGATCAAAAATCTTCCTAAAGGGAAAGCACCAGGGCATGACGGGTACACAAATAAATTTTACAAAAGCTTTGAAAAACTTCTCACACCCCTACTGACTTGAGCACTCAGTGCAATTGAGCACATGGAGCTACCATACTCATGGAGACTAGGTCACATAAGTGTCCTATTGAAGCCGGGGAAAGATCCGAAGCAATGTGGATCCTATCGCCCAATTTCATTGCTAGATATGGATTATAAAATATTGACTAAGATACTAACCAAGCGCCTACAAACGCTTATGCCATGCTTAGTAAGTGATGATCAGACTGTGTTCATAGAAGGTAGGCAAACATTTGACAACATCAGAAGAGCCATACATATTATAGAGGAAGTTAATAACACACATCAGCCAACGCTCATTCTCTCCTTAGACGCAGAGAAGGCATTTGATAGAGTGCATTGGCCTTATATGTTTGAGGTGCTGAGGAAAATAGGAATAACAAGCCGATAAATAGCTTGGCTACAATGCTTATACGATCAGCCCCTAGCGGCACTGAATATAAACGGGGAACACTCAAGTGTATTTCAACTGGTAAGGGGAACACGGCAAGGTTGTGCATTGTCACCACTGCTGTTTGCCCATACATTGGAACCCCTGGCCCAGGTAATTCGATCGCAAGCCAATATACAAGGCATTAAAATAGGACACAAGGAGCACAAAATCATGCTCTTTGCAGATGATATATTATTAACTGTGACAGAACCTCAGTGCTCGCTGGAAGGCATAGAACAATGTTTACAGCAATTTGGGATAGTATCAGGCTTCAAGGTTAATATGTTTAAGTCAGAGCTCATGGGGATAAACATAGCGGATGACACTATTAGACAGATACAACACCAATTCCCCTTTCGCTGGACAACACAACATTTGAGATACTTGGGAGTCAACTTGACACCCAAGGTGCATGATTTATATAAGGTCAACTTTCCTGCCAAAGTGCGAGAGCTATTTCAAGACTTGGATAGATGGGAGGGGCTAGAGCTCTCTTGGATGGGGAGGATACAAGCTATAAAAATGATGGTCTTACCTAAGATACTATACCTATTTCTAGCAATGCCGCTCCCACTGCCTTACAACTTTTTTCGGCAACTAAAGCGTAAAACATTTGCATTTATTTGGCGACATAAGCCACCACGAGTACAAGCTGAGATGCTACATGCCTAAGAGGAAGGGGGAATGGGAGTACCAAATTTCTTCCATTACTTCCAAGCAGCGCAGTTAAGGGTCTTGGCGGCTTGGGTAAGGGATGATAGGAAGCCATGGTTGCAAATTGAAAAGCATTGGATAGGGCTTAACCAACCAGCTACACTCCTATGGTTGCCTAGAACACATATAAGAGCTATGGCACAACTTTTACCTGAGGCCATACGATTCCCATTATTGACATGGAGTGAAATCCGACAGAGGTTCTGCCCTAATAGACAGTATTTCCGCAAAATGTACTTACGGTTTGCACCGGGTTTTGGATGGGAAGAAGGGGATAAAATCAACAAACAATGGGAACAGAGAGGATTGAAACACCTAGGGCAAATATGGGAGGAAGGAATAATGCGCTCCTATGAGGAGCTACAAGAAGAGTTTGATCTCCCACCACAACATGTTTTCTATTATACTAGAATACGAGACTATATTTCTAGAAAAGCTAAGAAAGAATTACAGCAGGAGGAGACGGAGATAGAACGAGCAGTAGGAGGTGGGAGCGTCCAGAGAAGCGTTACACGAATATATGCAGCCCTGCAGACACTTAAAAGTCCAATTACACAATACACACGAAAATGGGACAAAGGACATGGGGACCAACCATGATAATACAGGATGGGAGCGAGCAATAGGTTCACTATTGAGGGGCTCTGTAAGTAGTGCCATGATGGAAAGTGGATATAAGATACTATATCGTTGGTACTACACACCTGATAGAATAGCTAAAATGATACCAGGGGCATCCAATCACTGTTGAAGAGGATGTTCAGATGTGGGAGATATGCTCCATATATGGTGGTCCTGCCCAAAAATTAAACAATACTGGGGAGAAATACATAGAATACTTGAGCAAATATTAGACAGGACCTACCCATTGACGATGGAACAATGTTTATTACATTTTAAACCACAAGGACTGACAATGCCGTTTCATCAACTGGCCACTACATTTTTGGTGGCAAGTAAGATAAATGTAGCAGCAGCATGGAGGAGTCTGGTGGCGATAAAAGTGATAAAAGTGATACATAAAATGGACTACCTGTACCAAGATGTCGAAATACTTCAATTCTTTAAAATATGGGACAAATATAAAACATGGCGATCACAGGCTGGGGTAGAGATCGATGCTCCACAGTTAATGATGCCTCGGCTGTGACAACAAGGGACAACAAAAGATATGTGCACCAGAACAGAAAAGATATAACTCATAGCTGACCAGGGTAATCTCTATATATAAAAGGCAACCCCAACGTTCTAATGAAGCCTCCACGGAGGTTGAGGCGCTCTAGATATCCGGTGTGCCCCTGAGTGTCTGCACCGCTCTCGCGTCAAAACGTGATGACGTCAAGGGCGGAGCAATGACACTTGAGGGCTGAAACGGCACAGGCACGGAGGCGCAGCAAAAAACAAAACAAAAAAAAACCCCTCCCCACACAGAGCAAACCACGAACAACGTCCGACGGTCACACGGAGGCAGGCAAGCAGCTCGGAGGGACGGAGGTAGGGGGCCTCTAACATTATAGAACCTTGCTAGTGCCCGTTTCATTGCGTTCAAAAACGGGCCTTTTTTCCTAGTTGTATTATTATAATATGGAAAAGAGGGGACGTACCTGAAAGAAGTCGGGGAGCGGGGGAGGAGGGCATAGTAAAGGGGTGCAAGAAGACAAAGTTATCAGATATGTTGAATGTTAGAATTGATAATTGTATTATGTTAAAAAATGTTTTTTTGATGATGTAATGCCATGTTCCTTGTCATCAAGCAGATGAAGCCATTACGTATGGGTTGTGTCCATCAACCAGCAGGGGGAGATAGCACTCAACTTTTCACAGTGCCTCCTGCTGCTTCTTCGAACTCCATCAAAAATCTGCCTGGGGGTGGGCCCTGGCTTGCCAGTTGTTAGCCAGAGTGTTAGAGGCTATAGCAGCTTCACTTTGAAGGCACATAGGTTAGCCCTTTGCCTGCCTTACTACTACTACTATTTAGCATTTCTATAGCTGCCCCCGTGGATGTGGACATATTAGCTTGCTTTTCCCTGTCCTTTCCCACTCAGTGGATGCAGGCACATTGGTTCGCCTTTCCCTGCCTTTCCCACTTATCTGAGCCTCCGGAGTGAATTTATTTACCTCTTTTGCCTCTGCTTTCCTCACAGCGTTAAAAAAAAAAAAATGGAACAGAGGTTTTCCTTTGATTCTTCTATGGGACCAGAGCTGTGATACTCGGTCCGGTGAGGTAAGAGTGTTTTCTAACTCCACCGGGGTGGGCCCGCGATCGGGGTGTTTTTGGCGCGAAACCGCCATTTTGAATTTTCCCGCTGTTTTCGGCGATGGCCGCAGAGAATGTAAAGCGCTGTTCCCGGTGTGGCAAGTGCAAATCAGCAGTGGGGCTCTGTAAATCGTGCTGTACAGGTGTAAGAGCTGGCCTGAGCATGGCGAGCGATAATTCTTCCCGCTCAGAGCTGGCAGCGGACGCCATTATCTAAGCAGGCATCAGATCGATCCAGCAGAATGGGAACTAGCAGACTAAGTATTCCTGCAGATATGTGCCAAATGGGGCAAGCCCGTGATGGATCTTATGGCGACAAGTTCAAATGCCAAAGTCCCGTGCTTCTTCAGCAGACGGAGAGATCCTCGCTCGGCAGGGTTGGATGCCTTGACTCAGCCCTGGCCTCCGGGCCTACTATATGTGTTCCCTCCGTGGCCCTTGATAGGGCGCGTGCTCCTGCGGATTCGGCTGCACCCAGGAGAAGTGGTCCTCATCGCCCCGGATTGGCTCAGGAGGCCTTGGTATGCGGACCTCCGACAGATGCTAGTGGAGGCTCCCCTTCCTTTACCTCTGGTACCGAACCTGTTGTCACAGGGCCCGGTAGCCATGGAGGACGCCTGCCGCTTTGGTCTTATGGCATGGCGATTGAGAGGGCGCAATTGAGGGACAAAGGCTATTCAAACACAGTCATTTCCACTCTCCTGCAGGCCCGCAAGCGTTCCACTTCCGTGGCTTTTGCCAGGATTTGGCGCCAGTTTGAGTCTTGGTGTGCTTCAAAAGCGATCACACCCATGCGGACTCCTGTCTCGCCGATTCTGGACTTTTTGCAGGATGGTGTACAAATAGGCTTAGCCTATAATTCCCTGCGGGTGCAAGTGGCAGCGTTGGCCTCCCTTCGTGGTAAGGTTGAAGGCGTGTCTTTAGCTGCTTATCCAGATGTGGCACGGTTTCTTAGTGGGGTGCTTTGGCTCCGGCCTTCCGTGCGAGCATCCTGTCCAGCTTGGAACCTGGGGCTAGTTTTGAAGGCCCTGCAGGCTTCTCCTTTTGAGCCACTTCGGCGAGCATCGGAGAAAGATTTGACACTAAAGGCCGTTTTTCTTGTGGCCATTACTTCGGTGAGACGGGTGTCAGAGCTCCAGGCGCTGTCCTGTAGAGACCCATTTCTGCAATTCTCAGAGTCCGGGGTCACGGTTCGGACCGTGCCTTCCTTCATGCCTAAGGTGGTTCTGCATTTCACCTAAACCAGCCTATTTTCTTGCCCTCCTTTGATAAGGAGGAGTTTCCAGAATCTTTTGGGCAGTTGCACCTGTTGGATGTGCGCAGGACTCTGCTGCAGTATCTGCGAGTTACTATTTCGTTCAGGATCTATGATCATCTGTTTGTTTTGCTATCAGGTTCTCGCAGAGGGTCTCCAGCGTCTAAAGCCACTATTGCCCGCTGGCTCAAAGAAACTATCTTTTCAGCTTATCTGCTTGCCGGCCGGTCTCCGCCTGTAGCCTTTAAGGCGCATTCTACCAGAGCGATGTCTTCCTCTTGGGCTGAAACAGGAGCACTCTCTCTTCAAGAGATATGCAGTGCCGCAACATGGGCTTCTAAGCTGTCTTTTGCCCGACATCACAGGCTGGATGTGGCTGCTAGGAGGGATGTGCATTTTGGAGCACAAGTGCTAGCGCGTGGTGTGACCTGTTCCCACCCTATATAGGGATTGCTTTGTTACATCCCATACGTAATGGCTTCATCTGGTTGATGACAAGGAAGGGAAAATTAGGAAACATAGTAACATAGTAGATGACGGCAGAAAAAGACCTGCATGGTCCATCCAGTCTGCCCAACAAGATAAGCTCATATGTGTATACCTTGCCTTGATTTGTACCTGCCTTTTTCAGGGCACAGACCGTACAAGTCTGCACAGCAGTATTTCCCGCCTCCCATCAGTGGCTCCGGCACAGACGTATAAGTCTGCCCTCACCTCCCAACCACCAACCTCTGTTCCCCCACCTGCTCCGCCACCCAATTTTGGCTAAGCTTCTGAGAATCCATTCCTACTGCACAGGATTCCTTTATGCATATCCCACGCATGTTTGAATTCCGTTACCGTTTTCATCTCCACCACCTCCCGCGGGAGAGCATTCCAAGCATCCACCACCCTCTCCGTGAAAAAATACATCCTGACATCTTTTTGAGTCTGCCCCCCTTCAATCTCATTTCATGTCCTCTCGTTCTACCGCCTTCCCATCTCTGGAAAAGATTTGTTTGCGGATTAATACCTTTCAAGTATTTGAATGCCTGTATCATATCACCCCTGTTCTTCCTTTCCTCCAGGGTATACATGTTCAGGTCAGCAAGTCTCTGCTCATACGTCTTGGAACGCAAATCTCTTACCATTCTCGTAGCTTTTCTTTGCACCGCTTCCATTTTTTTAACATCCTTCGCAAGGTACGGCCTCCAAAAACTGAACACAATACTCCAGGTGGGGCCTCACCAACGACTTGTACAAGGGCATCAACACTTCCTTTCTTCTGCTGATCACATCTCTCTCTATACAGCCTAGCAACCTTCTCGCTACGGCCACCACCTTGTCACACTGTTTCGTCGCCTTCAGATCCTCGGATACTATCACCCCAAGATCCCTCTCCTCCTCAGTACCTATCAGACTCTCACAGCCTAGCACATAAGTCTCTCGTGGGTTTCTACTCCCTAAATGCATCACTTTGCATTTCTTTGCATTGAATTTTAATTGCCAACCCTTAGACCATTCTTCTAGCTTTCTCAGATCCTTTTTCATGCTTTCCACTCCCTCCCGGGTGTCCACTCTGTTGCAAATCTTAGTATCATCCGCAAATAGGCAAACTTTACCTTCTAACCCTTCGGCAATGTCACTCACAAATATATTGAACAGAATCGGCCCCAGCACCGATCCCTGAGGCACTCCAATACTCGCCTTTCCCTTCTCCGAGCCAACTCCATTCACCACCACCCTCTGTCGTCTGTCCGTCAACCAGTTCCTAATCCAGTTCACCACTTCGGGACCTATCTTCAGCCCATCTAATTTATTTAAGAGCTTCCTGTGGGGAACCGTGTCAAAAGCTTTGCTAAAATCTAAGTAGATTACGTCTATAGCACGTCGATGATTCAATTCTCCAGTTACCCAATCAAAGAATTCAATGAGATTCGTTTGGCACGATTTCCCTCTGGTAAAACCATGTTGTCTCGGATCTTGCAACTTATTGGCTTCCAGGAAATTCACTATCCTTTCTTTCAGCATCGCTTCCATTACTTTTCCAATAACTGAAGTGAGGCTTACTGGCCTGTAGTTTCCAGCTTCTTCCCTATCACCACTTTTGTGATGAGGGACCACGTCCGCCGTTCTCCAATCCCTCGGAACCTCTCCCGTCTCCAAGGATTTATTAAACAAATCTTTAAGAGGACCCGCCAGAACCTCTCTGAGCTCCCTCAATATTCTGGGATGGATCCTGTCCGGTCCCATGGCTTTGTCCACCTTTAGCTTTCCAAGTTGTTGATACACACTCTCTTCCGTGAACGGTGCTCTATCCATTCCATTCTCAGGTGTACTTTTGCCAGTCCCTCGCGGTCCTTCTCCAGGATTTTCTTCAGTGAAAACAGAACAAAAGTATCTATTTATCAAATTGGCTTTTTCTTCATCATTATCTACATAGCGGTTCGCTGTATCTTTTAGTCTCACAATTCCCTTTTTAGTCATTTTCCTTTCACTAATATATTTTTGTCGCCCCTCCTTACATTTCTAGCCATTTGTTCTTCCGCTTGCGCCTTCGCCAGTCGTACCACTCTCTTGGCTTCTTTCAGTTTCATCCAGTATTCCTCCCAGTGTTCCTCTTCTTGAGATTTTCTATATTTCTGGAACGCTCTGTAGCCTTTATTTTCTCAGCCACTTGCTTGGAGAACCATATTGGTTTCCTTTTTCTCTTGCTTTTATTTACTCTCCTTACATAAAGGTCTGTGGCCCTATATTTATTACTTCTTTCAGCCTGGACCACTGCCCTTCCACTTCTTGTACGTCGTCCTCCCAGCCCATCATCTCCTTCCTCAGGTATTCCCCCATTTTACTAAAGGCAGCACGCTTGAAATCCAGGACTTTGAGTTTAGAGTGGCCGCCCTCCACTTCAGCAGTTATATCAAACCAAACCGTTTGATGGTCACTGCTTCCCAGGTGTGCACCCACTCGGACATTTGACACACTATCCCCATTTGTGAGCACCAGATCCAGCGTCACTCCCTCCCTCGTGGGTTCCGTCACCATTTGTCTGAGCAGAGCACTTTGGAAAGCATCCACGATCTCTCTACTTCTTTCCGATTTGGCAGACGGAACCTTCCAATCTACATCCGGCAGATTGAAATCTCCCATCAACAGAACCACTTTTTTCTTTACTAATTTTTGAATATCTGCGATCAGATCTTTATCTAGTTCCTCTAATTGTGTCGGGGGTCTGTAGACAACACCCACGTGGACAGAGGTTCTATCATCTCTTTTTAAGGTGATCCATATTGCTTCTTCTTTTTATTACCTTGGTAATTTTCTTTCCTTTAGTCATAGCAGACGAAGCCATGAGCCCTCCCTGTATGATTGTCTGTATGCTGTGACTCTGTTTCAGGTTCTGTTCTTGTTTCCTGAAGTGCCTTCCTTGGGAGAAAGTTGGAAAACAGTCTTCAGGATTCATGTTCACTTACAGGAGGATGAGTCCATTCCCTTCAGTTTATGTTTGGAGGATGAGTTTATTCCCTCCAGGAGGTTGCGTGTATCCCCTCCAGTTATACAATAAGGAGGACGAGTTTATTCCCTCCAGGAGGATGTGTTCATTCCCTCCTTTTGAGTTCATGCCCTTGTTAAGGGGCCATCGTTCGCTGTGAGGAAAGTTCATGTTATTCCCATTGCGGTTTGCCATACTGCTTTAGAAGCTTCAAATACTGAAGAGGCAGTGGAGCTGGCTGGCCATGAGGCACTGTGAAAAGTTGAGTGCTCTCTATCTCCCCCTGCTGGTTGATGGACACAACCCATACGTAATGGTTTCATCTGCTATGACTAAAGGAAAGAAAATTACCAAGGTAAGAACCTAATTTTCCCATCTGTTGCACGTATAAATAAAGTATTAAAAACAAAAGAGAGAATACTGGGCCTGCTGTCCTTGGAGAACATCTGCTACAGGTGAGTAACTTCACTTTTCCTCTGTTTTAACTGTATGGGAATGTCTTCAAGAGTTATCAGCGAAGTTTGCTGTTAATATGCATTAATTATGGGAATTTAATATGTGATAACTTTCACCAACTTTAATAAATCTAGACTTTGTGTCTGAAGGTTGCATTGTGGAAGAGAGTCTATTTGTATTCATAGTTGAACTCCTTAGTGGAGTTAGTGGCTGAAGATACTCTGTAGTATGTGCACATAGTCCTCCCTAGGTTGCTCAGGGGCTTGTTTGGCCATGGATTTTAGCTGTGTTCACTCTGATTGCTCGCCATACAATCGACGCTCAAAGTGCACATCTCCACCTGAAGCATGCTCGTAAACATCTTTTACCTTCACCTCTAAAGTCCAGAGTATTATTTTATTTATTTTAGATCAGTGGCGTAGCCAAGGGTGGGCCCGGGTGGGCCCAGGCCCACCCACTTTGGGCTCAGGCCCATCCAATAGCAGTGAAAATCTTCTATTTAAAAGGTATGCAGGGGAGGAAGGATGTTTGAGAGATCATATGGCATGCAGGCAAGAGAGGGAGAGACCAAATCACTCATGGGACAGGGCGGAGTTCTTCTGCCCACCCATGTTGGGCCCAGGCCCACCCAGAATTGGGTGCCTGGCTACGCCCCTGTTTTAGATCATTTATACCCCGCTTTTTGCCACTTAAAGCAGCCCCAGAGCGGCTTACAATGAACTAATAAAAAACAATTACAATGACAGTTGAGAGGGCAGAAGGGAAGGAAGGGTATATAAATACAATATTTAAACAAGTAAGCAGCAGACAGGGAAAAGAAAACAAAAAGAAGAGAAAGCAAAGAGTAAAGAGAGTCCAGAATCAGATCTTGACTCGCTGAGACACAGTAAGACTGCAAAGCACACATGACCACCTAAACTTCAGGAAATCATTAAAAACCCACCTCTTCAAAAATCCTTATTCCATCGATCCAACATAAATCCTCACACCCAGCAGCATACCACAATCAATGATTTTACTGGACAATTTACTTTCCTCTTTCCCCTCGACCTCATGATACTTCACTTCTACCTCATTTGACCACAACACAATCTTGTATTTGTTATCAACCGAATGGCAAACACCTTTATGGTACTTTGTAAGCCACATTGAGCCTGCAAATAGGTGGGAAAATGTGGAATATAAATGTAACAAATAAAATAAATAAATATAGCATAGGGAATATGTGTCATTTAAGTACTGAAAGTAAGATATATGTTTCATATTTTTTTTAGTTGAAAAATTGATGTTTTGCTGATTGGATTTTAAGGCTTATTCTTTTCATTTTATACTGAATTGTAATATAAAAAGATTAATATTTTTTTTCCATAGAAACTTAACTGGAAATCACATTTGTACTCTTGATAAGAACATCTGGCAGTGGTATTCTTGGGCTGAGTCTTTGTGAGTATATTGTAAGCATTTAGCTGCAGATTTAAATACTTTTTTCTGTATACTTTTTATTCCTAGTGTTAATCATTTGAAATATTTATTTATTTATTTATTGCATTTGTATCCCACATTTTCCCACCTATTTGCAGGCTCAATGTGGCTTACAGAGTTTGGTTATGACATAATCATTCCATGATATCAGATACAATTAGTAATGTACAAAGATTAAGTGAGGGAAGAAAGAAGGAAGGTGTTAGGCAGGATAGAAGGTGGACTAGAATAAATAAGCAAAGTAGCTTTCCTTAGTATCTCTCCGGACCGGCCCAGTGAAGGACATGGGTTATACATGCCTACCAGCAGGTAGAGACTGAGAATTCTGATTCCTAAGAGAGCCAATAAGGACCCTGCTCAACCCCAGCCAGCCTCAGTATTCTCAGTCTGCAGCAGGTGGTTTGCCCTTCAGTCTGTTTTTCTTTTCTATTCTTTGTCTTCCCTTCTCTGGTCTTTTGTGGAGTACTTAGATTTTTCCGTCATCTGTGCACTGGACGCTCTGCTGTTTATGGAGGCTGAGACCCGTGGGGGTTCTTGTTTAGCCTTGGGGGTGCCACACTTGGAGGGCAGAGTCCCTCCCCCTCCTCTGCTTACCCGTTTCTCCTGTCAGGTCTGTTGGGACCTTGGCAGGAGTGGAGTTTAGTGCTGCTTCAACCTCTTCAAGGGAAGGATATGTGAGTGATATGGGGAGACAGCCACTTAGTGCGCTGTTCCCAGTGGTCTTCCTTTGGAAGTTTTTCTTTGAGCGGGAGGCGCAGGACAGCAGCACGGTTCTCAACGATAATGGCCGAGAAGCTGCAATGCTGCACCATCTGTCAGTGTCGGGGACTGACCTCTGCGGGTGTCTCTAGGATTTGTACGGTGGTGGACCCTGCTTGTTTGGCATTGGATGAATCAGCTCCATCACATTCAGTTATTGGTTCCTGTGCCAACAGTCTCGGTATCGGACTCCTCTGCTTCCATACAGGCGGTTTTGGCGGGAACCACTGCTATCTAGGATCCATTGGTGGCAGGCTATTGATACTGCTTTGTCTTCTAGTTCTGGACGGGGGCGGGGGGGGGGGGGGCGGGGGGGGATTCCCTCTGGAGTTTGTGCTGGCCATGTGTCAGGCCTTTCTTTTAAAGCAAATCAAGCCCCTTTCTACAGATGCGTTGAAGGAGGAGGACAGCTCCATGGAATTTTTGGATCCAGAGCCTGGTGAGGATGAGGCTTCTGTTGATCTAAGAGCAGAGATTTTCAACTTGTTCCGTCTCACGGCACACTTATTCGGCATTAAAATTGTCAAGGCATACCCTCTCACAGAGTCCAGCATTTTACCTTCTCTTCCCCCACCTCCACAAAAATAGTCCGGCATTTACGTTCTCTTCCCCCCACAAAAATAGTCCAGCGTCTCTCCCTCCTCTTACTTAATCCAGCCAGAAACTAGGCATCTCCCCTTGTCTATCTTGACCCCCTCCCCTAGTGTACCTTTTAAAAGTTTTCTTGTCTCTAGCGGTCCTTGGCAGGGAGCAGCGATTTGTACAGCTTGTTCACACCAATGCCAGAGCCTTTTCTCTGATGTAACTTCCTGCTTTCACATAGACGGGAAGCGTCAGATAGAAGGCTCCAGGGTTGGTGCGAGCAGGCTGTATGAATCACTGCTCACTGCCACCGACCACTAGAGACAAGAAAACTTACTACTCTATTCTGGCAGAAAGTAAGCTGGCCCAACTCCTGCGGCACGCCTGGGAATCAGCTGTGGTACACCAATGTGCCATAGCACACTGGTTAAAAAACACTGATCAGGGGGGCTCAGGGAGAGTTTCTCTCTGCAGGTGACCTTCCTCCTGGTGAGGAGTGTTTCATGAGGAGGATTTGCAGGAGTTGATTTCTTTGGTGTCCTTCACCTTGAATTTTGAGGATAATCCAACAGCAGCGGAAGTCCCTAAGGTGGATTCCCCAGTCTGGGGTATTCGCAAGTCTAGCAGATATTTCCCGAACCAACAGGACATTAGAGATATTATTCGAGCCTGGTGGGATGTTCCGGATGCTCCTTTTCGCCTGGCTCAGTCCATCATCTGCTTGTATCCTGTTTCAGATCAGGATAGGACATTGTTGAAGCCTTTCGGTAGTGGATTCTGTCGTCTCAGCTGTGGCTAAGAGGAATACAGTGCTGGTGGATGGCGGTTCTGCTCTTCGTAACCTCCAAGATTGCTGTATGGAGGCTCTTTTGAAGAGTAGCTTTGACGTCTGTACCTTGGCAGTTCAGGCAGCTATTTGTGGCAGTTTGGTAGCCAGAACATGTTTTAGGTGGTTTGAGAGAGTTCTGGATAAGACCAGTGATGACGTGGCTCTGGTGGACAGAGAGGTCGCCAAGATTTAAATGGGGTCAGCTTTCCTGGCAGATACTTTTGTATGATTTGCTTCAGGCTTCAGCGAAGTCTATGGCTTTGGGGGGTGGCTGCTTGCTGGTCTCTCTGGTTGCGAAGTTGGTCGGCAGTTGCTGCCTCTAAATCCAAGCTAAGTAAATTTCCCTTTCATGGCTCTTTGTTATTTGGAGACGAGCCGGATAAGTTGGTGAAGAGTCTGGGAGAACTGAAGGTGCCTCTGCTTCCGGAGGATCGTCCTCTTTCTACAGGTCACATTTTTTTGTCCAGTAGAGGCTGCAGGCGCAATGTTTAGGTGTTTCTGAGCTGGGCAATTGGCTTCTGTGCAGAGATCTCGTTTCTTTTCATAGCCTTTTCGAGGTTCCCGACAAGGTGGCAGAGATTGGGGGGGGGGTTGTTCCCCATCTCAAGGTCGCCCTTTCCAATGAAGGTGTCGGAAACCATTCTCTGATTCTGGTAGGAGCTCAGTTGAGCCGGTTTTATTGGAGGTGGGTCCACATTACCTCAGATCAGTGGGTTCTCGACATCGTCTGGGACAACTATGCCTTGGAGTTTGCATGAGATCTGCTGAACGCCTTTGTAGAGTCTCCCTGTTGGTCTCGAGTAAAGGTGGCAGCGGTCAGGGACATACTGGACAGTCTTCTCCAGCTTCAGGCGATTTGTCCAGTGCCTTCGTCGAAGATCAGTACAGTTCACTACTCAATTTTGTTGTGCCAAAAAAGGAGAATTCCTTCCATCCCATCTTAGATCTCAGAGGTAAAAATTGAGTGCTGAAAGTATTCAGTTTTCGCATGGAATTCTTTGCTCTGTCATGATGGTGGTTCGCTCAGGCAAATTTTTGATAGGTCTGGATTTGACAGGTGTGTATCTGCACATTCCTATCATTCCTTTGCTTCACGGTTTTGGGCAGGAATTATCAGTTTTGTGCACTTCCCTTTGGTCTGGCGACGGCTCCTCGAACATTCACCAAAATTATGGTAGTGGTTGTGGCTACTCTCTGCAAAGAGGGGATCTTATTCCATCTGTATTTAGACGACTGGCTGATCAGAGCAAAGTCGTATATCAGGAGAGTACCCAGGTTAAGGGGTGGGTGATAAACCCCCTCAAGAGTCACTTGGTACCATCCCAGACTCTTCGACTATCTGGGAGTGACCTTCAGTACTCTTTGGGGTTGAGTGTTTTTGCAGGAGTGTTGGATTCGCAAGGTGCACGAGTAGATAATGAGGTCTTTTTCAGAGGTCGAGTCCATGGGTGACAGATTACCTACAGGTCCTGGGATCCATGGCGGTGTCCATAGAAGTAGTGCCTCGGGCCAGGGCACATATGCACCCTCTTCAGCGCTTTCTGTTGTCCCATTAGTCTCCACAGTTGGACTATTTGTGGGTCCAGTTGCCATTCACGGCAGTGGAAAGCAGGTGGTGGCTGTGAACGTCCAACCTTGCCAAGGGAGTTTGCTTGGATCCTTCTCAGTGTCGAAGGAAAACCAGTAAAAGTTCTGTCCGACAATGCAACGGTGGTGGCCTTCGTTAGTCGGCAAGGAGTAACGAAGAGTCACCAGTTGGAGCAGGAGGCTGCTTTTCTTACGAACTGGGTGGAGATTCACCTCTCAGGCCTCTCAGTGGCGCATGTAGCGGGATCTTCAAATGTTCAGGCACGTTTTCTCAATCGGATGATAGACCCGAGAGAATGGACTCTCAGTTGAGAGGAGTACGACAACATTGTCAACCGCTGGGGCGTTCTGGTGATGGATCTTATGGCAACGTGAGTCAATGTGAAGGCATCGCTGTTCTTCAGTCGTAGAAAGGATCAAGCCATGGAGGGCATCGATGCTCTTCTTCAGCCTTGGCCATCGGGTCTTCGTTATGTCTTTCTGCCTTGGCCGCTGCTGGGCCAAGTCATCCACAGAGTCAAAGCACACAGAGGCCTCGTAATCTTGGTGGCTCCGGGTTGGTCACGGAGGCCATGGTATGCCAATCTGATGCGCTTGGTAGTAGGACCAGCGTTGAAGCTGCTGGTTTTGGACTGTCTTTTGACTCGTTGCCCAGTAGGTCTTCCAAATCCAGTTCGATTTTTGTCTTACGGCGTGGATCTTGAGAGGGCTCTGCTGATGCTGCGAGGGTACTCTGAGAAAGCGATTGGAACAGTGATTCATTGTCATCATCCATCTATCTTGCTAGCTTATGTTCGGAGGATTTTTGAGGCCTGGTGCTCAGATCATGGTGCCCTTCCATTCTTTGGTAGCAGTTCTGGATTTTTTGCAGGATGGTTTTGAGGAAGGGCTGGCCCTTTTTTCCCTTAAGGTCCAGATCGCAACCTTGACTTGTTTTCGAGGTTGAATGAGAAGAAAGTCTTTGGTGAGTCATCCAGATGTCATGTATTTTCTCCGCAGGGTTGGTCTTCTTCTGCCTCGGCGTCATGACCCATTTCCTGCTTGAGATCTCAATTTGGTTCTCTCAATGCTTATTCGTCTTCCCGTTGAGCCTTTTGGTATAGTGTTCCTTGAAAGATCTATTTTTGAATACGGTGTTTTTGGTGGCTGTGTCATCGGGGAGGCGTGTGTCGTAATTGCAGGCTGCCTTTTTTGCAATTTCTGCGAGAGCATGTAGTGCTTCGACCAGTACCGTCTTTCTTGCCTAAGGTTCTGTCTGTCTTTCATTTTAACCAGTCAGTGCATTTGCCTGTTTTGGGATTGTCCTGTGGATCGGAGAAACAGTGTCGTCTGCAGAAGCTGTATGTTAAGAGAGTTCTCAAGCAATATTTGCTTCGTTCAGAGGAGTTTTGGCGCTCGGACCACCTGTTCGTCCTCATCAGCAGCTGTTGCACGGGACTGGTGGCCTCAAACGCTACCATTGTGTGGTGGATTAAAGAGGCAATTGAGCCTGCTTACCTTTTTTCGGGTAAAGTCGTTCCGCAGGGTGTGAGAGCACATTCAACAAGAGGTCAGGCCTCTTCTTGGGCTGAGCGCTCTCTAGTCCTTCCTTTGGAGATTTGTAAGGCGGCAACTTGATTGTCTTTGCGTTCCTTTTCCCATCATTAATGGCTGGATGCTGGTTTTGGTGGCGGGGTTGCTTGGATCCCTCCCTTGAATGTACTGCTCTGTTACTTCCCATCAGTACTTTGTTGAGCTGGTCTGGAGGGATGCTAAGTAAGGAGAAATTAGGTCTTATCCGATAATTTGCTTTCCTTTAGTCCCTTCGGACTGGTCCAGCTTTCTCCCATTTTCTCTTTGTGTTTTCTACTTGAAGAACTGCTTTGTTTGTTACAGATTTGGTTGTTGTTTTCTTTAAAAAAAAACACACACACACAAAATGAATAGCTAGCTTCACAGCTAGTAGGACTCTTTCTGTCGCTTGTGTTATTCCTGGCTGTTCGTGGTTCGCCGGTGGCACAGTTGTACAAATTTCTTTCTTTTCTCCTACTCTGGCTTTATTATGTTAATAAGACTACACAAAACAGTGGAATTCAATAAGTGGCTTGAGTCTTGGTGTAAAGAAGAAGGTTTTAGACACAAAGGAGCATGGGGTAATACTTGGAGGAATAATAGGCTGTACTGGGCTACATCTTTCTTTGATGGGAAAAAGGATCATTGGGGAGAAACTCAGACAGTATGTTTCTACATATTTAAACCAGAAAGCGGGGGTGATAAAAGGAAACAAGGAAATTCAGAAAGTCACCCCCAGAATAAATACGATGGCAGAAGGCAAGGCCATCTAAATATAGAAAACCACCTAAACTCACTAAGCACATGGAAAACAATAAGCACAGATGCTCGTAGTCTAGGTAAAAAGGTTCAAGACTTGCAGGCCCTGATGTTTGAAGAAAACTTGGATATTGTTGCTATTACAGAGACGTGGTTCAATGATTCCCATGAGTGGGATGTGACTATACTGGGCTATAATCTTTTTAGAAAGGATAGAGAGGGCCGAAGAGGTGGAGGAGTGGCGCTGTCTGTGAGAGACAGTATCAGAGCAGCTGAAGATGGAATCTGTAACCACACGGGGGTTATCTACAGACCTCCGGCACAAACGGAGAAGCTAGACAAGGATCTGATAGAAAATATTCAAAAGATTGGTATGAAAGGGGAGGTGCTACAGTTGGGAGATTTCAACTTGTCTGATGTGGATTGGAACGTCCCGTCTGCAGAATCAGAAAGGAATAGGGAGATTGTGGACGCCTGTCAAAGTGCCTTGCTCAGACAAATGGTGACGGAACCCACGAGGGAAGGGTCGGTGCTGGATTTAGTGCTCACAAATGGAGGAAGTGTTTCCAATATCCGGGTGGGTAAAGGCAGAGAGCAGACGCGCAAAACTCAAAGTACTGGATTTCAGACGTACTGAGTTTGATAAAATGGGTGAATACCTGAAGAAGGAGATGTTTGTGTAGGAAGGTGTAGGAGAAGTGGAAAATCAGTGGTCAAAGCTAAAGGCTGCTATAAATATTGTGACTGATCTTTACGCGAGGAAAGTAAACAAAAACAAGAGAAACAGGAAGCCTATGTGGTTCTCCAAACAAGTAGCTGAAAAAATAAGAGCAAAAGAGGGTTTGTTCAAGAAATACAAAAGAACACAATGAGAGGATCATGGAAAAGATTATCGGATTAAACTCAAATAAGTGAAGAGAGAAATATGGATAGCGAAAGCGCGAGTGAAAGAAGAAATGGCTAAAGATGTAAAGAGAGGTGACCAAACCTTTTTCAGATATATTGGAGAAAACAGGAATGGAATTGCGAGACTGAAAGATAATGAGAATGGCTATCTGGAGAGTGAGGAGGATAAAGCGAATGTGCTAAACAATTACTTCTCTTCAGTGTTCATGGAGGAAAATTCTGGTGAAGGACCACGGTTGGCTACTGAGGGAATATCAGGGAATGGAGTGGATACTGCGCTGTTTACGGAAGAAAGAGTGCTGAGGAGGAGCCGGCTGTCTTGGTATATGTGGGTACTAATGACATAGGAAAAATGTGGGAGAGAGGTTCTGAAAGCCAAATTTAGGCTCTTAGGCAGAAAGCTTAAATCCAGATCCACGCGTAGGGCCCAAGAGACAGGCAGAGCTCTGGAGTCTCAATGCATGGATGAGACGATGGTGTAGGGAGCAGGGTTTTAGATTTGTAAGAAACTGGGCAACATTCTGGGGAAGGGAGAGCCTATTCCGAAAGGATGGGCTCCACCTTAACCAAGGTGGGACCAGGCTACTGGCATTGGCATTTAAAAAGGAGATAGAGCAGCTTTTAAACTAGAAATAGGGGGAAGGCCGACAGTCGCTCTAAAGCGCATGGTTCGGGATAAGGTATCTTTCAAAGATATCACCAAAACAGGGAAGATAGGGTATCCTGATAGTGAGGTTGCAAAAGAGACCACAATAGATCAGGTGTCCTTAAATAAAAATCAGATAAAAGATTGCAAATTAATACTGTCAAGTACTAAGCATGACGTAAATAGGAACAACAAACATAGTTTGAAATGTCTATATGCGAATGCCAGGAGCCTAAAAAATAAGATGGGAGAGTTAGAATATATTGCACTAAATGAAAAATTAGATATAATAGGCATCTCTGCCCCTATTTGATTGTCTGTACATTTGTCCTTTAGATTGTAAGCTCCTTGAGCAGGGACTGTCCTTCTATGTTAAGTTGTACAGCGCTGCGTAACCCTAGTAGTGCTTTAGAAATGTTAAGTAGTAGTAGTAATCTCTGAGACCTGGTGGAAGGAGGATAACCAGTGGGACACTGTCATACCAGGGTACAAATTATATCGAGTTGGTGGAGGGGTAGCATTGTATATTAATGAGAGCCTTGAATCAATTAGATTAAAAATTCTGAAGGAAACAAAACACTTCTTGGAATCACTGTGGATTGAAATTCCATGTGTAAAGGGGAAAAGGATAGTGATAGGAGTGTACTACCGTCTGCCTGGCCAGGATGAATAGACGGATGCAAAAATGTTAAAGGAAATTAGGGACGCAAACAAACTGGGCAACACAATAATAATGGGTGATTTCAATTACCCCGATATTGACTGGGTAAATGTAACATCGGGGCACGCTAGGGAGGTAAAATTCCTTGATGAAATCAAGGACAGCTTTATGGAGCAGCTGGTACAGGAGCCAACGAGAGAAGGAAAAATTCTAGACCTAGTCCTTAGTGGAGCGAATGATCTGGTGTGGGAGGTAATGGTGCTGGGGCTGCTTGATAACAGTGATCATAATATGATCGGATTTGATATTAGCTTTGAAGTAAGTATACATAGGAAATCAAATACGTTAGCATTTAACTTTTAAAAAGGAGACTATGATAAAATGAGAAGAACGGTGAAAAAAAAATCTTAGAGGAGCGACTGCAAGGGTCAAAAGTTTACATCCGGCGTGGATGCTGTTCAAAAACATCATCCTGGAAACCCAGGCAAAATATATTCCGTGTATTAAAAAAGGAGTACGGAAGACCAAACGACAGCCGGCGTGGTTAAAAAGTGAGGTGAAGGAAGCTATTAGAGCTAAAAGAAAATCCTTCAGAAAATGGAAGTAGGAACTGACTGAAAATAATAAGAAACAGCATAAGGAATGTCAATTCAAATGCAAAGCGCTGATAGAGAAGGCTGAGGGACTTCGAAAAAAAGATTGCGTTGAAGGCAAAAACACATAGTAAAATTTTTTTTTAGGTATATTAAAAGCAGGAAGCCGGCAAAAGAATTGGTTGGATCGCTAGATGACCGAGGAGTAAAAGGGGCGATCGGGAAAGACAAAGCCATAGCAGAGAGATTAAATGAATTCTTTGCTTTGGTCTTCACCAAGTAAGATTTGGATGGAATATCGGTGCCGGAAATGGTATTCGAAGCTGACGAGTCGGAGAAACTTAATGAATTCTCTGTAAACCTGGAGGATGTAATGGGGCAGTTCTACAATCTGAAGAGTAGCAAATCTCCTGGACCGGATGTTATTCATCCCAGAGTACTGATAGAACTGAAAAATGAGCTTGCCAGGCAAAAGCATACTCCTCCTCCAGTTCGACATGTCGAGCGCATTCGACATAGTAAACCACCACGTACTACTAAGAATACTAGGCCTCTTCGGGATTGAAGGAAACGTACTTAACAGGATTAAAGGCTTTCTAACCACCAGAACTTATCAAGTAAAATCAAAGTCAAACATATCACCACCGTGGAAAGCAGTCTGCGAAGTACCTCAAGGATAACCATTATCACCAATACTCTTCAACATGATGATGATTCCACTGGCACAGTCCTTATCCAACCGAGGCCTTAACCCATTCATTTACGCAGATGATGTTACAATATACATCCCCTTCAGACATGATCTGACAGAAATAACCAACAAAATCAACATCATGGACTCCTGGGCAAACTCATTCCAACTGAAACTGAACACCGAAAAAACACATTGCCTCATCCTCTCCTCTCCATATAACAAATACAAACCCACAACCATAAATACTCCAGGACATACCCTCCCTACCTCGGACAGTTTCAAAATACTCGGTGTCGCACTCGATCGCAACCTTACCTTCGACAATCAAGTAAACTCTGTAACAAAGAAAATGTTCTATTCAATGTGGAAGCTCAAACGATTAAATCCTTTCTTGCCAAGAGCAACTTTTCGATACCTAATACAATCAATGGTCCTAAGCCATGCAGATTATTGCAACGCAATTTATGCGGGCTGCAAAGAACAGCTCATAAAAAAAACTCCAGACCGCCCAAAATATAGCAGCCAGGCTGATGATCAGCAAAACACGCTTCGAAAGTGCCAAACCCCTCTGAGAAAAGTTGCATTGGCTCCCAATCAAAGAACAGATCATCTTCAAAATCTGCACCTTAGTCCACAAAATCATATATGGCGTAGTCCCAGAATACATGACAGACCTCATAGACTTACCAATAAGAAGCAAAGTCAAATCATCAAGATCCTTCCTAAACCTACACTACCCAAATTGCAAAGTACTGAAATATGCTAATACAAAGAGAACAGCGTTGGATCTATAGACTTAGATCCTTAATGCCAGAAGGTTTAAATAGTAGAGTAGAGTGGAAAGCGTTCCTTTAAGATTTACGAGATCAAGGCCAGAGTATTGCCCTTTAAATTTAGCCCTGCAACATGGGAGGTTTAGAACGTACAGGAAGTAGTATAAATACTTCCTGCTTAGCAGGAGCAATTACAATGATGAAAGCTGGTGGTCTTGGAAGGTGCTCCTTCGTTCCCTGAGTATGTGAGTTTTTCGATTACTCTCCTCTAACAGAAGATAACTGATTTAATTATATTATGCTATATTGTTGTAGGTGCTGAGAAGGGCTAGTTAGTCCGGCTCCTTAAGAAGCAAAGAGCGAAGCGGGAGCTCGCCGTCGGGTACGGACTAGTTGGATTTGCCCCAGCACAAAACCACAGCTAAGTATTTTCAGAGTTGTCACACAACGAGCAAACATATGGAATTGATATACCGGTGTGCAAGAGGTTTTTATGACTAATGAGGATTCTCGCCAGCGTGAACTGATGATCAGACACGCAGAGCCGAGCGGTCAGCTATTTTAGTTTTAAGTGCTAGCAGCTGTGACCGAGAGTCTGAAGTCTTTTCCTCTATAACATTGCAGTTATTCGAATAGAGTAAGAACTTGCTCCTGTTAGCGTTTATGTGGTAGTATATTGTAAGAGCAAGTACCAAAGAGATTGTTCAAGAAAGTACTGAAATACAAAACAACTTATGCAGCCTCTACTTAAACTCATACGATCACTATACAATACCTCATACAATCACTATACAACTTTGTATTTGTTATCCACCGACTGGGCAAACGCCTTTAACGGTACTATATAAGCCACATTGAGCCTGCAAATAGGTGGGGAAATGTGGGGTACAAATGCAATAAATAAATATTGTTAGTAATATGTAATTTATCCTTAAAATTGAGCGTTGTACCGGAAGATTGGAGGGTGGCCAATGTAACACCGATTTTTTAAAAAGGTTCCAGAGGAGATCTGGGAAATTATCGACCAGTGAGTCTGATGTCGGTGCCAGGCAAAATGGTAGAGACTATTATTAAAAACAAAATTACAGAGCATATTCAAAAGCATGGATTAATGAGACAAAGTCAACATGGATTTAGTGAAGGGAAATCTTGCCTCACCAATCTACTACATTTCTTTGAAGGGGTGAACCAACATGTGGATAAAGGTGAGCCGATTGATATTGTGTATCTGGATATTCAGAAGGCATTTGACAAAGTACCTCATGAAAGACCAGAGGAAATTGGAGAGTCATGGGATAGGAGGTAGTGTTTTATTGTGGATTGAAAACTAGTTTAAACGATAGAAAACAGAGAGTAGGGTTAAATGGTCAGTATTCTCAATGGAGAAGGGTAGTTTGTGGGGTTCCCCAGGGGTCTGTGTTCGGACCGCTGCTTTTTAACATATTTATAAATGACCTAGAGATGGGAGTAACTAGTGAGGTAATTTGCTGATGGCACAAAGTTATTCAAAGTCGTTAAATCGTGGTAGGATTGTGAAAAATTACAAGAGGACCTTACAAGACCTGGAAGACTAGGCATCTAAATGGCAGATGACGTTTAATGTGAGCAAGTGCAAAGTGATGCATGTGGGAAAGAGGAACCTGAATTATAGCTATGTCATGAAAGGTTCCATGTTAGGAGTCGCAGACCAAGAAAGGGATCTAGGTGTCGTTGTTGATGATACGCTGAAACCTTCTGCTCAGTGTGCTGCTGCGGCTAAGAAAGCAAATAGAATGTTAGGTATTATTAGGAAAGGAATGGAAAACAAAAATGAGGATGTTATAATGCCTTTGTATCGCTCCATGGTGCTACCGCACCTCGAATATTGTGTTCAATTCTGGTCGCCGCATCTCAAAAAAGATTTCCTTGTCATCAAGCAGATGAATCCATTACGAATGGGTTGTGTCCACCTACCAGCAGGGGGAGATAGAGAGCACTGAAAAACCATAGTGCCTCTTGGCCAGCTAGCTCCATCTGCCTCTCAGTATTTTCTAGCTCCCCAGCAGGGTGGACGCAGCTTATTCAGCTCCTTCAGAAATCTGCCTGGGGTGGCTCCTGTGCTTTGGCCAGTTGTAGCAGGGGTGTTGTGGCTGGTGGTGCCCACTTTAAAGGCACATAGGTTTGCCCTTTCCCTGCCTTTCCCACACTCTTCTATGTGGATGCAGGCACATTGGTTCGTCCTTTCCCTGCCTTTCCTACTCTACTGAACCTCCGGAGTGCCTCTGTAGCTGTTGCCTCTAACTTTCCTCACAGCGTTAAAAAAAACAGTGACACGCTTGTTAGCGCTGCGATTCTGAGGCTTCCTTCTGTTTGTGCAGCGTGACCGGATCTCTGGGACTCGGTCTGGTGAGGTAAGAGAATCTTGTAGCTCCCCCGGGGAGGGCCTGCGATTGGGATGTTTTTGGCCCGAATCCGACATTTTGAAATTTTCCGCATTGTCTGCATCTTAGTATTATAGACTTGTTTAATTAAAACTTCTTAAGGTACTAGGGATATCAGATGAATTTAAAGAGCCTTAAGCTTATATGGTGTAATTTGTAATTTGCTTCTTAGAAACTAATTAAATATAATTAAAACTCTAATAGTCCTAATTAGAATAATCAAACATATAAATGGCAAGTGACTGACTCACCTGCAAATGCGCAGTAGAGACTTCCCTCTCTGTCCCGCCCTCGCATCAAGATGTGATGACGTCAGAGGGTGGAACAGAGAGGGAAACGGAGTCAGACTGTCGGACGCTGACGCTGCCACTGGAGCCTGGAAATGAACATCGCGCGCACCAACCTCCACCCTCCCCCCAATCCCCTCCGCTGCTCCCGCCCCCCTTTGTATCGGGCCCCCTGCACTAATCTGACAGCGCCTCTCACCTCCGTGTGGAAGCGCTGCAGGCAGCAGAGCGATCTGCTGCTGCCTGCAGAGCTTTCACACGGAGGTGAGAGGCGCTGTCAGGTCAGTGCAGGGGGCCTGGCACGGAGTGGGGAGGGAGCGGCGGCGAGGAGGGTAGCTGGAAATCTCGCCCGTTTTAACGGGCATAACGGCTAGTTGACTATAAATGAAGAGTTGAGCTAGGGGTGCAGTTTAATGGCAAAGTTGATTCTAAGTACTCTCCTCCTCCTATGGGGCGGTATGATTAGTTTTAATGTTTGTGGGATTTGTGGTCAATTCTCCTTTGTCAAAATTTTTCTGGCAAGTTCCAATCTTTATACTGGTGATGACATTACTAAAAGTCAGTGTTACTTGCTTTCATCCAACAGGTCTCAAGGAAAGGAAATTAGCAGTAAGATCAAACTTCACCATTTTCTTCCACATCTTAATTTTCACTGCTGGGTACACAACCACATAGCTCAAGGTGGGAGAAAAATAGAAAAAATACTTATTTAAATGGTAATGGGTATCTGGTTGAGCCTATCAGAAAAGATATTAGCAACCAAAATCTGTTAGAATTTAAGCATGCTTTAAACAGATACACTGAATAGTTGGTAGATGAAAAAGGATGGGGGTGGGTGGAGGTGCACACAACCTTCCTTCCAACCTTTGCAGGAGCCTTCAACTCTCTTCTAACAACCAGGTGCCTCTCCAGCTTTCTTGCGCTTTGGCTCATGGGAGCTGCCAGCCCTGTATGAGATTATGGGACTCCACATTGTTCAAACTGTGAGATGGCTGAAATGATACCGGAAGCATACAGGCCTTGACATAGGCAAGAAGGATCAGAGCAGGGGAGATGGATAGGGAGATGGTTGTTTGAGTGTTATAGAACCTTATATGTTCAATCACATGGAGTATTAGCCAAAATATAGAATAGACTCATGTACAAAGCTTATATGAGTGCATCAAGTTTTTAAGAATAGGAGTCATAGCCAGTTAACATGAAACTACATCAAGGCTCTGATGTGTTCTTTGACAGGGCAACTGGGTGGGCTGAAGAAATTCATTTGTTATGACATTTATTTTACCGTGTTGTTATATATGAAGGCACTGGACTTAAAAAGGACTAAAACCAAATATGCTTTCTTTTCCTAGAATTCTTAAGGACAATGATTTAGAAGAAATCCAGAAGGATTCATTTGAAGGTTTACTCTTACTGAAAACACTGTAAGATTCCATACTTCAAATTTATTTTAAAAATCATATTGGTATGACAATATCCCAATGTTTGAAGCTCTGTCTAATTGGTTAACCTTCAAAAAATGGCTATAAAGGTTCACCGTCAGACTTAGAAAGCACCCAAAGGTGAACCAGTATGTAACAGACAGACATACTATATAGGCAGGAGAAAAAGACCTCAGACATCGCAAAGGATTCCACCTGTCCCTGCCGTTGGCAGATTACAATGTTTTAACTTTCAGCGATCAGTGTAATCATGGGTCAAAATAATCCTTGCCAAAAACATGATAAACTATTTTTTGACGCTCTCAAGACAAATCCCTCCTTTCAGTACCCTTCTCCACCATCGCCAACTCCAGGCTCTGCCCTTTCTGCCTCGCCTCACCCCATGCCTGGAATAAACTCCCTGAGCCCATATGCCAGGCCCCCTCCCTGCCCATCTTCAAATCCTTGCTCAAAGCCCATCTCTTCAATGTCGCCTTTGGCACCTAACTACTATTCAAGAAATCTAGACTGCCCCAACTTGTCATTTCGTCCTTTAGATTGTAAGCTCCTTTGAGCAGGGACTGTCCTTTTTGTTAAACTGTACAGTGCTGCGTAAACCTAGTAGCGCTATAGAAATGTCAAGTAGTAATAGTAGTAATGTTTAATGTAATATTTTTGTGCATGTTAACACAAACTGTGCTTATCTTTCCTCTACATAATCAATTTCATAATCAAGAATGTATCCACAGCAGCAATATCAAAATAAACTCTGCACGTTCGGTGACACTTATCTCAAAAACTTAGACCCCTACAAGCACCCGTTTCTTAACGTTTCTTCTGGGGATCCACAATCAGGTCACCTAGAACATTAGACACCAATATTAAGCACAGATTTAAATTCAACTGTCTATATATTTGCAACAAATACCGGCAGTACCAGCCCGACTCAACTGTAATGTGTCTCCTGCAGAGTAGCTGCAGCAACCACTCAGGGAATGCCTCGCAGAGCAAATAACATATCCTAATCTGCTAAGGTATGACTGACGTCTTGTTCCCATTTACCATGCACCAACCCCAGATCTTTCCCTCCCACCTTCATATTAAGTGCTTTCATGGGCGTAGACTGGGGGGGGGGGGGCGAGGGGGGCAATGCCCCCCCAAACGACGCCGACGCCTGGCGCCAGTAGTAAAAAAAAAAAACAAAAGCAGGCACGCTCGTCTCTCCATCCGCTTCGCTTCGCTTCCCTGCCCCCCGCTCTTTGTACAGTTCCTGCTCTTCTTTTTGCCAGCTCCTCTCGAGAGCACCAGCTGCATAAGAAAGCATCGTGTTGCTTTTCCTCTCTCGCTTAACTAGTTGCTTTCTTGAAAACAGCAGTGGGCTTTCTCAAAAAACGCTCCAACAGATGCATGCATCAAACGCAGTTGCAAAAAGTTAAGTCCGCCTTAGAAACCCTTAGTTGGACAAACGTGAGTCCTGCTTTCTCTTACTTTAAGCTGCCTCCTACTGTTCCAAGGGTTTGTTCTCTCTTCCCCACCGTATCAGCTTGCAATAATCCAGATGAATCCAGCCGACTCTCTACCAATCCCCCCCCCCCCCCCCCCCACACTCTCACTCAAAGAGCTGGGCTTTACTAAAGGACCCTCAAAGGCAGCAGGATGATCTCCAATTTGCTCAGCATGCACAAGGCATTTAAAGAAGGAAGTATTCGTGGAGGATAATTGCCAGTTTGGTTGCTGAGCCGGACCGGTCATCGCTGTGTTGCAGGCTCTCATCCTCCGCATTCTAATGAGGCGATGATGTCAGCAAGTCACAGTCATTGCGATGGGACAGATAAGATTGTCACTGGCCGGCCCGTGAAACTCATTTCCATGTAAATCAATCGCTCTCTCCTTTGTGTGGTTTTTTTTTTTTCAGATCAATAATCCCCAAGGCTGTTTAGCAGAAACAAAATCCCTTCAAACTGGCTTGTGTCTGTGTTCAAATAACAGGCACATGAATACTAATCAAAACAGAATGCTTTCAGGACACTAATTATTCTAGAACTCTGATCTTCTTGGTATTTGACCAAATGTGAGCATACTTTCCAGGGTGAGTTACTCTTTTATATTAAACATGTGTCTCAGGCAGTGTTCTGACAAAGGAAAATGTAACCAGGTTATTTAAAGTAAATGTTTGAATACACCATTAACCCTTTAGTGTATTCCAAAGTGTCCGACAGTGACATGGTTATGGTTAAAACCATTTGAAAAATCAGCCTAATTTTTTTTTTTTTTTTTTGGAAAAAGCTTAAAAAATAATTGACCTGTTTTATTTTTCAGGCAGAAATTTAGATGCCTCAGGTACAAACTGAAGGCCCCATTTACTAAGCTGCATTGTAGGCGCACAAACCTTTTAGGAGGAAAGAAGGAAGGAAGTGAGAAAGAGCTGGCTTGATATCTCATACATATTATTCATTATGGTTATTCCCCAAAAAGCCAGCTCTTTTTTCCTTCCTTCCGCCATATTAGCATATCATTTGCATATATACATATATGCAAATGAATATGCTAATATGCTCCGCCCCATCCTTTGCCCCCCCCAAATGAAACAGTCAAACTACGCCTATGAGTGCTTTACGAATTCCTGATATAGACAATTTTTCCTTCAGGATAGATACCAAAAAGAAGCTCTCAATCTCTCTCCCACCTGAAGCCCCAAAGCCTCACCGTTTAAATTGTGAACATAATGTTTTAGCAGACAATATGTGAACTGATCCTCCTACTCTCTTCTCACTGGACTGAGAAGCTCATCTAAAGTTTTCAGGACACCATTCTGGGTAAGCACATGCTCCAAAGGGGATAAACCCCTGGCTTCACACCGAACAAAAAATGTATTATCTGAACTCTGTGGAAACTGTAGATTCCCCCGAATGGTTAATTGATCAGTAACCATCGGATCCCCTCCCAGCCACCGGACCAGAGCCCTCCACACTTCCCTCATTGGCTGAAGAATGACACTATGTCCCCAAAATCTCGGACGCGTCCTGTATTGTACCTGTAACAAAGAGTTAAAATGATATGGAGCAAAAACATGCAGTCTGATATGAATAAGGTGTATAGTTCTGTCACCAGTCACATAGATACCATGTCAAGCACGCTTGATTATACAACTTAAAATTAGGGAGACCAAGACTCGCAATTACCCAAGAGCCAGTTAAGCTTCTTTCCAACCTAACAGAATTTTATAAACCAGCCTTGAAAGGCTGATAAAATGCTTCTTAAGCAAACGAAGGGGAAGAATTTGAAAAACATACAGCCATTTGGGAAACAGGACCTTGCAAAACAAGTTAATGTGCCCCCTCAATGAAAGAGGTAAGGGCTTCCAACTCTCCAGTTGATGCCTGGTATCCTGTAACAATTTGTTGATATTCACTATACAAATCTCTAATCTGCATCCCAAGCCAAATCCCCAAGTACCGAAAAATTTAATCCGCCCAGCATAGAGAAAATGCAGCACCGCACAATCTCTTAACTGAGCCCTTTGAGGGCAAAGCCTCTGATTTCTGAAGATTCAGCTTGAAACTGGCAAAATCCCCATATTCCATAAATGTCAGGTTTGTGAGTTCTTTGTACCAAATGGAGCACTGCTGAATGTGAGGATACGCACCATGACTCTGCTTGGCGGCCAAGCAACCCCGAGGTTCACCTGCGGTGACCGCCGTTCCCCGGGGGTTGAGCCCCCCAGGTGTGGACAGCCAACAGGACTTACATAGAGAGAAGATGAGAGGGGCGCTGAGGAAATCAGCCGGAGGAGAGTAGAAGGGAGTGGCAACAGTCTAACAGGCAGGCAGCTGGCAAAGGAGAGATCCAGGTACAAGCAAGGTCTTACAGGCAGGCAGCAGACAAGAGAGTAATCCAGGTACAAGGAAGGGCAAGAACCAGGTACACAGGCAGAACACATTGAAGATAAACACTTACCAACTAGAAGCCGAAGCAATAACACAGAGGAAAGCTTTCCTGAAGTAGTGCAGGCGTCTGACGTCAACACGAGGCAGCTGGAGAAGGAGAGCTTGATAGGTCAGGAAGGCAGTGAGGGGAGGGGCGCAGAAGCCCGCCTGTGGAGCAGGAAGGCGGGTTGGCGGTCGCAAGCGACCTCTGAAGTTCCTCAGGAAGTGCGCTGATCCGACCGCAGGCAGGGCGGCATGGGGGACAGCGCTGGAAAGGGCCATGGAAGGGCGCAGCACTGCCCCGAAGTGCCGGACCCGTAGAGATGGTGAGTGTCCCCACACCGCCGGAGAGCCCAGACGAGGAGGAGGTAAGGGGCGTGACAATAAAACACTGTAAAAGGGTGTCCAAAGATCTATACAGGTACAGGAAATAAGTAGATCATCGGCAAAAGCCACTAACGTAATAATCTGGGAACTTATCTCAACACCCTTAATGTCAGTATTATCATAAATGTTTTGAATCAATGGATAGGATAAACAAAGTGGGCAAACCCACCTCATCCTGCAAATAATTGGAAAACAATTTGACCTAACCTTATTGACACAAATCCTAGCCCTTGGATTAGTATACAAAGTACGGATAGTATGAACAAAACGGTTCCCCAAATCCGTAAGATTTCAACACAGCAAAAAGAAAATCCCAACAAACTTTATCAAATGCTTTCTCAGTGTTGAAGCTGATTAACAGGGATGACTGAACAGTCTGCTCCCAGTATTCTAAAGAGGTGAGGAATTTATAAATGTTCTTAACTATTGATCGGCCTTTAACAAATCCCACTTGAGCTTCATGAATAAGCAACAAAAGCACTCTCGACAGCCCATTTGACATGATTTTCGCTAGTAGCCTGGTCTCAAAATTCAAAAGGAATATAGGCCTTTATGAATTTGGTAACAATGGATCTCTCCCTGACTTGGGAAAATCTACTATATGAGCAAGATTTAACTCACCAGGCAGAAAGTCTTACTCTATAATCGCATGGCCCTTTCGCGTCTCTTTCCATGAGCCTATAAAACTCTGTTTAAAACCATCAGATCCAGGTGCTTTAAGCAGTGAACACTGCTGTAATGCGCAAACTACATCTCCATGAGCTACAGGGGCTTCAAAAAGCTCTCGTTCACCCGATGACAAACTAGGTAAAGAAAGCTCCTCTAAATATTGCTCTCCCTGCAATCTTTCCTCTTCTGGTGCTGCATAGAGACGCTCAAAATGTGCCTGAAAACAAACACTGATCTCATGATGAGTGTGGAGCTGCCTGTCCATACCATCTTGCAAAGTAACCACCCTCCATGGACCCTCCTTTTTTGACGCTAACCTGGCAAGCAATTTCCCTCCTTTGTTGCCGTATCGATATAGATGGTACTTATAATAAGAGATTTATTCGCCTAGTGATGTAATAATTCATTTAGCATTGTTTGCAACTCCAAAAGATGCTGTCCACTTCTATGGAAGACTCCCCAAAATGCTGGCATGCTATACGGACTTGTTGCTCCAATCTCAAAATCTCCTGGTTTCTAGTTTTCCTTTTGTGACAGCTAATAATTTCACCTCGTAATACAGCTTTTTGCAGCCTCCCTATTCAAAATAGGTTGTTGCTCAAATTCTGCATTTTGCTGCTGGTACTCTCTTCATTTAAGCAGCAAGAAATCCTGAAACCCTGTATCATGATATAACCACAAGGGTAACCTGCACTGAGGTGAACCCCTTTGACCAAGATTGAATCGCCACTTCATCCAGACCAGTGTGTGGTCTGAGATTCCATATGGGCCGATCTCTGACTGAGCCACTAATGATATGAGCGTCTGAGATTAACAAATAGTCTATGTGAGACTGAGTGGAGTGTGCATGAGACAAATGAGTGTACTTAGATTGTAAGCTCCTTTGAGCAGGGACCGTCCTTCTTTGTTTATTTTGTACAGTGCTGCGTAACCCTAGTAGCGCTCTAGAAATGTTAAGTAGTAGTAGTAGTAATCTTGCTCCAAAGGATTTGTTGCATTTATATCCCACATTTTCCCACCTGTTTGCAGGCTCAATGTGGCTTACATAATACCGAGAAGGCGTGTGCCAGGTCCGGTAAAAGAAACAATTACAAGGTGATATTGTGGACGAGTAAGATACATGTGTTTCAGATACAGAGGGGGTTGAGGAGAGTGAAGGTTATAAAGTGTCCATTACGAGCTTTGTTTTTGCTTTGTTGCAGAGTGTGGGTATTTATGTTGGGTCGGTGGCATATGCATTTTTGAACAAGTAGGTTTTTAGTGATTTCCTGAAGTTTAGATGGTCGTATGTTGTTTTCACATTTTTTGGCAGTGTGTTCCATAGTTGTGTGCTTATATAGGAGAGGCTGGATGCATAGGTTGCTTTGTATTTAAGTCCTTTGCAGTTTGGATAATGGAGGTTATGATGATCTAGTTGTATTTCTGGATGGGAGGTCTATAAGGCCTGTCATGTATCCTGGGACTTGGCCGTAGATGATTTTGTGGACCAGGGTACAGATTTTGAAAGTAGTACGTTCTTTGATTGGAAGCCATTGCAGTTTTTCTCAGAGGGGTTTGGCACTGTTGAATCACGATTTGCCAAATATAAGCCTGGCTGCTGTGTTTTGAGCTGTCTGGAGTTTCTTAGAGAGTTGTTCTTTGCATCCAGCATAGATTGTGTTGCAGTAGTCTGCATGACTTAGTACCATTGATTGTATTAAGCTGTGGAATATTTCCCTCAGGAAGAAAGGTTTTATGAGCTTAAGTTTCCACATTGAATGGAACATTTTTTTTGTTGTGGAGTTCACTTGGTTCTCGAATTTGAGGTTGCGGGCAATTGTGACGCCGAGTATTTTCAGGCTGTCTGAAATGGGGAGGGTGTGTTCCTGGGTGATTAAGGTTGTGGGTTTGTACATGTTATGTTTTAATAAAGAGGTTTTAATACCCCTGTATAAGACGTTGGTGAGGCCCCACCTGGAGTATTGTGTTCAGTTTTGGAGGCTGTATCTTGTGAAGGATGTGAAAAAAAATGGAAGAGGTGCAAAGAAAAGCTACGAGAGTGGTATGGGATTTGCGTTACAAGACGTATGAGGAGAGACTTGCGGACCTGAACATGTATACCCTGGAGGAAAGGAGAAACAGGGGTGATATGATACAGACGTTCAAATATTTGAAAGGTATTAATCTGCAAACAAACCTTTTTCGGAGAGGGGAAGGCAGTAGAACGAGAAGACATGAAATGAGATTGAAGGGGGGCAGACTCAAGAAAAATGTCAGGAAGTATTTTTTCACGGAGAGAATGGTGGATGCTTGGAATGCCCTCCTGCGGGAGGTCGTGGAGAGGAAAACGGTAACGGAATTCAAACATGCGTGGGATAAACATAAAGGAATCCTCCTCAGAAAGAAGGGATCCCCAGAAGCTTAGCCGGTAGTGGGAGGTGGGGATAGTGCTGGGCAGGCTTATACGGTCTGTGCCAGAGCCAGTGGTGGTAGGCGGGGCAGGTGGTTGGGAGGTGGGGATAGTGCTGGGCAGACTTATACGGTCTGTGCCCTGAAAAAGACAGGTACAAATCAAGGTAAGGTATACACAAAAAATGACACGTGAGTTTATCTTGTTGGGCAGACTGGGTGGACCATGCAGGTCTTTTTCTGCTGTCATCTACTATGTTACTATGTTGAGATGAGAGGATGAGACGTGTTTTTTCAGTATTCAGTGGGAATGAGTTTGCCCATGAATCCATGATATTCAGACCGAGCTTGATTTCATTGTTGATTTCTGTTAGGTCACGTCTGAAGGAAATGTAAATTGTGACATCGTCTGCGTAGATGAATGGGTTGAGGCCTTGCTTTGCTAAGGACTTGGCCAGTGGAATCATAATTATGTTGAAGAGCATTGGTGATAGTGGTGATCCTTGAGGTACTCCATAGGCTGCTTTCCTTTTCATTTATTTATTTATTTATTTATAATTTTCAATATATACATCTTATCAAAGAAACATAGAAACAATTGCAATAAAAAAACAGGAAAGTTTACATTCTTGAGATAAACTTAGTTATCTCATTGAATGAAATAATATTTCAAATATCGACCTCAAGATTGGAAATATCTAACTAGATCCAAGATACAAAATATCATTACAAAGGAAATAATATTTATCAGACGATTACACTCCCGAAAAACATTCTCTATCTATCATCCAGTGTCCATATGGGACCTTAAACCTTAACAATGACATTCTTAGTCTCCTTAGAACATAAAAAGTCCTCGAGTTGTTTTGGCTCTGTAAATTGATAACTATTCTGTTGGTAAATAAAGCGACATATACAAGGAAATTTAAGGGTAAACGTTGCCCCTAGGTTTAATGTTCTTTGATGTAGAGCCAAAAAGGCCCTACGTCTAGCTTGAGTCTCTCTTGTGAGATCTGGAAAAATCCTAACTTTAGAGCCAAAAAACATTGAATCTAAATGTTTAAAGAATAACTTCAGTACCATCTCCCTGTCTATTTCAAGAGCAAATGTTACCACTGCTGTTGTCCTTTGGGTAATGATTTCTAAGGAAGACTCCAGGAAAGATGTCAGGTTCAGTCCTCCATCCACAACAGCATGGTCACCTCCAGGTTTAGATGGTGTTAAAGTCTGAAGATAAATTACCCTTGTTATGGGTGGGAGAGATTCACCCGGCATCCCTAGAACCTCCCGCAAATATCTTTTAACCATTTCAGTCGCTGAAAGAATGGGAGATCTGGGGAAGTTGACAAACCGCAAATTAAGTCTTCTTTGCTGATTTTCAAGGTATTCCATTTTCTTTTTTTTAATTATTATTTATTTATATTTTGCAATTATATTCAGACATACAATCTTTTCAAAACACACCAATAAGTGGAATATAATAAAAAGAAATTATAACAAGAAGAACACAAAATTACATTTGGTGATTTTAGCCCACATTATGGGGATCCAAGATTCAAAGTTAAACCAAAGGGACTTGGCATAATAGGAAACAATTTCTGATAACATCTCAGGCTCTACATTATTTATTTTCTGCTAAGACATATGGGCTAATCTAGCTACCTTCTGAGCTTTAAGAAAATCATTCAATTGTTTATCATCATAGAATATATATTTCCGATCTTTAAACATTACTAAGCATTTACATGGAAAACGAAGCTGAAAACGTGCCTGTAAAGAAAGCACTTCTGTTTTCATTTCTAGAAATTTCTTTCTGCGTTGTTGAGTCCATTTCGATATGTCAGGAAATATAGAAATTTTACCACCAAGAAAATCTACATTTGCTTTCTGAAAATAATTCTTTAACAGCATTTCTTTGTCTTGCATGAAGACAAATGTCACAAGTAGTGTTGATCTCAGTTTTATCTCTTCCCTGGATTGCTCCAGGAAAGCCGTTAAATCTTGTGTGGGCGTTTCTCCTTTCGATTGAAGCTCTTGTGAAGTTTCTGTAGTATTTTTCACCGGTAGATAAAATACTTTTTGTAATGGAGGTAACATCTTTTCAGAATATTTTAATTGTTCCTTCAAAAGTCTAAAGAACATCTCTTTCGGCGAAATCATGGCACACACCGGGAAATTGAGTATCCGTAAGTTCAAATTTCTCATGTTATTCTCTAAGTTCTCAATTTTTCTAGAGATCAACAATTTTTCAGCCACCAATTGCGATTGAGTAGCTTGTATTTTAGAAATATTCTGTTCATTATTCAGTTGTTTAGCAGAAAAAGTTCCATTTTGCTTTTCATGTCTTTAATTTGAGAAGAATTATTCAATGATACTGTAATAAAGGATGTACAGACCTTATGAAGGTTTTCCAGAGCAGTCCATATCGCCTCCAGCGATATTTCGGCCGGTCGTTTCAGGGGCTGAAGCGCTTCCGTGCAAAGCAGAGATTCCGCTTGCTGGTCGGCGTCAGTCTCTGGGGCTCGCATTAGCTGGCTCTCCTCCCAATTTTCTCCCATAGCTGCTGTTTCCATCGGAGCCTGCCTTCCCTTCAGGGGCGCTATACTTCCAGCCTCTGGAAACAATGCTCCGGTAGCTTGTGGGATTGGTGGGGTAGCAGGACCCAGTGGACTAAGCGAAAAATCGCTCTCCAAGCCAGTATTGTCCCTCGTACTGGCAGCGGATACGCCCGCAGGTGTAGACGCCAAGAAAGCTGAGATAGATGTTTGCCTAGTTCCTGGGGTCTCTTTCCGAGGGAGAGGAGGTCCCCTCGGTTTCCCCTTTCGCTTAGGCATGCTCTCTCAGAATTATGGGTAAGAAAAAAGTAAGTAAGGCTGAAATTTGAAAGTAATTCTAGGGAGCAAAAATCTCTGCTTCCTGTCTATTCGGCCATCTTGGATCTTCCATTTTCTTTTTAACAAAGTTACTATCCTTAATCGTGGCTTTGTTCAAGTTCTCCAGCTTGAGAATTTTATCTTCAAGCAATTTTGTTTCCGACAACTGTCGGGCATTAATTTGCTCCTGAATCAACAGGGCTTTAGACAAAGTTTTTATTTCACCTTCACTTTTCAATAAAACCGTCTGCAACGAAGAATGCATTGAAAAAGTTAGGTCCCATAGTGCTTCAATAGTCACTACGGCAGGTTTCACCATTTCAACATTAAACTCGGGAAGGGGTGAGTTAGAGATCAATTTTAAACCATCTCTCGATGGTAGAGGGAAATTTTTTAAGCTCTGTCCTACCAGATCTTCCTCCTCACCCATGCGTTCGGTTGGGCTCCTTTCTTCGAGGGTCCTCTCCATTCCAGGCATGGGATCCAATGAATCACAAACCGCTCGCTCACTTCCTGGTTGGGGTGGTGCCGCACGGACGTCGGGGCTCAGGGAAGCCCCGTCTGCACTGCTGACTGAGTTGTTAGAAGCCGGTCGGATAGCAGGAGAAGATGTCGAATGGGGTCCCAGAGACACTCCGAAGTTTTCCAACGTCGTCTGCCTCGAGAGGGGGGGGGTACCAGTAGGGGTAACAGGAGCCTCCCTCACCTTTCCCCGCCGCTTCCCCATAATATGGGAACTTCGGACTCCTCTTTCGGTTCTACGGAGGTAGGCTTCAGAGCGCGTCTGAGGTAGCGTCCTAACTCGGCGCCATCTTGGATCGGAATGACCCAGGCTGCATTCCATGGTGGTGATATGTTAGAGTTTGTTTTGACTTGGTAAGTTTTAGAAAAGTTATAGAAAACCTTTGATTTACTACTACTACTACTATTTAACATTTTTATAGCGCTACAAGGCTTACACAGCGCTGCACAAACATAGAAGAAAGATAGTCCCTGCTCAAAGAGCTTACAATCTAATAGACAAAAATAAAGTAATCAAATCAATTAATGTGTACAGGAAGGAGGAGAGGAGGGTAGGTGGAGGCGAGTGATTATAAGTGGTTACGAGTCAAAAGCAGTGTTAAAAAGGTGGGCTTTCAATCTAGATTTAAAGATGGTCAAGGATGGGGCAAGACGTAGGGGCTCAGGAAGTCTATTCCAGGCATAGGGCGCAGCAAGACAGAAGGAGCGAATCCATTTGAGTATTTGTCCACCAATTCCGAAGTAGTCTAAAAGTCTTAATAGTATATTTATTTATTTGTTACATTTGTATCCCACATTTTCCCACCTTTTTGCAGGCTCAGTGTGGCTTACATATTACCGTTAACGGCGTTAGCCGATTCTGGTCTGAACAAATACATTGTGTGGGTTAATTCAAGGCGGTTTTGTGGTAGAATGAGGTACATGTGTGGTAGGTACAGTTGAGGAATTTAGAGAGGGAGAGGGTATTGTGCGCTCGACATGCCAAATTGTAGAAGTATACTTTTACCTGTAGCTATTTCTTGCTTGAAATTGGCCAGGCAGGTGACTAGAACAGTTTCGGTACTATGGAGGGGACGGAATCCCGATTGTGACTTGTGTAATATAGAAGAATTTGTCCAAGTAGTCGGTAATCTGTTTGGTCACCATGCTCTCCGTTAGTTTAATTACTAGTGGTATGGATGCGACTGGGCGGTAGTTGGCAAGTTCGGTTGCCTTTTTCTTGGTGTCTTTAAGGATTGGGATGAGTAGGATGTTGCTGTATTCCTCAGGGAAATGACCTTGTTGGTGGGATGTGAGGTCTGTTATGAAGCAGTTAGGGACGGATTTTAGTAGGTATCTGGGGCAGGTGTCTAATTTGCAGTGGGTGCTGGAGAACCTTTTGATTGCCTGGGTGACTGTATCCACGGTGAGGGGTGCGAAGTTTAACCAGGTTTGGTCAGCTGGGTATTCTCCAGGGTTTGGATCCAGGTTATTGATGAAGTTTTCGATGTCAGTGTTGTTCTGAGGTAGCGTTTTGCGTAGGTTAGTGATTTTTTTCATTGAAATATTTAGCGAGTTTGTCGGCAGATGGAATGTCTGTGTTGGTTGCGGTGACTGCTGAAGTGTCTAGTAATTTGTTCACAAGTTGGTATAGAAGGATGGAGAACTCGCCAAATATCTATTAAATTTAACACACTAGGAAGATGCGTCAGGCTCCCGGTCTCATTAACAAGTTCTTTCTGTGGGTTTTAAGACTTATCCATCTGTGGATCCCACACTGCACTGAAATTCCCTACCTCCTGCCTACTACCATAAGGGATAATTTATCTAATAGTATCTTATAAAATTTCTTGATCTATTGATTTGGAGCGCTACACAGAATGACCCGCTCCTCCGTATCTATATAGAATTGTTGACAATTCTCCACAACACCTTTACAAAACAAAATCGCTTCCCCCCCTTTTTTTTTATTAGGGGTTGAAGATGCAACACAATCTACAACCTATCATTTTTTTTAGTTTTGAGTATTCTGTCTCCATCAGGTGTGTCTTCTGGAGTAAAACAGTATCTACTTTGTGTCTTTGCAAAGCATGTAAAGTTTTTGACCTCTTAATGAGAGAAGAGATACCCTCCTACATTCCGGGTAACTATTTTAACCATTAAGTAATCCCAACATTGAAGCCCAGCCTACCATGATAAACTGTTATCAAAACCCTGACAGGCTGTCCCAGCCACCAGTCCACTAAGGAAGAAGAGCCAGGTGCTTGAAAGGGAAACACAAAAATCCTCTCTGTGTCCCCAGTAGCTCTTACTTCCAGGTATTTCTTATCCCTTAATCCTCCCTCCCACCCTTTCCAACCCTCCCCCCCCCCCCCCCCCCCCCACGGCCACCTGTAATCCCACAGGAACCATTCTCATCCCTCCCAATAGCAACTCCCAAAGAACATCTTCCTTTTGGAGACTGATCACTATCAAATGCCCTTCCCCCCCCCCCCCCCCCAAGTAATCCTACAACTACACAAACAGTATTCCCCCTCCCCATCACACTCACTCCCCCCTCCACGAAAAAAAAGCATACAATCCACCATTCATCCACAGTAGCTTTAACAGCTGTGTCTGCCTTCATCATACAACAACAAGGAAACACGAGAACAGCAGGAAATGAGAAACTCGGTCTAATGATCATATAAAATTCAGGAACAAACAAACAGCAGCCCAAATTTAGTTAGGAATTCTGCCTGAGTCCAATCAAAACAAAGCACTTCCATGTGGAAAATCACAGAACCACTGTACAAAAAGTTGCAGGTCCATAATGAGTCCAATATTCACCACGCCCAAAAGATCTCCCAATCCACCAGTATGGCCCAGATTAACAAGCCCACTTATAGTCATGAAAAAGAATATAACATCTTTATCATCAAAGAATATCAACATGTCCAGAAGTCTGGTGATCATCATGGCAAAGTTGAAACAATGCCCTCTGAATCAAAGGGTCCCAATGTCTATGCGCATCCATGTGTCAGATCCAGAACCAACTACTATATGTCAGCTTGGCTCAGATTTTCTTGTCTCTTCTTTATTACTGATTAATCTCCCATGTGGAAGAAAAGCATCTAAGTATCTTGTCTGCTTCACAATAGTGTGCTTCAACTCTGCCAGGTACAGTCAGCGAAATAGAAAAGGGCTCCAGCAAAGCCAGAAGAGCCGTTAATTCAATCCTTACTGTAATGATATCCACTCACCGTGATATGTGATGTTCATGGGCGACTAAAAGCAGTCCTTAAGTCGGGTTCCCCCAGCTCTTTGCTATTGCGGTTTATCCATTGCATAAACTCCTGAGCCCAGATAGGGTGTTAATAAATTCTTGCCTTGGTGAGAGACCTGCAAATGCGCAGGCTAGAGGACCGCAAATCCGATGTTCTTTTTATACAAACTAGAAAAGACCTGTGCAAAGGTCTGATGTGTGGCCGCCATACTAGCTGAATAGTCTTAGAACCACAGTATTTTCATCCCCTGATTTCTATGGCCTGCAAGACGGCATCCTTATGAGGGTAGTTAAGTAGTTGCAACAGCACAGGCCTCAGTCTATTGCTGGAGGATGTTCTGAGGCCTACTCAGTGTGCTCTTTCAATTCAGAGGGGGCCCAGGTGAGTAGTTCTTTGATCAGCCAGTTCTCCAAAACACGAGCCATGTCCCTGGCCCCCACAGATTGGGAGGCCCACCAAACCGAATTTTCTAGGTTCTCAACCTGGTCCTCCAAAGCTGTAATTTTGGAACACAACTGGGCTTGCACATTGTGACAAAACCATGGGCTCAGCGTTCCTTAGATCTCTGGGCTGCTGCCAAACTCTTAGCTTAGCAAGTTTTCATAACTCTGAGTCAAGGCCTCAAACTGATTCTGTCTAGGTTTTTCTCTTTTATTTGGACCCAAAATATTTCCATACTTTTAGGCAACAACACAAGAAGTCAAAACAAAAGGCGCATTCCAGTAACAAAAGGTTAACAGCCCCCATGGCTCCAAACATTTCAGGGAAAATCTTCTTAACCGATACCTTCATGGGGCTCCCCTCAGGTCCCTCTGTTACAGGCTGGGTCTCTCCCCTCCCCCTTTCCTTCAGGCTAGGCTTAACCACATTCTTCACTTCCCATCTGCCTTTAGAGAACACTTGACTCTGGTCCAACTTGTACTTCAAGGTCCTCGCTGCCCCGGGTTAGGTAGTGCATTTACTCTCTCCCAGCTGGCCATGTCATAGGGAGTTCCCTCCTCCCTTCCTTCTCTTTTCACATCCTCTTCCTTTCTGTCTCTGTTTGTCTTAAAACCTTTTTCTAGAGCACTGTCAGGTTCTTCTAGAACTCCACCCTTCTGCCCCAGGGGATGAAATCACCAGCCCTCTTACTTTCTATGGGGTATAGGGCTGGATTACAATTCCAGGAAGACCTAGCCCCCCATTCCCTAGGCTCTAGCTACTGTGGAGTCAAGAAGCCTTTTCTCCCCTATCCCCTCCCCCACTGATCACAGACATACAGCTTATTCCTCTCTTGGTCATTCTTTCCAGACGCTGGTGCATTCATCCAGTTTAACTTCCATACGCTCTAATTTGGCCTTGATTGGCTGTAGCCGCCAGCAGCGACTCTAGTGCTGCAGTCACCACCGAGGTGATTTCAGAAGTCCATGCCAAACTCACAGTGGATGGGGAAGGGGAAGGGGGTGGAGGGCGCTGTCTTCTTGGTCTCCAACAGCTTCCCACGTTTCCTTATCTTTCCACTGTGTGTTAGATGTCATTCAACAGAAGTGGTTTAAAACACACTGTTCCAAGGAGTAGGATCCTCTTGCCACACATATCCAATTTTATAAACCGGTAAATCACCAGATGTCTTGGGATTCCAGCGTGGAGGCAGAAGAAGAGCTAATCTGCCTATTCCCTGTAGCATGTACCGGAAGATTGGAGGGTGGCCAATGTAACGCCCATTTTTAAAAAAGGCTCCAGGGGAGATCCGAGAAATTATAGACTGGTGAGTCTGACGTCGGTGCCAGGGAAAATGGTAAAGGCTATTATTAAAAACAAAATTACAGAGCACATCCGAGGACATGGATTACTGAGACCGAGTCAGCACGGCTTTTGTGTGGGGAAATCTTGCCTGACCAATTTACTTCAATTCTTTGAAGGAGTAAACAAACATGTGGACAAAGGGGAGCCGGTTGATATTGTGTATCTGGAATTTCAAAAGGCGTTTGACAAGGTACCTCATGAAAGGCTACAGAGGAAATTGGAGGGTCATGGGATAGGAGGAAATGTCCTATTGTGGATTAAAAACTGGTTGAAGGATAGGAAACAGAGAGTGGGGTTAAATGGTCAGTATTCACAATGGAGAAGGGTAGTTAGTGGGGTTCCTCAGGGGTCTGTGCTAGGACCGCTGCTTTTTAATATATTTATAAATGATTTAGAGATGGGAGTAACTAGCGAGGTAATTAAATTTGCTGATGACACAAAGTTATTCAAAGTCGTTAACTCACGACAGGATTGTGAAAAATTACAAGAGGACCTTACAAGACTGGGAGACTGGGCGGCTAAATGGCAGATGACGTGAGCAAGTGCAAGGTGATGCATGTGGGAAAAAAGAACCCGAATTATAGCTACGTCATGCAAGGTTCCACGTTAGGAGTTACGGACCAAGAAACGGATCTGGGTGTCGTCGTCGATAACACACTGAAACCTTCTGCTCAGTGTGCTGCTGTGGCTAGGAAAGCGAATAGAATGTTGGGTATTATTAGGGAAGGTATGGAAAACAGGTGTGAGGATGTTATAATGCCATTGTATCGCTCCATGGTGCGACCGCACCTTGAGTATTGTGTTCAATTCTGGTCGCCGCGTCTCAAGAAAGATATAGTAGAATTGGAAAAGGTGCAGCGAAGGGCGACTAAAATGATAGCAGGGATGGGACGACTTCCCTATGAAGAAAGACTAAGGAGGCTAGGGCTATTCAGCTTGGAGAAGAGACGGCTGAGGGGAGACATGATAGAGGTATATAAAATAATGAGTGGAGTGGAACAGGTGGATGTGAAGCGTCTGTTCACGCTTTCCAAAAATACTAGGACTAGGGGGCATGCGATTAAACTACAGTGTAGTAAATTTAAAACAAATCGGAGAAAATTTTTCTTCACCCAACGTGTAATTAAACTAGAGAGTTGCACGGGGACAGAAATCCAACCCGTCCCCACCGTCCCCGTAGGAAATCTAACCCATCCCCGCCCATCCCCGTGGGGAATCGTACCCATCCCCGCCTGTCCCCACAGGGAATCGTACCTGTCCCCGCAAGAATTTAACCTGTCCTCACCCACAAGAATTTAATGGTACATTAAAAAAAAATTCCTGTCAGCTCTCTCAGTCTCTGGATTTGAGCTGCAGTACTGCAGGCAAGGAAGGAACGGAAGCTGGAACACTCTGGTGCGCACATATAAGACTTCTCTGATTCACTGGCACTGTGTGCTAAGAGTTCACCACATGCATGCGCCAGTAGGTCAGGTGACATCTGATGCTCTTGCTTATGTCAGAGCTGAGGTCTGCGCATCAGCCTGGAAGCAGAGAGGATTAATAGTAAATGACAGCAGATAAAAACCGGATCGGTCCATCCAGTCTGCCCAATAGTCACAATCATTATCAATTCATGATTAAATCAACAATGAATGTGATATATACTTGATTACGGTCTTTCTGTGGTGTTTCTGGGACATAGACCATAGAAGTCCGCCTCGCCCTATCCTCAAAGGCCATTCCAGCCTATTCATCTTCTCATTTGAAGGACACAGACCGTAAACGTCTGTCCAAAACTGTCCTCATGTTCCAGCCACTAAAGCTGCTGTCAAAACCCTTTCCAGCCCATCCAAAACCAGATTGCCATTTATGAGACACAGTCCGTACAGGTCTCCCAGTATCGGCCCTAGTTCATCACAGCCAGAGCCACCATGTAAGTGTTATGCGACTCATCCACACACATGCAGCCATTTAAGTTTAGGTTTTTTTATAACTTCCATTTCCTAAATAGAGATCCTCTGTGTTCATCCCATGCCTTTTTGAATCTTGCCACCATTTGTATCTCTACCACCTCCTTAATGGAGGCTTTCCACATCTGTGCTGTTAAAGCAAGGAGGAGGAGGAGACAGCACTCAAAGAACTTGGTAGGTGAGAGGCTGGCGCAAGTGCAGCATACACTTCCACGGGAACCCCACAGGAACTGCTTCCGTCCCCACGGGATCCCCGCAGAACTGCTTTCGTCCCCACGGGAATCCCGCGGGATTCCCGCAAACACCGTTCCCGTGCAACTCTCTAAATTAAACTCTGGAATTCATTGCCGTAAAATGTGGTGAAGGCGGTTAGCTTAGCAGAGTTTAAAAAGGGGTTGGACGGTTTCCTAAAGGACAAGTCCATAAACCGCTACTAAACGGACTTGGAAAAATCCAAAATCCCAGGAATAACATGTATAGAATGTTTGTACGTTTGGGAAGCTTGCCAGGTGCCCTTGGCCTGGATTGGCCGCTGTCGTGGACAAGATGCTGGGCTCGATGGACCCTTGGTCTTTTCCCAGTATGGCATTACTTATGTACTTATGTGATCCACTCATTATTTTATAAACCTCTGTATCTCCCCTCAGCTGTGTTGTCTTTAAACTGAAGAGCCCTAACCTCTTTAGCCTTTTTTCATAGGGGAGTCGTTCTGTCCCCTTAATCATTTTGATCACTCTTCTTTGTAACATAGAGGCATATTTTCAAAGCACTTAGCCTTCCAAAGTTCCATAGAAACCTATGGAACTTTGGAAGGCTAAGTGCTTTGAAAATATGCCTCATAGTAACATAGTAGATGATGGCAGAAAAAGACTTGCACGGTCCATCCAGTCTGCCCAACAAGATAAACTCATATGTGCTACTTTTTCTGTATCTTACCTTGATTTGTATCTGTCTTTTTCAGGGCACAGACCGTAGAAGTCTGCCCAGTACTAGCCCTGCCTCCCACCACCGGCTCTGCCACCCAATCTTGGCTAAGCTCCTGAGGATCCATTCCTTCTGAACAGGATTCCTTTATGTTTATCCCACGCATGTTTGAATTCCGTTACCGTTTTCATCTCCACCACCTCTCATGGGAGGGCATTCCAAGCATCCACCACTCTCTCCGTGAAAAAATGCTTCCTGACATTTTTCTTGAGTCTGCCCCCCTTCAATCTCATTTCGTGTCCTCTCGTTCTACCGCCTTCCCATCTCCGGAAAAGGTTCGTTTGCGGATTAATACCTTTCAAATATTTGAACGTCTATATCATATCACCCCTGTCTCTCCTTTCCTCCAGGGTATACATGTTCAGGTCAGCAAGTCTCTCCTCATACGTCTTGTAACACAAATCCCATACCATTCTCGTTGCTTTTCTTTGCACCGCTTCAATTCTTTTTACATCCTTCACAAGATACCCTCCAAAACTGAACACAATACTCCAGGTGGGGCCTCACCAACGACTTATAAAGGGCATTGACACCTCCTTTCTTCTGCTGGTCACACCTCTCTCTATATAACCTAGCAACCTTTTGCCTTGTCACACTGTTTCGTCGCCTTCAGATCCTCAGATACCCCACGATCCCTCTCCCCGTCCGTACCTATCAGACTCTCACCGCCTAACACATACATCTCCTGTGGATTTCTACTCCCTAAGTGCATCTCTTTGCATTTCTTTGCATTGAATTTTAATTGCCAACCTTAGACCATTCTTCTAGCTTCCTCAGATCCTTTTTCATGTTTTCCATTCCCTCCCGGGTGTCCACTCTGTTACAGATCTTAGTATCATCCACAAATAGGCAAACTTTACCTTCTAACTGTAAGCATTTATAGATGAATAACTCTTCTGGGCAAAGCTACCCAATGAATAATTCCCAGGTTCCGTTTAAAGGAGTCTGGCTAAACCAACTTCCTAGCTCTGTCCAGGGGTTATATATTATAAAGGAACCTGGCTGTTCTGGGCCTACACCAGAACTTTTCTTCTGTTAGAGAGAACTGGAATAAAAGTAAAGTCACTGCTGTGAAATATATTAATTTATTATATAGGTAAGAAAATAGAATAATACACCCTGCACTACAGCTCAGCTGTACAAATGTAGCTCCCTTATGCTGATAAGCAACTGTAGAATGTATTGTCTAACTAAAGCACTGATATCACTGGTTACTAGGTTATTACACAATCCTGATTAGTAATACTGACTAGGTCATGAAGTAATACAGTTAGCAGCACATCTTCCTGATCACAAAGTTCTGACTAACCCGCCTTTGCTGAGGTAAGAACCCACTAGCTAATCCCTGACTATAGGAAATAAATCTCTGTAATCCTCACCGAGCTGACTCTAGGTGGTCTCTCAGATGAAGTGGACACAGGTTTTCCGTTTAGACTCCAGCTGTTTTCCACAGCGAGTCCCTGTCTTAGGAAACAGCACAGGCTCTCTGCAGCATGCAGGATTGCAGTCTCTCTAGCCGGTAGAGCTGAACCAACAGGTACTTTCTTCAGATGGTCAGTTCACAAGGTTGTGGACCACTTCAGGTCTCACTGGTCTTCTTTTCAGCTACCCTTCTTCCAGTAGAACCAGACAACTTCTCCCTTTCTTCTTTTCTTTCTTCTTCTGTCTGTCCTCTCTCCTTTTTCTGGTCCCCGCTCTCTGGCCCCTGATTCCCAGGTGACCAGACAGCAACCAATCAGGATCTTGTCCAGCTCCTTCCCTGAGCAAGAAAAAAACCTTTTTGATCTTCCAGTTGGTACATTGGTATGCATTCCTGTCTCTCATCAGACTCGCTGGCACCATGGCCTTACCCCCTGTAGCTCATCAGGGAGGTGCAAGGGTCAGGTAGCCCACTGCATATCCTTGAGTTTTTTTTTCCAGACCTGCCAGTTATTTACCACAAGCAGAGCTCTGCCACAAACAGAAAGCTGAATCTGCTTGGTCACTGAAGTGCAGGGTCTTAGTTCACAGACTCCATCTTGACATAGTTGTATACACAGGCTGAGATCAGCAGAGTGAGGCTCACAGGGAAATAGCCCTACATAACCCTTCGGCAATGTCACTCACAAATATATTTAACAGAATCGGCCCCAGCACCGATCGTTGAGGCACTCCACTACTCACCTTTCCCTCATCCGAGCAAATTCCATTAACCACCACCTTCTAGCATCTGTCCGTCAACCAGTTCCTAATCCAGTTCACCACTTCGGGTCCTATCTTCAGTCCGTCCAGTTTATTTAAGAGACTACTGTGGAGTGGAGGAGTGGCCTAGTGGTTAGGGTGGTGGACTTTGGTCCTGGGGAACTGAGGAACTGAGTTCGATTCCCACTTCAGGCACAGGCAGCTCCTTGTGACTCTGGGCAAGTCACTTAACCCTCCATTGCCCCATGTAAGTCGCATTGAGCCTGCCATGAGTGGGAAAGTGCGGGGTACAAATGTAACACAAAAAAAAAAAACCCATGTCAAAAGCTTTGCTAAAATCTAAGTAGATTACGTCTATAGCTCGTCCCTGATTCAATTCTCCTGTCACCCAATCAAAGAACTCAATGAGATTCGTTTGGCACGATTTCCCTTTGGTAAAACCATGTTGTCTCGGATCTTGCAACTTATTGGCTTACAGGAAATTCACTATCCTTTCCTTTTCTAATTGTTGTATCTTGTTTTTCTTTGTTTAGATTTAGCTCACACCTTTTCAGTAATAGCTCAAGGCGAGTTAAATTGAGCTGAACTCTGTACTCTCCCTGTCCCTAGAAGGCTTAAAATTTATGGAGCCAATGCAGAAAGCTACCAAGTTTACTTGCTTGTTAATAACTGCTGTATGCAAAACAGGTTTCTACACTGAAGTTTACTCCCACAGTAGGCATCAGTGCACAGCATATTAAAATGTATGCTAAAGAACCTGTTAGTTTCCCCACAACAATACAGTGATGGGTGCTGATGTCTACTGCGGGGGCACAACTCAAGAAACCTAACTCCAGGTCTGAGGTGATGTACAGTGCTCCATCTCCCTCCCTCTGCACCACCCTCACCCTCCCTCTGCCCCACCACAAACTGAAGTAAACATCCTGTTGTCTAGTGGCACCCTCTGATCAGATCTATCATGTTAGACTGGCTTGGTCTGGGGAGGGGGCAGCGGTCGGGGCACATGCAGATGGCCAGCAAGTTGTTGCTGTTTTTTTTTTTTTTTTTTATGTCACCCTTCCTTTCAGTGCCTGGGCCAGTCACTGCTCGGGCACGGACAGGAAGGGTGACATTCTGCAATGATCTGCAAATTTGCATGCTACATTATTTTTGAGTTTGTAATTTTGTGGTAGAACCAGAGTGCTGAGCTCTCTCTGCAGTGAGTCATTCTGCATTGGCCCCTAAGTTTGTACCTGAGGCATTGGAGGGTTTGAATGACTTGCCCAAGATCAGAAGGAGCAGTAGTAGAACCTGGCTATTTATTAGGCTTTATTTACTGCCTTCTTGAAGAAATTCACACAAGGCAGTATACAGCATGAATTAGCCAAACAGAGGCAGTAGACAATTACAGCAGTAGAATGTTCAAATAACAAACATTATGGTTTTGCATACTGTTTACAATGTCAACACAATACACATTAAAGCATAGGGTGTAAGCAGAGAAAGAACATATAGACAGATTAGATAGAATAACAGGATAGAAATAAGAGTGATTAACTTAAGGAAATGAAGTCAGAAAAAGTGTAGGAAAATGATTTTAGCTAGAATAGGAGAAGATATGCAAGTGGTGTTAGTCTCTTTTTTTTTTTCAATGATATTTTTATTAATTATAAGTACAAATTCCTTGTCATCAAGCAGATGAAGCCATTACGTATGGGTTGTGTCCATAAACCAGCAGGGGGAGATAGAGAGCACTCAACTTTTCACAGTGCCTCCTGGCCAGCCAGCTCCACTGCCTCTTCAGTATTCTCTATCTCCCCAAGCAGGGTGGCTGCAGCTTCTTCGAGCTCCATCAAAAATCTGCCTGGGGGTGGCTCCTGGCTTGCCAGTTGTTAGCCGGGGTGTTAGAGGCTATAACAGCTTCACTTTGAAGGCACATAGGTTACCCTTTCCCTGCCTTACCCATGCCCCCGTGGATGTGGACATATTAGCTTGCTTTTCCCTGTCCTTTCCCATTCAGTGGATGCAGGCACATTGGTTCGCCTTTCCCTGCCTTTCCCATTCATCTGAGCCTCCGGAGTTCTTATTACCTCTGCTTTCCTCACAGCGTTAAAAAAAAAAAAATGGAACAGAGGTTTTCCTTTGATTCTTCTATGGGACCGGAGCTGTGATACTCGGTCCGGTGAGGTAAGAGTTTCTTCTAACTCCTCCGGGGTGGGCCCGCGATCGGGGCGTTTTTGGCGCGAAACCGCCATTTTGAATTTTCCCGCTGTTTTCGGCGATGGCTGCAGAGAATGTAAAGTGCTGTTCCCGGTGTGGCAAGCGCAAATCAGCAGCGGGGCTCTGTAAATCGTGCTGTACAGGTGTAAGAGCCGGCCCGATCATGGCGAGCGATGATTCTTCCCGCTCAGAGCTGGCAGCGGACGCCATTTTGAATTCTCCGCATGGCGCGGCCTCCGTAGAGACGGAGAGCCCTGAGCCCGGGGGGGGGGGGGGGGGGGGGGGGGGGGAACCACGAATTGAGGCTATTCAGGGAGCGGCTAGCCCCGGACGGGATCTTGGTGCCCAGGGCGAGTTTTTCTCCCCTGATTTTGTGTTGTTACTGCATAAAGCATACATGCTGAAAAGAGCTCTCCCACAAGAGTCGTCTGAGGCCCCTTCTATTGACCACCCCCCCCCCCCCCCCCCCCCCGGTGGATTCTGGCCTGGGACTGTCCGCTGAGGCTATTTTCCCTGATAATTGGCATAAAGAAAAACGTAGAAGGGCTAATTCCCCTTCAGATTGTGGTGCACCTCCTCCCCCCCCCCCCCCTGTGGTCGGGCTGTGAGGATTCGGAGAGTTCTGGTAGGCCTTCGTGGTCTGAGGAGCCAGAGTCAAGTGCAGAATTACCACAGGATCTGGATGATCCCTCCGCGGTGAGGATTTTCCACCGTGATGAGCTGCCAGCGCTTATTTCAGATGCCCTACAGGTCCTTTCTATTGAAGAGCCTGACAGTGGCACGGCCTCCTCTGTGAATCCTAGGATGGCTAGTACTAAAAAGCCTGCTCGAGCCTTTCCTTTGCATGACTCCATCCAAGAGCTTATTTCCGCTCAGTGGGCTGACCCCGAGGGACCTTTGAAAGTTTCCAGGGCTATGGGGCAATTATACCCTCTGCGTGAGGAGCATTTGGCTCGCTTTGCAATGCCTAAAGTAGATGCCCTAGTCACTGCAGTGACAAAGAGAACTACCCTCCCTGTGGAAGGAGGAGTTGCCCTGAAGGATATTCAAGACCGTAGGCTGGAAGCAGCACTTAAACGGTCCTTTGAAATTGCAGGTCTTACTGTTCGGGCATCTGCATGCAGTTGTTATGCTGCTAGAGCCTGCCTGGCGTGGTTGCAACAGGCAGTGGAACAGCCCGGAGATGGAGCGGAGCCCTTCTCGGATGTGGCTCCGCGGCTGGAGTCGGCCTTGTCCTTTTTGGCTGATGTCCTTTATGATATTGTCAGAGCTTCGGCTAAACAAATGGCAGTAGCAGTGGCGGCTCGCCGTCTTATTTGGCTACGACATTGGGCAGCGGACATGGCCTCTAAGCAAAGGTTGGTGAAGTTGCCCTTTCAAGGCCTTCTCCTATTTGGTGAGGAGTTGGAAAAAAAATTGTTAAAGGCCTGAGAGATCCTAAACCCCAGCGCTTGCCCGAAGATAGGCCGAGGCCTTCCTTCAAGGGCCAGGCGGTCCACTCCTCTTATAGACCTTGCTTCCGTGAAGCTAGAAGGTACCGCCCGGGGCGTTCTGCTGGGTTCACTTCTCATGCCCGTTTTTCAGCAGAGGAACTCCTTTCGCTCGGACAAACGTTCCGCAGCCACCGGCTCTAGGCCTGGAGTTCAGGGGCGACCCTCTCAATGATGGTGCGCCAGCCCCCTCCTCGCTTCCTGTCATCAGAGGACGTCTTTCCCTCTTTGCCGAGGAGTGGGCCAATATTTCCTCAGATCAGTGGGTTCTGGACCAGATCAGAGATGGCTACAGAATAGAATTCAACGCCCCAGTAAGAGACGTGTTTGTGTAGTCCCGATGTGGTTCTGCTGCCAAACGGGCGGTGGTAGAGGAGACTTTGCAAGGTCTGATTCAGTTAGGGGACGTGTCCCCGGTACCTCCCGCCGAACACGGCTACAGCCGATACTCCATCTACTTTATGGTGCCGCGAAAAGGTGGGTCTTTTCGCCCTATTCTGGACTTAAAAGAATTAAACAAGTCCCTGAGAGTGCGGCATTTCCACATGGAAACCTGTGCTCCGTCATTGCTGCGGTATAGCCAGGAGAGTTTCTCATGTCTCTAGACCTGAAAGAAGCTTACTTGCACATACCAATTTGGCCCCCGCACCAGAAGTTTCTGAGGTTTGCGGTGTTGGGAAAACATTTCCAGTTCCGGGTCTTGCCTTTTGGCCTCGCCACAGCTCCCCGAACCTTTTCGAAAGTAATGGTGGTAGTAGCTGCTTTGCTCAGGCGAGAAGGTATCAGGGTTCACCCGTACCTAGGTGACTGGCTCATCAGAGCAGACTCTGTAACAGAGAGCTATCAAGCTACAGCCAGAGTGGTCTCAGTACTTCAGTCTCTAGGCTGGGTCGTCAATATGGCCAAAAGTCACCTGACCCCCTCGCAATCTCTATAATATTTGGGGGCCAGGTTCGACACAGACTCGGGCTATGTATACCTACCCGAGCTAAGGCGGTGCAAGCTTCAGAATCAGGTCCGTCTGCTCCTGAGGATGCCCCGCCCGCGAGCTTGGGACATTGTCCAGCTGCTGGGATCGATGACAGCCACATTAGAAGTGGTGCCCTGGGCGAGAGCGCACCTGAGACCTCTACAGTATTCCCTACTTCAAAGATGGTCTCCAGTTTCTCAGGATTATCAATGCAGACTTTCTTGGCTCCCTGCGGCCCGACTCAGCATGGAGTGGTGGCTCTCAGACAGCATGCTGCGACGAGGAATGCCGCTGGCGCTCCCCGATTGGTGTCTAGTAGGGACAGATGCCAGCCTGAAGGGCTGGGGCGCACATTGCAAGGGGAAGCATGCCCAGGGTCTATGGACACCCGAGGAGTCGGAGTGGTTCATCAACCGCCTGGAGTTGAAAGCGGTGTTTCAGGCTCTTCTGGCCTTTCAAGTGACCCTGGAAGGATTGGCTGTCAGAGTGATGTCGGACAACATGACAGCAGTGGCCTACATAAATCGACAAGGCGGCACTCAGTGCAGAGCACTGGCCGCGCAGGCCGAACAGATTTGCCACTGGGCCGAGCTGCATCATCAGTTTCTGTTGGCAGCTCACATTGCAGGTCAGAGCAACGTGCAAGCCGATTATCTAAGCAGGCATCAGATCGATCCAGCAGAATGGGAACTAGCAGACGAAGTATTCCTGCAGATATGTGCCAAATGGGGCAAGCCCGTAATGGATCTTATGGCGACAAGTTCAAATGCCAAAGTCCCGTGCTTCTTCAGCAGACGGAGAGATCCTCGCTCGGCAGGGTTGGATGCCTTGACTCAGCCCTGGCCTCCGGGCCTACTATATGTGTTCCCTCTGTGACCCTTGATAGGGTGCGTGCTCCTGCAGATTCGACTGCACCCAGGAGAAGTGGTCCTCATTGCCCCGAATTGGCCCAGGAGGCCTTGGTATGCGGACCTCCGACAGATGCTAGTGGAGGCTCCCCTTCCTTTACCTCTGGTACCGAACCTGTTGTCACAGGGCCCGGTAGCCATGGAGGACGCCTGCCGCTTTGGTCTTATGGCATGGCGATTGAGAGGGCGCAATTGAGGGACAAAGGCTATTCAAACACAGTCATTTCCACTCTCCTGCAGGCCCGCAAGCGTTTCACTTCTGTGGCTTATGCCAGGATTTGGCGCCAGTTTGAGTCTTGGTGTGCTTCAAAAGCGATCACACCCATGCAGGCTCCATCTCGCCGATTCTGGACTTTTTGCAGGATGGTGTACAAAAAGGCTTGTCCTATAAATCCCTGTGGGTGCAAGTGGCAGCGTTGGCCTCCCTTCGTGGTAAGGTTGAAGGCGTGTCTTTAGCTGCTCATCCAGATGTGGCACGGTTTCTTAGTGGGGTGCTTCGGCTCCGGCCTTCCGTGTGAGCACCCTGTCCAGCTTGGAACCTGGGGCTAGTTTTGAAGGCCCTGCAGGCTTCTCCTTTTGAGCCGCTTCGGCGAGCATCGGAGAAAGATTTGACACTAAAGGCTGTTTTTTTCTTGTGGCCATTACTTCGGCGAGACGGGTGTCAGAGCTCCAGGCGCTGTTCTGTAGAGACCCATTTCTGCAATTCTCAGAGTCCGGGGTCACGGTTCGGACCGTGCCTTCCTTCATGCCTAAGGTGGTTTCAGCATTTCATCTAAACCAGCCTATTTTCTTGCCCTCCTTTGATAAGGAGGAGTTTCCAGAATCTGTTGGGCAGTTGCACCTGTTGGATGTGCGCAGGACTCTGCTGCAGTATCTGCGAGTTACTATCTCTTTCAGGATCTATGATCATCTGTTTGTTTTGCTATCAGGTCCTCGCAGAGGGTCTCCAGCGTCTAAAGCCACTATTGCCCGCTGGCTCAAAGAAATTATCTTTTCAGCTTATCTGCTTGCCGGCCGGTCTCTGCCTGTAGCCTTTAAGGCACATTGTACCAGAGCGATTTCTTCCTTTTTGGCTGAAACTGGAGCACTCTCTCTTCAAGAGATATGCAGTGCAGCAACATGGGCTTCTAAGCTGTCTTTTGCCCGACATTACAGGCTGGATGTGGCTGCTAGGAGGGATGCGCGTTTTGGAGCACAAGTGCTAGCGCGTGGTGTGACCTGTTCCCACCCTATATAGGGATTGCTTTGTTACATCCCATACGTAATGGCTTCATGTGCTTGATGACAAGGAAGGGAAAATTAGGTTCTTACCTTGGTAATTTTCTTTCCTTTAGTCATAGCAGATGAAGCCATGAGCCCTCCCTGTATGATTGTCTATATGCTGTGAATCTGTTTCAGGTTCTGTTCTTGTTTCCTGAAGTTCCTTCCTTGGGAGAAAGTTGGAAAACAGTCTTCAGGATTTATGTTCACTTATAGGAGGATGAGTCCATTCCCTCCAGTTTATGTTTTGGAGGATGAGTTTATTCCCTCCAGGAGGTTGCGTGTATCCCCTCCAGTTATACAATAAGGAGGACGAGTTTATTCCCTCCAGGAGGATGTGTTCATTCCCTCCTTTTAAGTTCATGCCCTTGTTAAGGGGCCATCGTTCGCTGTGAGGAAAGTTCATGTTATTCCCATTGCGGTTTGCCATACTGCTTTAGAAGCTTCAAATACTGAAGAGGCAGTGGAGCTTTCTGGCCATGAGGCACTATGGTTTGTCAGTGCTCTCTATCTCCCCTGCTGGTTGATGGACACAACCCATACGTAATGGCTTCATCTGCTATGACTAAATGAAAGAAAATTACCAAGGTAAGAACCTAATTTTCCCATTTGTTGTACAGCACAAGACATAAAATTTCAAATGCAGTAGCAGTAAAGTTATAAAAGAATGTGACAAAGACAAAAGATGTTCAGAGGCAATCATGAGAAAGAGAAAATAAAGGATGCCCCCCCCCCCCCCATTTACTAAGCCGCACTGCAATGCTGACACAGCCCATTCAAATAAATGGGCTGTGTTGGCATTTGCGCATGGCAGCTGCTAGCGCAGCTTAGTAAACTAAACGGGAGGGGGGTTGGAGTGTTATAGTGATTAGCTAGAATGTAAGCATTGTAAGTATTTAGCAGTTTTCATAATTGTAATTTCGGCTGAAACTGGTTCAAGTTTGTGATAAGGCATCACTGACTGAAGTGAACATTTGATAAGCTTGAGTCTTTCTAGTTGGCTAAAATAAGCTTCTGAGCTGTAGTGATTAGAATATTGAAAAGTTGTTTATGATAATCTGGCACATTAAGAAGAGATAAGCAAGATTTGAAGATGACAACAGAGACTGAACTGGGGGAGTCTGAATTTAAATATTTTACATACAGTGCACCAGACAGCCTTCCAGAAAAGTTGGATTTTGTTACTCATAAATCATATGTATAAGGGTACTTACTTGCATTTTATCATTTATCGTTTATTCATTTACTAGACCGTCACTTATTACAAAAGTACAGTGGTGGAAATAAGTATTTGATCCCTTGCTGATTTTGTAAGTTTGCCCACTGACAAAGACATGAGCAGCCCATAATTGAAGGGTAGGTTATTGGTAACAGTGAGAGATAGCACATCACAAATTAAATCCTGGAAAATCACATTGTGGAAAGTATATGAATTTATTTGCATTCTGCAGAGGGAAATAAGTATTTGATCCCCCACCAACCAGTAAGAGATCTGGCCCCTACAGACCAGGTAGATGCTCCAAATCAACTCGTTACCTGCATGACAGACAGCTGTCGGCAATGGTCACCTGTATGAAAGACACCTGTCCACAGACTCAGTGAATCAGTCAGACTCTAACCTCTACAAAATGGCCAAGAGCAAGGAGCTGTCTAAGGATGTCAGTGACAAGATCATACACCTGCACAAGGCTGGAATGGGCTACAAAACCATCAGTAAGACGCTGGGCGAGAAGGAGACAACTGTTGGTGCCATAGTAAGAAAATGGAAGAAGTACAAAATGACTGTCAATCGACAAAGATCTGGGGCTCCACGCAAAATCTCACCTCGTGGGGTATCCTTGATCATGAGGAAGGTTAGAAATCAGCCTACAACTACAAGGGGGGAACTTGTCAATGATCTCAAGGCAGCTGGGACCACTGTCACCACGAAAACCATTGGTAACACATTACGACATAACGGATTGCAATCCTGCAGTGCCCGCAAGGTCCCCCTGCTCCGGAAGGCACATGTGACGGCCCGTCTGAAGTTTGCCAGTGAACACCTGGATGATGCCGAGAGTGATTGGGAGAAGGTGCTGTGGTCAGATGAGACAAAAATTGAGCTCTTTGGCATGAACTCAACTCGCCGTGTTTGGAGGAAGAGAAATGCTGCCTATGACCCAAAGAACACCGTCCCCACTGTCAAGCATGGAGGTGGAAATGTTATGTTTTGGGGGTGTTTCTCTGCTAAGGGCACAGGACTACTTCACCGCATCAATGGGAGAATGGATGGGGCCATGTACCGTACAATTCTGAGTGACAACCTCCTTCCCTCCGCCTGGGCCTTAAAAATGGGTCGTGGCTGGGTCTTCCAGCACGACAATGACCCAAAACATACAGCCAAGGCAACAAAGGAGTGGCTCAGGAAGAAGCACATTAGGGTCATGGAGTGGCCTAGCCAGTCACCAGACCTTAATCCCATTGAAAACTTATGGAGGGAGCTGAAGCTGCGAGTTGCCAAGCGACAGCCCAGAACTCTTAATGATTTAGAGATGATCTGCAAAGAGGAGTGGACCAAAATTCCTCCTGACATGTGTGCAAACCTCATCATCAACTACAGAAGACATCTGACCGCTGTGCTTGCCAACAAGGGTTTTGCCACCAAGTATTAGGTCTTGTTTGCCAGAGGGATTAAATACTTATTTCCCTCTGCAGAATGCAAATAAATTCATATACTTTCCACAATGTGATTTTCCGGATTTAATTTGTGATGTGCTATCTCTCACTGTTACCAATAACCTACCCTTCAATTATGGGCTGCTCATGTCTTTGTCAGTGGGCAAACTTACAAAATCAGCAAGGGATCAAATACTTATTTCCACCACTGTAAATCAGAACAGTTTACAATATAAAATAACACTAAATGCAGTAGATAAACATACTCTGAAATCCATTTGTGATAGGAAAGCACTACAAAAAGTCAACACACATACAGGTTTCATAAACTATGGGCTTTTTTTTCCCTTTCTGTTTGTTTTACTTTTCCTTTATTTTGGTTTTAGGTGATTATTTCAAGTGACTCTCGCAAGAGATGGAGCTAGAAAAAAAATGCTGATGTTCGCGTTGATTCCCATCTAGCTTAGGATGGAGATGGAATTACAAGTCTATTATCTGTCAATGACCGCAGTGTCCGAGTTGGTGTATAGGGGATAGTAAGGTTTCCTCTTGGAAAAGCAGGCACACTCTGTGCAAAGAGTGCATACTATTTGCAATGAGAATACACTCTGTTGCAAAGATTGCACATTCTTTCCTGATAGTGCATGCATATGCATTTGTACGCAATGTTGGAATGCACTGCCGAATGCCATAAAAACAACACATGATTTGGCAGCCTTCTGGAAACTATTAAAAACTAACCTGTTCAGAGAGACTTATCAAAAGGACCCTTCTTAAAAAACAGGACATCAGAACTGTACCAGAATTAGTTAACATTGAATTATTCTTATTTTGGTTACTTTGTCACATTATCATTATTGAACGCTTTTCACTACCCTTGATTTCAGCACCTGAAATGTATTGATTGCTGATTTTATTCTAATTTACTGTGTACTCTATATACTCTGATTGGAACATTCTTCTGTATTTCTTATTCCGGAAATGGCGATCGCCACTACGGTATTTGTAAGCCACATTGAGCCTGCAAAGAGGTGGGAAAATGTGGGATATAAATGCAGAAAATAAATAAATAAATAGTGGACTAAATGAATAAAAAGCTTTGTGTATCAATATCAGAACTTTAAATTTTATCCTTCCAGCGATAGTGGGTGTTAAACCAGCCACATGGAGTTTCCGAGGTGTCTATATAGCTCTAGTAGAAAAAAAGATCAATTGAAGAGAGTTGGTTGAAGAGATTAACTTGAGAACATGTGACCAGAGATTATCCTGAACTTCCTTAGATAAGTGATGATTAGTGTCTGTTTCTCATAGACTTTGTAGGTGGTGGTGGTGTTGTAGCAATGGGACAAAAGAAGTTTATATAGAGATGATACCACATGTCTAAGAGACATTGCTAATGAGGTGAGGGATGGATCTTCATGGCTTACTGAACCTATTAGATTTGACTTTTTTATGCAGTGACTTAACTGCTGCCGAGAAAAAAAATTGACTGTACATGTATGAAGGGTAGAATATCCTTAGTTTCAATATTGCATATGTCTTTCAAGGTGCATATTTATTTATTTATTTATTGTATTTGTACCCCATATTTTCCCACCTCTTTGCAGGCTCAGTGTGGCTTACAGAGTATGGACATGAGAACGTCGTTACATTATTTAAAAAAACAAACAAACAGTCGACCATAATCTGAGGTGAAAGAGGAATTTAGATGGAAAGGTGTTAGGTAAGGTCGTGTGAGAGGTGTTTTAGGTGTACTTGGGTAGTTTAAGGAATGATTTGTTTCATTGAAGGTGACTTTTGTAGGCTCTGTTGAAGAGATGTGTTTTCAAAGCTTTGTGAAAGCTTGTTAGATTGGATATGGTTTTCAGGGCCATGGGTAGTGCGTTCCAAGACTGTGTGCTTTTGTACGCAAAGGTAGTAGCATAAGCCTGTTTGTATTTCATTCCTTTGCAGCTGGGGAAGTTCAGGTTGAGGAATTTGCGGGCCGATCTTTTGGCATTCCTGGACGGTATACCTTTGTTGGCCCAGTCCTTCCTATAGAAAGTAGCTTTGTTTTGTGGAGGAGTAGCCTAGTGGTTAGTGCAGCGGACTTTGATCCTGGGGAACTGGGTTCGATTCCCACTGCAGCTCCTTGTGACTGTGGGCAAGTCACTTAACCCTCCATTGCCCCAGGTACAAAATAAGTACCTGTATATATGTAAACCGCTTTGAATGTAGTTGCAATATACCACAGAAATGTGGTATATCAAGTCCCATTTCCCCTCCCTTAATTTTGGGGTTAGATTTTATTGTTGAGAGAATGGTCCAGTAGATTATTTATTTATTTATTTATTTATTGCACTTGTATCCCACATTTTCCCACCTATTTACAGGCTCAATGTGGCTTACAAAGACCTGTTATGGCATCGCTATACCAGGGTAGAGTACAATTGGTGTTACAAAGAAATCAAGGCAAACATGAGGGTCTGGTCAAGCAGTTATAAGAAAGAGACGTTCTGTGTAGGTGTTAGTTATGGGTTATCGTGGTAGGCCTTGTTGAAGAAATATCCAGTTGTAAAAGACAACATGAGTATTTGTAAAGAGTAGGTTAGCTTTATTTGAGTGGTTTAAAACTGTTGAAGGTAGTAGGTGCATAGGAATGGGTTTGATTAAGGACTTCCAATTGTAACCAAAGAGGGATGTATTCATTGTTACAGGACATTAGAAAGTCTGGAAACAGGACTCCAAATTTTTCTTTTGGAACTTTTAATTTTGACAATGCTATTTTTCCAGGTTTGGATTTCCAGAGGAAAAGTGATAAAAATTTTTCTAATTGCTTATAGAAAGAGTTGTGAAATAAAACCGTGATCATGCTCAAAACAAAATTCACCTTAGGGGAAACCATCATTGTAATGGTTTCCAGTCTTTCCCATCATGGTAAGTGTAGGGGATGCCAGGAAGATATTAAAGATTTCAAATAAGAATAAATTCACCATGGTTTCTGTTAGTTTAGGGTATAAATCAATACCAAGATATCTATGTTTGGAAGGCGCCCATACCAATCCAAAGGGATGGATTAAATCAGAATATGCATGCACATTTAAGGGTAGAACTTATGTTTTTGATTGGTTAATTTTGTATCCAGAAAAGATTGGAAGCATAAGAACTTAGCAATAATCAGTCTTGGGTGTGACTGGCCTTGTTTTGTGTGAGATGTGCGTGCTTGATTTCAAGCAGTGGATCAAAGGTGAAGTTTAATAGAGCAGGAATCCACTTTGATAAGAAATCTATCATATTTGAGCCTTCAACTCCTCCTCTCAAACCTAAAATTCTGATGATGTTGCATCGGAAACAATTTGAAAGATCCTCTAACTCTGTGTTTAGTTGAGAATTCTTGAGCTGTAATGATCTCTGATCCATGGGTCATTCTAAATCATCTACTTATGTTTGGAAGGATGATAAGGACGCTGCTACATTGGCCTTTAGTTCACAAGTTGCCTCGAAATGTTTAGAGCAGGCTTGTTCGACTTTTGGCCCACAAACCAAAACCTGGCCCACCAAGAGCTTTTACCTGGCCCTCAGAAGCTCAGTGGGATTCCTGCTTCCCCCACCATGACGTGGCTGTCCGCAAGCTTGAGCTATGTGGTGCCGGAAGTTCAGGTTGGTCTTGAGACTTGAAACTGTGAGACCAAACCAAACTTCCAGCACTGTGCAGCTCAAGTTTGCAGACAGCCAAGTTGTGGCGGGGGAAGGAGGAATCCCACTGAGCTTCTGCTGTTGGAGCCAGGTGAGTGAAAAGAGAATGGATGAAGGCTGGAGGGAGTACATGGTAGAGACGGGGTGAAGTCTAGGGGCCAGAAGTACATGAGAGAGAGAGAGAGAGGATGAAGGTTGGGGATAGTACATGAGAGAGATGGGATGAAGGCTGGGGGGAGGGAGTACATAGAGAGAGAGAGAGAGAGAAACTGCGTGTTCTCAGAGAGTGGTGTATGATTTTTGAAAAAGAGAGCACGAGAGCGCAGCGCGCATATTTTGGCCCTCCGAATGTTACAAAATATAAAATGTGGCCCCTGATAGAAAAATATTGGATGAACCTGATTTAGAGGATAAATCTGTAAGTGCACAGAGTTCCCCTAGCATAGAATTTGCTAAAGTCTGAGAACACATACCCGATGCCATCTTTTCAGGGATCAGCGGGTTGTGTTTCGTATGCTTGGAGCCTGCAGGTAGTATTTTTTGAGGATCAGTTTTTGATAATTTTGATGCAGACATCTCTTAGGAGAAAGGTAGATAGGAGGTTTTTCCAAATTGACGATATTCTATTAAATGGGATGATGATCTGCCTGGTAAGGAGGAGAGGAATTGGATCAGATGCCCATATCAGTCATGGGCTCACTAGTGCACCTGGTGGTGTGATAGTCCTAGTATTTTTGACTAGCTAATCAGTTCCTTCTTCCATTAAAGGCTTGGGAGAAGAGCCAAGCTTTCACCTGCTTCCTGAACACAGGTTGAGCTTTGTGAAGCCTTGGAAGGAGTGGGAGGGGGCAGAAGCTGCAAGGTAGTCTTAAGTGAATGAACTTTGGACTTTTTGAATATAAACCCTACTGCCAATTAATGGATTATTTGGGATCTCTTGTGGAAAAAGAGCATAGGGATGTGAAGGAAAGAACAGCAGTTATAACTACCTTCTGACCAGGCCTGGAACTGAGTACCAGTCCACAAACCACATGATGCAGTTCCTACAAGTGATACAACTTTTCTTTGGCAAGTAGCTGGATTATATCCTTAGCAATTTGGACTGAATAGACTAATCAGGCTTTATATTGAATAATCTATTGTTACTGTATGGACATTTTTCCCTTTCTTTGTAAGAAAAGAGGAGTCTCAATCTGTATGACATAAAGCTAAAATAATCCCCAATATAACTCAAAAATACAAAACGAGAAATATGAACTAAACCTGAAAACTCGGTTTGTGATGAGTGTCCATTAATAATAGAGAAGACTGAGTGTTATCAGCTCGTGTTCCATTCTTCCTATATACTGAAACGACAGCATGTAAGTATTTGACAATGGCTGGGAAAAACAGCTGACTTGTCTAATGAAAATACCACATTTATTGGCTTTCCTGTAAAATCTAAATGAGTGCCACAAAGTGTACAATAATACTTTAAAATGTGCCCAAACTGCATGAACAAGTCAATATTGTGGATTGGTCAGTTCAACATCTAAAAGTCCCAGATCTCACGGTTCAAATATGTTCTTTTCTATGAGTGATCCAAATTTTTTTAAAACTTATACAGCTATTCAAAAAAGAAAAATTATCTTAAAACAGAACCAATGGCAGTGGACTGACAGAGGACCCTGTTTTGACACAAACTACAATATTAGTCAAATTTCTTTTTGGATGTATTAGTAATTAAGAAAGGAAGTGTGTCCACCATGGTATTTTTTAAACCTAATTAACTATTTACATTATTCTAGTTGCTACCCTCGTTGATTAAAAAAATTCTTTGCCAGTTAGCCAGTTTTTGAGGATTCATAGGATGTGTTCTACATTGGATCAATTTAAAATGCAGGCAGCATCTTTGTGTGCTAAATTTTCAGCCAGGGAGGTTTCCAGTTTCTATTATAAAGCAGGCTTACATCCATGCTCTTTGTGACAATCATGATTTATTGCTTCAACCTTCATGACATGAAGAAATGGAAAAACGTGTATGTGTTTTAAGTCATTCTACGATGGCTGTCAATGTTGCACACATTATTCAGCGGCATTCTATGTTTCAGGCAGGCCCTTGTATAGCATACAAAAGGGGCCCAACATCAGAGACAAGGTGGTAAAATCCCAGATGTGGAAGTCTCATTATGTCAATCAGAGTACTCACAGACCATGTGGTAGGTAAAGGGGTCATGGACTTGATAATACCATCTTTCTGTGGTACAACCATAGAGTTTACATGTTCAATGCAGGTGCTTTCTTTGTCCATACTGGGTTCACAATCTATGTTTTTTGTACCTGGGGCAATGCAGAGTTACTTGCCCAGGGTCACAAGGAGCAGCAGTTTAAATCAGTGGAGTAGCAATGCTCTACCGTGGATGTGATGACAGAGTGGATGCATCCCTGGAGTAAGAAAACATATCACTTTAAATCTGACACAACCTGTGATTTGACTTTTGTAGTTATGTTGTAATATGCCCTTGTCATTGTTTATATGTGGGCCGCCCCACCAGAAAAATCAAAACTCATTCAGTTGAACTACTAAATTGAACTCCGTAGTAGGTACCAAACTCAAACTTTAGTAGCCCCCATGGTCCAACATTTTGTTGAACAGCTCCATGCATTTTCTGATATAACATGGTTCATTATTGAACAAGTATGGAGTCTTCCATAGGGGGAGATAGGGCACATACACTGGTGGTTCGGGAGCAATATTGGATTTTTCATCTTAACGCCACAGGACAATATGGCTTAAATGACTTATTTAATATATTTGCTTCATTGTCTTATTGTCTCGGTCTCTATATGTTTGTGATGTTGAGTGAATTCACATAAAGTTTAATGTACGTTGAAGTCATCACGTATATGACGCATTTACTGTCCTATTCTAGGTATGATTTAAGAAGGAGTCTTCTGTCAATGCTTGTAAGCCTGATATTCATTTTTGGAAGATTTTGAGGTTATGAAAGCAGAAAGCGAGAGCATCACAGTTCCCTGAAGCAGAGTTCGTAACAGGACACTCCGTTGGACCATTGCCATTGGTTCCACTTTAAGATAAGTGTTTCCTGAGTAGCTGTATAAGTTAAAAAATATATTTGGATCACTCATAGGAAAAAACATATCTGAACTGTGAGATCTGAGACTTTTAAGTGTTGAAATATAAGTAGATAAGTATTGCCATACTTGGAAAGACCAAAGGTCCATCAAGCCCAGCATCCTGTTTCCAACAGTGGCCAATCCAGGTCACAAATACCTGGCAAGATCCCAAAAAAGTACAAAACATTCTATACTGCTTATCCCAGAAATAGTGGATTTTACCCAAGTCCATTTAATAATGGTCTATGGACTTTTTCTTTAGGAAGCTGTCCAAACCTTTTTTAAACTCCGCTAAGCTAACTGCCTTTACCACATTCTTTGGCAACAAATTCCTGAGTTTAATTACATGTTGAGTGAAGAAATATTTCTCCAATTTGTTTTCAACTTACTACATTGTAGCTTCATCGCATGCCCCCTAGTCCTAGTATTTTTGGAAAGCGTAAGCAGACGCTTCACATCTACCCGTTCCACTCCACTCATTATTTTATAGACCTCTATCATATCTCCCCTGAGCCACCTTTCCTCCAAGCTGAAGAGCCCTAGCCGCTTTAGCCTTTCCTCATAGGGAAGTCGTCCCATCCCCTTTATCATTTTTGTCGCCCTTCTCTGCACCTTTTCTAATTCCACTATATCTTTTTTGAGATACGGCGACCAGAATTGAACACAATATTTGAGGTGCGGTCGCACCATGGTGCAATACAAAGGCATTATAACATCCTCAATTTTGTTTTCCATTCCTTTCCTAATAGTACCTAACATTCTATTTGCTTTCTTAGCCGCAGCAGCACACTGAGCAGAAGATTCTACTAAGCCTCCCCAGCCCAACTGTGACTTTCCCCTGGCTTCTGCCCTCACAAGCACAGGGCTGGCGCAGCGCTACAGCCAGGCAGCTCTCCGATGGTCCTTCCTTCCTTCCCGCTCTCAGCTCCCTGGCCAGCAGCCCTCCTCCTCTCCGTTCCCCCCCCCCCCCGGCACGTGCATGTGTTTTAACCCTTTTCTCCGAGGACAAGCAGGCTGCTTGTTCTCACATATGGGTGACGTCCAGAGCAGCCCAGGTCCGGAAAATCTTCCTAGCAACAAAAGTTGCTAAAGCCTTCGAGCACGCTGGTGCGCGGCCATCTTCCTGCCTGTTGCGCGAGAGTCCCGCTTCAGTCTTCTTTTTTCCGCGGTCAAGAGCGGGTGTTTACAGTAGTTCTGTACCCCAGAAAAGAAGAGCCTTCGTCTTAGTCGGCTTTTCACCAGTTTTTTTCCTTCTCTGTGCTCGTGACTGAGCGGTTTAGTTTTTTCTAAAAAAAACAAAAAAAAACTTTTCCCTTAGTTTTCTTTAGTTCAGCCCTCAAGTTTCCTTTTGTCGTCGTGTGCGGCCATTTTGGCCGCCCATATGGGTTTTCTCCCCTTTTTGTGCCTTTCCTTTGGCACCATCGCGAATTTTGATGTCGCCGCCACTATTTTTACGTCGATGACATCGAGGCCCGCCAGCGGCTTCAAGAAGTGCACTCGGTGCAACCGGGCAATCTCAGCCACTGACCCTCACGTGTGGTGTATCCAGTGCCTTGGGCCCAACCATCGCCCAGACGCTTGTAAGTTGTGTCTCCGCCTTAAAAAGCGGACACAAGCGTCGAGACAAGTTGAACGGGAGCGCCTGTTTGGAGCTTTGCCCGGTACTTCGGTGTCGACGTCGACAGCGGTACTGAGGTCGGCGGTGGTATCGATGTCAGCACCGGAGAGTGCATCGACCTCAGGAGCGCAGGTAATGGCTGTCCAGAGACCATCACAGGCTGGCAGCAGTGAACCATTTAGTGAGTCTCCACCTTCCTCAAGGGCTCCTGCGGTACAGGCCCATCGGGACCGACCCCTTTCGGACCCGACCCCGAGGAGGCGTGTGGATTTCATGTCCTCCTCATTGGTACTGAGGGGTACTGGTGACGTGCTTCGAGCGAAGTCAAAGAAGCATCGGCACCGGTCCCCTTCTCGTCACGGTACCGAGAGCTCCGGGGTGTCGAGGGATTCGGCACCCGTGAAGCGTCGACGCTGGGAGGACTGCTCACCCTCCATACAGGAGGTGTCAACCCGCTGGTCTCCGGGCAGTCCAGTACCGCCTCCTCCTCCTCGGCAGATTCTGATCTCGACTCCTGTACTGGTTCCACAGCTTTTCTCGGCAGCCACTCTTGACTAGCGCCTCTGAGCCATTCTTCCAGGGATCCTGGAAGGGCTGCTGCAACCATCTGTTCCGGTACCGGGGGGTGCTTGCGCCGTCGGTATCGTCGATACATGTGACGGCTGGCTCCCTGCCTGTGGTGAGGCCCTCGACGCAGGGGCGTATCTGCGTGGGGCCTGGGCCCCCGCAGATTTCGCCCTGTCCCCCTCCCCGCCGTCAACCCTCCCCCGCTGCTTACTTTTGCTGGCGGGAGGCCCCAACCCCCTCCAGCCGAGGTCCGACCCGCAGTCTTCATATTTTGTCTTCCTCCGACACCTCCGTGGCCATGCTGTAAGTAACGCTGCTGATTCATTGAATCCAGTTTGGAGTCTGACGTCGCAGCACATTGTACGCGTGTACAACGTGTTGCGACGTCAGACTCCGAACTGGATTCAATGAATCAGCAGCGTTACTTACAGCATGGCCACGGAGGAGTCGGAGGAAGACGAAATAGGGGGGGGGAGGGAGGCAAAAATGTGCCCCCCCTCTCTGGCTCTGGCCCCCCCTACCGCTGGATTCCAGATACGCCCCTGCCTCGACGTTGGTGCCGCTTGCGGCATCGGCCTCGGCTGCCCCCCGTGTTGACTCCCCGTTGATGTCGATGGAGGGAGCTTCATTGCTGCCAGCATGGGAGTCAACTTCTCGGCATCGCCATCGAGGACATAGCTCTTCGGCGTCGAGACGGGCTCGGCTTCAGACTGCAGTCAGAGAACTCCTGTCCAATACTGAAGGAGAGGCCTCGTGGGAAGCAGAGGAAGATCCAAGATATTTCTCTTCAGAGGAGTCTTGTGGCCTTCCCTCTGACCCTACTCCTTCACCAGAGAGAAAGCTCTCTCCCCCGGAGAGTTTGTCTTTCTCGTCTTTTGTCCGGGAAATGTCTACGGCCATTCCCTTCCTGGTGGTAACTGAGGATGTGCTCAGGGCTGAGATGTTTGAGGTCCTGGACTATACTTCGCCACCTAAGGAGTCATCCACTGTTCCTCTACATAATGTCCTTAGACACTGTTAAAGAACTGGATGAAACCACTATCTAATCCCACCATTCCTAAGAAGGTTGAGTCCCAGTATAGGATTCATGGGGACCCGGAGTTGATGATGGCTCAGTTGCCTCATGACTCGGGGGTTGTGGATTCTGCTCTCAAGAGAGATTTTGCCTCGGCGCCCCCGGGACGGGAGGCTCGGATTTTGGACTCTTTTGGGAGGAAGGCCTACCAGTCAGCTATGCTCATCTCCAAAATCCAGTCTTACCAGCTCTACACGAGCATTCACTTGTGGAATAATGTGAAGCAACGGGCGGACCTGGTAGATCAGCTCCCCTCGGAGTAGGCCAGGCCTTTTCAGGAGGTGACCAGGCAGCTGAAGGCGTGTCATAAATTCCTGTCCAGGGGTACTTACGATTCTTTTGATGTGGCGTCCAGAGCCGCTGCTCAGGGTATAGTGATGTGTGGACTCTCATGGCTGCGTGCCTCTGACCTCGACAATCGAGTCCAGCAGCGGCTTGCAGATGCCCCTTGCCGGGGGGATAATATTTTTGGCGAGAAAGTCAAACAGGTGCTAGAGCAGCTCCACCAGTGGGAAACCGCATTCGACAAACTGTCCCACCGGACGCCTTCAGCATCTACCTCATCAGGTAGATGTTTTTATGGGGGAAGGAGGAATGCTCCCTAGGCTTATAATAAGGCTAGGTACAATTTATTTATTTATTGCATTTGTATCCCACATTATCCCACCTCTTTGCAGGCTCAATGTGACTTACAATACATCATGGGTACTGGAAATAGAAGTGAATATACATTAGGTTTACAGAGGGTTTGTGTTACATGGTGGTGAATTACATGATGGTGTTAAAGCAAAAGACATTATAAGACAGTACTAAAAGTTCAAAAGATTATACAATTACACATGTTGATCTTTGTGATATATCTCATTGAAGAGAGAGGTTTTTAATAATTTGCGGAAATTGGTCAGTTCATAGACTGTTTTCAAGTTACGTGGCAGCGCATTCAAGAGCTGCGTGCTCGTATAGGAAAAGGTAGATGCGTGCATTGATTTGTATTTCAAACCCTTACACTTGGGAGGATGAAGAATGAGGGGTGTGCGGGAAGATTTTTTTGCGTTCCTGGGTGGTAGTTCTATTAGATCTGACATGTAGGCTGGGGCATTACCATGGATGATTTTATGGACTAAAGTGCAAAGTTTGAACGTGATGCGTTCTTTTAGTGGGAGCCAGTGTAGTTTTTCTCGTAGGGGTTTTGCGCTTTCGTATTTTGGTGTGCCGAATATTAGCCTGGCTGCCGTATTCTGAGCTGTCTGGAGTTTTTTTGAGTATTTGCTCTTTACAACCAGCGTAGAGTGAGTTACAGTAGTCCAGATGACAGTACCAGTGATTGTACCAGATTGCAGAAGACAATCCTTGGAAAAAATGGTCTAACTCTTTTTAGCTTCCACATTGAATGAAACATCTTTTTGGTTATGTTATTTGCATGGTTCTCAAGTGTAAGATGTCGACCAATGGTGACTCCGAGGATTTTCAGGGTGTCTGAAACTGGTAGATTTAGTTTAGGTGTGTTGATGGTGGTAAATTTATTCTTATTGTATTGCGAGGTGAGTACCAGGCACTGGGTTTTCTCAGCATTGAGTTTCAGCTGAAATGCATCTGCCCAGGAATTCATAATATGTAGGCTTTGCTTGATTTCATTGGCGATTTCCTTTAAATCTTGATGGAATGGGATGAAGATCGTTACATCGTCAGCGTATATATATGGGTTTAGGTTCTGATTCAATAGTAATTTGGCCAAGGGTGTCATCATTAGGTTGAATATGGTCGGTGAGAGGGGGGGATCCCTGTGGAACTCCGCATTCAGGTTTCCATCTCACTGATAGTAGAGGAGTGTTGTAGCCGTGTTAGTCCACTCTTAAGGTTATCAATAGAAATCAAACAAAATAAAACATGGAAAAGAAAATAAGATGATACCTTTTTTATTGGACATAACTTAATACATTTCTTGATTAGCTTTCGAAGGTCGCCCTTCTTCCTCAGATCGGAAATAAGCAAATGTGCTAGCTGACAGTGTATATAAGTGAAAACATTCATGTCACTGATGTAATCGAGTTTGAAGTCACTTGATATGAGCGTGTAGTGAGGAACCCTTTCAACAAATTGAGAACGTTGCCTCCAATTCCGAACTATTCGAGGATGTGTAATAAAATTCCATGGTCGACCATGTCGAATGCACTTGACATGTCGAATTGTAGCAGTAGAATGTTGTTGCCGTTTGCTATCAATTGTTTGAATTTGTTCATGAGCGTGACTAGTACGGTTTCAGTACTGTGGTTAGAGCAAAATCCTGATTGAGAATCGTGTAATATCGAGAACTTGTTTAGATAGTCTGTGAGTTGTTTGGTCACTATGCCTTCTGTTATTTTGGTAATTAAGGGGATGGATGCTACTGGTCTATAGTTCGTTAGTTCATTTGCATTTTTCTTTGCATCCTTGGGTATAGGGGTGAGTAAAATGTTACCTTTTTCCTTTGGGAAAAGTCCATTTTGTAGCATATAGTTTATGTGGTTTGTTAGGTCTTTTATAAATTGTTGAGGGGCCGATTTCATGAGGTTGTTTGGGCATATATCTAGTTTGCAGTGAGATCTGGCGAATCTTTTAAGCGTTTGTGAGATAAGGTCTTCCGGTATTTTTGTGAATTCCGTCCAGATTCTGTCTGCTGGATATATTCCAGGATCTGGGACTAGGCAGTCCAGGAGTGTGCTGTATTCGGTGTGGCTGACAGGTATTTTAAGTCGCAGTTGTATGATTTTCTCCTTGAAGTACTTCGTCAAGTCGTCAGCTCCCGGTATGTCTTTGCTGTTGTTGGTGACTGGAGTGGTGTCTAATAATTTATTTACAAGTTGGAGTTTGTGTGTGTCTTTGTAGTTTGGTCCAATTTCAGTTTTGTAGTATTGTCTTTTGGTTTGTCTTATGGTATATTTGTATTTCCTTCGGAGCTGCTTCCAGTCGTTAAGTGTGGGATCGTCTTTCTTTTTGTTCCAAGCTCGTTCTAGTTTCCTAACTTGTGTTTTGAGTTTTTTCAGTTCTTCGTTGAACCATGGTATTAAATTCTTTCTGTGCGATGTTCTGGTTTGGATTGGGGCAATGATGTCTAGTGTTAGTTTACATCTGTTGTCCCAATTTGAGAGGAATTGAGTTGTATCTGTTTTTGTTGTCCAACCATCGTTGTAGATCTGTTGCCAGAATTTAACCGGATCTATTTTTCCTCTTGTGGTGTAGGTTTTTTAGGTAAGTCTTTCGTTCTCCATTGAAGGGTTATATGTGCTTTATAGTGGTCTGACCACAGTGTAGGTGACCATTTTGTGTGTGTTAGTATAACGTTTGCGTTGTGGTCAAATTTGTATGTTATGAGGTCTAATGTGTGTCCTTTTTCATGTGTTGGTTGCGTATTTTGTCTTTGTAGATCCCATAGTTGTAGGAACTCTCTACAGTCTTGGGTATTTGTTTTGGTGAGATCTTCCAGGTGTAGGTTAATATCTCCTATTATGATGAGGTTGGAGGAAGAGATGCAGGTGTTCGAGATAAAGTCCATGAAGTGCATTTGGCAGTCTCGCCAGTTGCCTGGTGGTCTGTAAAATAAAACTGCGTTAAGGTGTTCCTGCAGTTTTGGGTGATTGATTCTTATGGAAGCGATTTCAAGTTGTGGCATTATGGATTCAACTATGTTTGTGATGTTGAACTCAGATCTGTATATTTTGGCTATTTCTCCTCCCCTTTTTCCATTTCTTGTCCAGTGTGTAATTTTATATCCTGGTGGGCATAGTTCTAGGATTATAGGATCTTGAAGGTTGTGGATCCAGGTTTCAGTGATGAAGAGGAAGTCCAGGTTATCTGCAGTGATCCAGTCTGTTATATCCTCTGTCTTGGTCACTACTGATCTGGCATTCAAGTATCCAATTTGAATTGAATGGTAAGATTCGGTTAGGGGCGTTGAAGTCTTAATTTGTATTAGTTGCCTGTTTTCCTGATGTCTAGTTTTGTTATGTCCTTTCTTCCCTTTCTGTTGGTTGTTTCCATATATATTTGTTTTTCCTTTTAGTTGATTGTTGTTCTTTTGTTCTAGTGGGTTGTATATGAATTGTCTGTAGGGTGTATGTGTTGTAGGTAGATTGGTGTTTGTGTTAGGGATAGTCCATGCGTAGTATGTTAGGGAGAGGAAGTAAATTATCATAATCAGTTTGTTGGTGTTCATGTTGGCTCTTGGTCTGAAATTAGTAATATGTGTTTAAAGTATATAGCAGGTAGCAGATCGTGTCTCCTTATGACCTTATTGGATGTCTAACAGTCGTTTATAAGATGTTTGTGAGGTAGGCATTTAAGGACGCTAAGAGCAAGTAATTTTAAAGGTTTAGCCTGTGTTTAAAGTAACAAGGCAAATTAGAACATTTAGTGTACATTTAAACATTAAAGTGTAGCGATTCGTTTCTGGTGCAAGGCAATTTAGAAGTATTAGAAGCAGGCGGTTAGAGCAGGGCATTTGAATGATCCTGAGATGCATCTACCTTCCCGCCAGCCTGCTCAGGCTCAACCCCAGTGCGCTTGTTCACGTCAACAGCGTGCACCTTTACAGGCCCCTGCAGCTCCCCAGCAAAAGCAAGGGACAGGCTTTTGACTGGCTCTAGGCAAGCATAGCCGCAATAAAAGTATCTGTGCTGGACAATCTACCGGTTGGGGGGAGGTTAAAATTTTTTCACCAAAGGTGGCCTCTTGTAACCTCCAATCGGTCCGTTCTTCAAATAGTCCGGCGGGGATACTCCCTCAATTTGATCTCCAAACCTCCAAATTACCCACCGGGAGCTCAGTCCTTCAGCTTCCAGCACAGGCAGGTACTTGCAGAGGAACTCTCCGCTCTTCTCAGCGCCAGTGCGGTCAAGCCCGTGCCACCGGGGCAAGAAGGGCTGGGATTCTATTCCAGGTACTTCCTTGTGCAAAAGAAAACAGGGTGGATGCGTCCCATCCTAGACCTAAGGGCCCTGAACAAATATCTGATTCGAGAAAAGTTCAAGATGCTTTCCCTGGGCACCCTTCTTCCCATGATTTAGAAAAACGATTGGCTATGCTCCCTGGACTTGAAGGATGCTTACACACACATCCCGATACTTCCAGCTCACTTGCAGTATCTTCGATTCCGTCTGGGAACACAGCACTTTCAGTACTGTGTGCTGCCCTTTGGGCTCGCCTCTGCGCCCCTGGTGTTCACAAAATGCCTGGCGGTCGTTGCAGCGTCGCTACACAGACTGGGAGTGCATGTGTTCCCTTATCGCGACGATTGGCTGGTGAAGAACATCTCGGAGGCAGGAGCTTTACAGTCCATGCAGATCAGCTACTCAGGTTTGTTATAAATTACCCAAAGTCCCATCTCCTTCCAGTTCAACAACTAGAATTCATAGGAGCTCTGCTGGACTCTCAGACAGCTCGGGCCTATCTTCCCAAGGTGAGGGCAGACAACCTTCTGTCCCTGGTTTCCTTGGCCAGAGCATCTCAGCAGATCACAGCTCGGCAGATGTTGAGACTTCTGGGCCATATGGCCTCCACAGTTCATGTGACTCCCATGGCCCGTCTTCACATGAGATCAGCTCAATGGGCCCTAGCTTCCCAGTTGGTATCAGGCTGCTGGGGATCTAGAGGATGCAGTCCAGTTGTCCACCGCTTTTCACAATTCCCTGATATGGTGGACAATTCGCTCCAATTTGACCTTGGGACGTCCCTTCCAAATTCCTCAGCCTCAAAAAGTGCTGACTACAGATGCATCTCTTCTAGGGTGGGGAGCTCATGTTGATGGGCTCCACACTCAGGAAGCTTGGTCCCTTCAGGAATCAGGGCTTCAGATCAATCTCCTGGAGTTGTGAGTGATCTGGAACGCTCTAAAGGCTTTCAGAGATTGGCTGTCCTATCAAATTATCCAAATTCAAATAAACAACCAGGTTGCCGTGTACTATGTCAACATGCAGGGGGGCACCAGATCTCACCCCCTGTGTCGGGAAGCCATCCAGATGTGGCTTTGGGCCCGCCGTCACGGCATGTTTCTTCAGGCCACGTATCTGGCAGGCGTAAACAACAGTATGGCCAACAGGTTGAGCAGGATAGTGCAACCTCACAAGTGGTCTCTCAACAGGACACCCCCTCGGTGGACCTTTTTGCCACTCAGATCAATCACAAGGTCCCTCAGTTCTGTTCCCGACTTCAGGCCCACAACAGACTAGCCTCAGATGCCTTTCTCCTACATTGGGGGTCAGGCCTTCTGTATGCGTATCCTCCCATACCTCTGGTGGGGAAGACTTTGCTGAAACTCCGGCAAGACTGCAGAACCATGATTCTGATTGCGCCCTTTTGGCTGCGTCAGATTTGGTTCCCTCTTCTTCTGGAGTTGTCCTCCGAAGAACCGTGGAGATTGGAGTGTTTTCCAACACTCAGAACGAGGGAGCGCTTCTGCATCCCAAACTCCAGTCTCTGGCTCTCACGGCCTGGATGTTGAGGGCGTAGATTTCGCCTCCTTGGGTCTTTCTGAGGGTGTCTCCCGAGTCTTGCTTGCTTCCAGGAAAGATTCCACTAAGAGGTGTTACTCTTTTAAATGGAGGAGGTTTGCCGTCTGGTGTGACAGCAAGGCCCTAGATCCTCGCTCTTGTCCTACACAGACCCTGCTTAAATACCTTCTACACTTATCAGAGTCTGGTCTCAAGACCAACTCCGTAAGAGTTCATCTTAGTGCTATTAGTGCTTATCATTATCGTGTGGAGGGGAAGCCTATCTCTGGACAGCCTTTAGTTGTTCGTTTCATGAGAGGTTTGCTTTTGTCAAAGCCCCCTGTCAAACCTCCTACAGTGTCATGGGATCGCAACGTCGTTCTCATCCAGCTGACGAAACCTCCTTTTGAGCCACTGGATTCCTGCCATCTGAAGTATTTGACTTGTAGTTCAATTCCAAATAGAAGCAGTTCATTCAGTTCATCATCACAGTTAAATCACAAAGCAGCAGTTTCTACCTTCTCTCTTTACCTTCAGGAGGGGTTCCATACTTTAGGGATTTCTCATACCCCAAGGGATTCCCCTTTACATCGGCTTCACTGGTAGATTCAATACTTTAGGGACCTCTATTACCCAAGGGTTTTCAGCCTGCAAATACTTTAGGGACTTTCTCACACCCAAGGGATTTCACCCTGCATCTGCTTCACTCTACCCTCTTCTCGCCTTCTGCTTCTCTCATTCCTGGGACCCCTTCCCACCTGCCTAATCAATCCCTGGCTTCTGCTCTCACAACCAATCATTCTCCTTCCATTAGCTTCCCCCACACCCATACCAGCTGAGTTAAGCATTAGACTAATGATGAGCTCCTGCACACAGGGTTTCCTATCTCTCTTTCCCCCTAGTGGCAGCCATTCTACACGTCCTGCCAGCTTACACCCATGTCTTCCCCTATTGCAGTCCAGGTTCTTCATCTCACCCCCTGGCTCCTTGCCTACAATGCCTTCTGGGACTTGTGTTTCAGACTGAAACTGCCTTAACCCAACTATCATGGATATGATTCTATCACACTACGCTGATAAGTATATAAGCAAGTGATAAGACCCCTCGTTCCTTTAGAGTCCTCACACAAGTCTTCCAAAAGGGAGTCCTCTCGAATTACCTTGGCCTTTATTTCAACAGGAGAAAGAAAATGTTTCACTTGAGTATAAGCAAAAATATCCGTAGAACTAATTGCATATGTTTCAGCCAAAGTATTAAGTGGAATAAAGGCTTCTTCATCAAAAAAATTGACCCCAGGTCAATTAGAGAATGGCCCTGGTTCAAGACCAGGTGGAAAAGGGGGGTTATTTGTTACTGGTGTAAGTTTGGAAAGGACCAAATCAGGCTTGGCAAATAAACTATCCCAATAGTAAAAAGTTGTCGAAATCGAGGGACAGACATCCCTACCCAATGAACGATATCTCAGAGGAAGCCACATTGATGAACACAAAGGGCACAAGTCCTGCTCCAACCCAATCCACCGCCAATACTAGCTTGAGCCTGAGCAACTTTGTAATACCAATACATGTTCGGAACACCCAAACCGCCTTTTTTTTAAATCCCGATAAAGCAATGTTCGAGAGAGATGTGGCCTTTTATTAGACCAAATGAAGTGAAGAAGGCAATCTTGGAGACCTGAGAGAAAGTTACGAGACAAACAGGGAGAACCTGAAAGAGATACATCAAACGTGGCAACAGTAGCAATCTGTCCAAACCATAATAACTCAATGGAACCCCAAGCCTCCAGATCTTTGTATATGTTCCGCAAGAGGGGAGGGTAATTAGGTCAAAATAAATCAGAAAAGTTCTTGATAAGAAGAATCCCCAAATACTTAATACCTCGGGTTACCCACCGAAAAAGGAAGGCTTGTTTAAAGATTGTAAAATCGGACTGGAGATACCAATAGCCATAGTTTCCGATTTAATCATATTGAGCTTGAATCCTGAAACGAGATTAATTAAGTTAGGCATGGAGAGAAACGGTTTGGTTAAGGAAAGCAAGATATAATCAGCAAACATTGTCAACTTGTATAGCTAGGACCTTAGCTATAATTTTAACATCAGAGTTAAGAATGGAGATAAGACGATTGGAGGCACAGTCCATCTTGTCTTTGCCTGGCTTCGGAATCACTGCTATCCAGGCTTCCATCATAGAGGGAGGTAAAATCTCCCCTTCCTGGTCTCCATTAAGAATCTCAACCAAGAGGGGGAGCAAGCTCCCCCCTAAAAGTCCTATAAAAGTCATTTGGTAAACCATCCAAGCCAGGTGCCTTTCCTTTGGGCAAATCCTTAATAACTTTAACAACTTCCTCTACTTAGATGATGCCATCTAACAGACAACGTTGCTCCTCTGTCAAAGAAGGAAGATTCTGGGATGATAAAAAGGCCCCAATAGCATCCGGGTGAATTGTGGAATTGGCCGAGTATAAAGACTGGTAGAAGGACTGGAAACGCTGACGAAATAAAGAAGACTTACCACTGTATTCTTACCGTCTCCAATCCGAAGAATAGTACGATCAAATCTTTGCTGCTTCAATTTAAGAGCCAATGAACGACCGGGCTATTATGATTAAAGTACTGAAGTTGCTGTTGTTGGCCCCGGATAAAGTGCAATTGGTCCCAGTAAATATTATCTAATCTTAACTGAAGAGTTTGGATCTGCCTCAGAATAGAGATTGAGTGAGAAGACTTATGAAGATCCTCCAGCTGAGACAATTGCGAGATGCAGTCTGCAACTTCCTTTTGCCTGGCCCGAACCTGAGTGCTTGCCTGTTTTAAGAAAAACCCCCTCATTACAGCCTTTAAGGCATCCCAAACAATCCCCAGAGAAGGACCTGAGTTCAAATTAATGTCAAGGTATTCCCTCAAGAGTGTTCGATAGTTAGCTAAAATCTTATCCTCCTTCAGCAGGGAGACATTTAAAGTCCACCTACTATCCTTGTCTTCCTCAGAAAAGGGTGAAAGCTGAACCCAGGTCGGAGAATGGTCTGAGATAGTAATGGGGCCAATACCTGAGAGGCAACCCCCCTGAATCAAAGAGATATCCAATAGCAAATGGTCAATACGGGAGTAAGAATCATGAGAATGGGAATAAAAGGAATAATCCATTTCCTTTAGATGATGTAGTCGCCACACATCACACACAGCTAAAGCTCGGACTAGGTCAACCAGCGCTTTAGAGTTTTTAACATAGATTCCTGACACTGCACCAGACCTATCCAAGGCTGGGCCAAAGGATGCGTTAAGGTCGCCTCCTAATACCAGTTTACCATAGGGATCAGATTGGACAACTTTGCCAAGCCTGACAAAAAATTCCCCCTGAGATTGATTGGGCGCATAAACAGCGACTAAGGTAAAAGCTAAATTATTCAGTAATACATGTAAAAGCAAAAATCAAGCAGCAGGGTCACACCTGGTTTTCAACACCTGAATCTGCAAGGAAGATTGAAGCAAGATTGCAACCCCCCTCCCCCGTTTCTTCAATGCAGCAGAAGCGCAATAGACATGTGGGTAATGATGATGAGTCAAATATTTTTCGTGTTCCCTCTTTGAATGAGTCTCTTGTAGAAATACCACATGAGGTTTATGGAACTGTAATTCCTTAAATAGCTTTTGACGCTTTTGAGGAGAGTTCAGACCCTTAGCATTGTATGTCAAGAACTTTAGATCCACACTCATTTAAACTTCAATATCCAGGCTTGTTAACTCTGGTAAAACATGGAAACCAATCAGACCAGAACATATTGGAAGAAGAGGGGGGGGGGACCCCTCTCCAACTCCCCCACCCCAAACTTTTTCACACAACTCCATATAGACACTCTACCCACTTCTAAACAGCCCACCCACCACTCACACTCTCCATCAGATCCCCCCATCAATGCCCACCCCCCCCCAACCCCTTCTCCCATCACACACCAAACTATGGCGTCAAGGGAGACCAGGATGGGTAAAAAACAGAAAGGAAAAGATATCACAGCATCCTACCAGCCTACCCAAACCACCCCCCCCCCCCCCACACCCACTACAAGCATCCTCTCCTCCAGGTACAGACTACAACCCCCCTCCAACCATCATACCTTCATGTGTTATCTAAAAGCAGGTATTAATAATAGCAGATCAACCCTTATTACAACATACACATGAGTAAGCGCAAATCGTTAGGCAGTCACATCAGAGAGTCAATCATTAAGTGAGGAAACCCTCGACTTAGGTGCAACCCGCTTCCATTTTTGCAAACGATCCTTTGTAGAGGTGGCTATTTCCACCAGCGGGACAGGTGACTGGGATAATCCTGCCTCGTGCAAAGCCTTCCATGCCTCCGCAAGATGGCAGACACGATACATTTTCCCCTCTAGAGTGAAAAGCAGGGCAAACGGAAAAGCCCATCTGTAGGAAATCTTCCTCTTAGTTAGAACTTCCAGAGCCAGCTTCATGAGACGCCTTTGGGACAGTGTAAAGGCTGAAAAGTCCTGGAAAATCTGAACTTTAGCATCATTGTAATCCACATATGGCGTTTGACTGGCCTTTTTTAGCAAACTTTTTCATACAGCCGAGGAAACAAATTTAGCAATGATATCTCGTGGTCTATTATCCAGTGGTTTTCCAAAAGCCCGATGTGCTCTATCAATCTCAATTGGCTCCTCAGACGGCTCCGTGTCGAACAGCTTTGCACATAGGACCCGAACAATGGTTGGGACATCCTCCACTTCCCCGCACTCAGGAACACCACGGAAACGAAGGTTGCACCTTCTACCGCAATTCTCCAGATCGTGAACTTTAAATTGGAGATCAGAGTATTGAGAAGAAACCAAATCCACCTTTGAGGCTAGATTAGTGAATTGCACTCGGCCCTCTAGATCCTTCACGCGGCCACCCAACTCCTTCAGGTCAGTGTTTAAGAATCTCCTCTCTTATAGTTTGGAGAGATTTAGCTAGCTCTCTCGGTAACTCTCGCGTCGCAGCAACAGGGAGTAGCTCCGACTGAGATGCTGCCGAATCCGAGTGCGAGAGAGGAGCCGGAGACACGTGACACCGCGGGCTCTTGCTAGTTTGCTTCATTGCATGGCGCTCTGGGTCTTTATGGGGCTGCGACGCACTCTTACTCATGGTAGCTTCAAGTCTTACCTTCACCTCTGCTTCTTCAAATAAGGGTGAAATTTATCTGGAAGAGGGCGAAAAAAAAACCTTTAAAGATAGGAGGGTGCGGGAGCTCTCAGTTCAGGCAGCCATTCGGCACCGTGATGTCACTTCCTCTACCAAGCTCGATTTTAAGGATAAATTACATAAATGACATTCACAATGTTGACTAGTTCATATGGTTTGGGCACATTTTAAAGTATTATTGGACACCTTGTGGCACTCATTTAGATTTTACAGGGAAGCCAATGTGGCATTTTCATTAGACAAGTCAGCTGGTCTTTCCAGCCATTGTCAAATACTTACGTGCTTTCAGATCAGTATATAGGAAGAGCAGAATAAGAGCTGATAACACAGAGTCTTCCCCATTATTAATAGAGCATCAATGGATTTCCATATGTGTTAGTAAACTGATTAATGTAGTAAAACTAGAACAAGCATGTACTGTATGCTTTGTAAGACCAGTTGTACAGATGGATCATGTTTTGAAGTTGTTAACTAAAATTTACTTTCAACAGGGACCTTTCCTCCAATAAAATTGTAACTGTGCAAAGACATATATTTGAACCTCTTCCTCTTCTTCAGACTGTGTAAGTAATGTTTGTCTCATAATACCTCTAAACTTATTCAATTTTCAATTTGTTGTTTGCTGAAAGAATTCAGTGTCATTGGGTTTTTTAGGTTTTTCTTATAGTCGTTATCAGTTACATACTTGATTGATGGGTTACAGTGGAAAATTAATCCACCAAAGGGTGAAACTGACAGGGAACTAGTACATTGTATGTAGAGAGAGAAGAATTTTGTATAATTACAATCCTGGATAAGGCTAGGAGTAAATCATACAGCTAATGTTCCCTTTTTTTTTTTTTTTTAAAGGTTTTGAGGGATGGGAGTTTATTTGCTTGGGCTATTGTTAAGATGTGTCATTTTACTGTTTATTAGTAACTAGGTCTAATTGTATGAAATGGGACCTGTGCTAAAATATCGTGAGTTAGTTGTAAAACAATAAGGGCCCTATTTACTAAGCCACGCTATAGGCGTGCTACCGTTTTTACCATATGGGTGTCTTTAGCGTTAGCCTGTGCTAATTTTTAGCTCACACTAAAAATACTAGCACACCTTAGTAAACAGGTCCCTAAGTTTTAATGGTAGCCCACGCTTATAACTGTCCCCTTAAATGTTGATAGTACCTACATTGGATGCATCTATTGTTGGATATGCTGAACATAGAATATCTCTAAATATAAAGAACTTAACCACCAATTAGTGAAAGCAACTTTCTAAACAGGAATATGGTTATAAAAAGCTTTGAGAAACACATTAAAGAAAACAAAAAATGCGGGGAGACTGATCAAGATGGCGTCGAGTGCAGTCGCACTTTGCTGAGCTCCGGGAGATTTTTCCCTTTTCTATCTTTTATTAATTACCTCTTTTCTTCTCCATGCCTAAAAGGAAAGGGAAAATTAGAGGAGGTTTCTCCGCAACCTCTATTGCCCCTACCTTACGACAGGTACCGATCACAGCATATGCGACTCTGATTACAGCACGGGGGCGTTCCAGCAACCGGCGCAGAGAGGAGCCCCGGCCTGGAAAGTGATTTATCACTTAGCCCTCGAAGTCCAACGCGACAGGTTTTAGAAGCAGAGAGCAGATTGGGAGATCAGCCCGCCAAACCATCGGAAGCAGCGGTGGAGAGACGAGCAGAGGAGAATTTCTCCCAACCTCAGATGCTGCCTCAAACGGGAGATTCCCCGTAAATTTAAGCCTCTCGCTTACCTCCAAAGAAGTAGGAGCCAGAGAGATCGTCTCAGAGGGAAAATCTGCTGTGATGTCTGATGTGGAACCGCGGCCTACTCCTGAGACAGCCCTACTATCTTTGAAGAAACCAGCAACGGTAACGTTATACTCTCTCTGGTCTGCAGTGGAATCATTGCATAAGGTATGTCTTGCCTTTGTTACTAATACAAGTTCTAATACCTCAAAGGTAGACTCTCTCCAATATCAAATTGTTCTTCAAGAATCTAATATTATAAAGTTTGAAACATCATTAACCCAAGTAAAAGAACTGGAAACCAAATTGCTTCAAAATGTAGATGTGGTACAATGTAAAATAGAGAACTTGGAAAATGGGGCTAGAGCATTGAATTTGAGATTTTTGAATTTTCCGTCTATAAAATGTACCCCAATAAGAGAAATATTTCAGAAGTTCCTTAAAGAAGTTCTTCATTATTCTGAAGACACATTTCCCCCATTACAGAAGATTTATTATCTGCCTACCCGAGAAACCAGAACTACAGCTTCATTGCCTACAAATGTTTCTTCTGAAAGTCTAGATGTTTGTGCTCTTCTTGAGAGCTCATAAGATATAGAAGACTTTAGGTCTACTTTATTGGTTTCATTTGTTTTCCTTCAAGATAAAGAGGCAGTAATAAGACTTTACTTAAGACAAACAACTCCAGTATCTTTTATGGGAAAAAAGATCCAGATATTTTCGGATGTGTCTAGGGTGACACAAGAAAGAAGGAAAAGATTTTTGTCCATGAGACAGGAGATTCTGACTTTGTGTGCTAAATTTCAATTAAGATTTCCATGTAAATGTGTGATTCAGATAGAGAATATGACATATCATTTCTTTGAACCATCGCAATTGCGAACATTTATTGATGCAAGACATTAAAAGTAAAATGTAATCGTAATTCTTGACATCCATCATTTCTGTGATATTGTTTCTTTTTTAGTATCCTTATCCTCTATTAAGGATATCCATTTCAGTCTCCCCTAGCTTATGGTCTACTGCATTAAAAAAAGTTATAGTTGTTGGGGTATTTTTTCCCCCAAAATATTATTTCTTTGATGTACTAAGGCATATTTCTTGACAAAGTTTGCTTTGGAAGTGTATTAAAAATTTTATAAATAAAGAATTAAAAAAAAAAAAAGCTTACTTGTTCAATCACAGCGTTCTTACTTGTTGCTAGCTGAATTTCACCGATGTCTAAACATAGTGCCCATTAAAAAAAAAAAAAAAAAAGACGCTAATTAAATCATGATGTCAGCTGTCGGAGAATCTGCACTGGAATCTTAAAGAATACCGCCCATTGTATAATATATAAAATATATTGATTGGGGCTTTGATCCCTAATGTTTTCTACCACGAATTCTGTAATCAGGATCATGTAAATTATCATAGTAAAAATAAAAGGTAGCAGCACTACTGCTCATAAGTTTCAAACTTGTACTAATTTATCCCCATGAGGGGTACATGCTCATTCCTTCTTGTACCAGTAGCTGGGGGGAGGCAGGTGGAGGAGGAGGTGACATTTTGTAATACACCAACATTTGGATCTCTTGGATGATGATATTGTAATATCGTTCTGTGTTCCACATGTTGATCCAATAAAAAAATTTACTTTATAAAAGGGCACCTACAGTGGTGGAAATAAGTATTTGATCCCTTGCTGATTTTGTAAGTTTGCCCACTGACAAAGACATGAGCAGCCCATAATTGAAGGGTAGGTTATTGGTAACAGTGAGAGATAGCACATCACAAATTAAATCCGGAAAATCACATTGTGGAAAGTATATGAATTTATTTGCATTCTGCAGAGGGAAATAAGTATTTAATCCCTCTGGCAAACAAGACCTAATACTTGGTGGCAAAACCCTTGTTGGCAAGCACAGCGGTCAGACGTCTTCTGTAGTTGATGATGAGGTTTGCACACATGTCAGGAGGAATTTTGGTCCACTCCTCTTTGCAGATCATCTCTAAATCATTAAGAGTTCTGGGCTGTCGCTTGGCAACTCGCAGCTTCAGCTCCCTCCATAAGTTTTCAATGGGATTAAGGTCTGGTGACTGGCTAGGCCACTCCATGACCCTAATGTGCTTCTTCCTGAGCCACTCCTTTGTTGCCTTGGCTGTATGTTTTGGGTCATTGTCGTGCTGGAAGACCCAGCCACGACCCATTTTTAAGGCCCTGGCGGAGGGAAGGAGGTTGTCACTCAGAATTGTACGGTACATGGCCCCATCCATTCTCCCATTGATGCGGTGAAGTAGTCCTGTGCCCTTAGCAGAGAAACACCCCCAAAACATAACATTTCCACCTCCATGCTTGACAGTGGGGACGGTGTTCTTTGGGTCATAGGCAGCATTTCTCTTCCTCCAAACACGGCGAGTTGAGTTCATGCCAAAGAGCTCAATTTTTGTCTCATCTGACCACAGCACCTTCTCCCAATCACTCTCGGCATCATCCAGGTGTTCACTGGCAAACTTCAGACGGGCCGTCACATGTGCCTTCCGGAGCAGGGGGACCTTGCGGGCACTGCAGGATTGCAATCCGTTATGTCGTAATGTGTTACCAATGGTTTTCGTGGTGACAGTGGTCCCAGCTGCCTTGAGATCATTGACAAGTTCCCCCCTTGTAGTTGTAGGCTGATTTCTAACCTTCCTCATGATCAAGGATACCCCACGAGGTGAGATTTTGCGTGGAGCCCCAGATCTTTGTCGATTGACAGTCATTTTGTACTTCTTCCATTTTCTTACTATGGCACCAACAGTTGTCTCCTTCTCGCCCAGCGTCTTACTGATGGTTTTGTAGCCCATTCCAGCCTTGTGCAGGTGTATGATCTTGTCACTGACATCCTTAGACAGCTCCTTGCTCTTGGCCATTTTGTAGAGGTTAGAGTCTGACTGATTCACTGAGTCTGTGGACAGGTGTCTTTCATACAGGTGACCATTGCCGACAGCTGTCTGTCATGCAGGTAACGAGTTGATTTGGAGCATCTACCTGGTCTGTAGGGGCCAGATCTCTTACTGGTTGGTGGGGGATCAAATACTTATTTCCCTCTGCAGAATGCAAATAAATTCATATACTTTCCACAATGTGATTTTCCGGATTTAATTTGTGATGTGCTATCTCTCACTGTTATCAATAACCTACCCTTCAATTATGGGCTGCTCATGTCTTTGTCAGTGGGCAAACTTACAAAATCAGCAAGGGATCAAATACTTATTTCCACCACTGTATATACCTTTATGAAATAGGCATCCAGAACCAGCTCCAGTAGTACACAATTTCCCAACTAGCTCAGAAGTTACAAATGTGTTAATATGCTTTTGGGCACTCATATATTTTATAAACCCTCTTCGCTTCTTTGAGTTTAATTCGATAATCTTTTCTGTGATCCTCTCGTTGTGTTCTTTTGTATTTCTTGAACAAAGCCTCTTTTGCTCTTATTTTTTCAGCTACTTGTTTGGAGAACCGTATAGGCTTCCTGTTTCTCTTGGTTTTGTTTACTTTCCTCGCGTAAAGATCAGTCGCCATATTTATGCTTGCCTTTAGCTTTGACCACTGATTTTCCACTTCTCCTACACCTTCCTACTCCAACAACTCCTTCTTTAGGTTTTCCCCCATTTTATCAAAATCAGTACGTCTGAAATCCAGTACTTTGAGTTTTGTGTGTCCACACTCCACCTTCGACCTTATATCAAACCATATGGTGTGATGATCCCTATTAGATAGGTGGCCACCCACCCAGATATTGGAAACACTTCCTCCATTCGTGAGCACTAGATCCAGCATCGACCCTTCCCTCGTGGGTTCCATCACCATTTGTCTGAACAAGGCACTTTGACAGGCGTCCACAATCTTTCTACTTCTTTCCGATTCCGCAGACGGGAGGTTCCAATCCACATCAAACAAGTTGAAATCTCCCAACAGTAGCACCTCCCCTTTCATAACAATATTTTGAATATCTTCTATCAGATCCTTCTCTAGCTTCTCTGTTTGTGCTGGTCTGTACAAACAGAGGTCTGTAGATAACCCCCGTGTGGATACAGGTTCCATCTTCTCGTTCCAGGTCGATCCATAAAGCTCTCCCCAGGTCCCCCGCATTTCAGCCGCTCTGATGTTGTCTCTCACATACAGCGCCACTCCTCCACCCCTTCAGCCCTCTCTATCCTTCCTAAAAAGATTATAGCCCGGTATAGTCACATCCCATTCATGGGAATCATTGAACCACGTCTCTGCAATAACAACAATATCCAATTTTTCTTCAAACATCAGAGATTGCAAGTCTTGAATCTTTTTACCTAGACTACGAGCATTTGTGCTCATTGCTTTCCATTTGCATAGAGAGTTTAGGTTGTTTTCTATATTTAGACGGCCTTTCCTTCTGCCATCATGTTTATTCTGGGTGTGACTTCCCAAATTCTCTTGTTTCCTTTTGTCACCCCACCTTCTAGTTTAAATGTCTAGAAACATACTGTCTGAATTTCTCCCCAAGGATCCTTTTTCCAGTCACAAAAAGATGTAGCCCATCATTACGGTAGAGCCTGTTATTTCTCCACGTATTACCCCACACTCCTATGTATCTAAAACCTTCTTCTGTACACCAAGGCTCAAGCCACTTATTGAAGTCCACTGATTTGCATAGTCTTTCCTCTCCCTTCCCCTATGTGAGAATTACTTCAGAAAAAGCCACAGTCTGAGCCAAAGATTTCAGTCCCTCCCCAAGCTTCTGGAACACTCTCTGTGCTGTAAACTTTCTATTGTTGACCAGGTCATTTGTCCCCAGGTGAATTACAACATCAGTGTTCGAAGCCTTGCTCTCTTCTCGGGTCACTTTCAGTATTTGGTCAGTACATCTGGTAACAGAAGATCCTGGAAGGCATTTCACTAGGTTGGAACCCTTGAACTGTGTTTCTAAGTTAATGCCTCTGATAATGGTTTTGTAAGAGCCCTGTTCTGCATATAAAACATATTTTACACATAGAAAAAGCTTTGTGGCTTTATCTCCCATGGGTGTATATATTTCTGTGTGATTTGCATCTGGGGGGGGGGGTTATTTATTTATTTATTCGTGACCTTTATACCCCACATTAGCCCGAAATAGACTCAAGTTCAATGTGGCTTATAAACATTGTAGGCTACCATTAAGATGTGTTATTTTACCACATCATGCTATGCAATGAGACCCTGTGCTAAAATAGCACAACGTGATAAAGTAACCTGCCTTAATGGCAGCTCATGTTGATAACATTTCCTCTAGGCATGTCGAGGGCAATTGTCAAACTGCTTTGCTGTGATGTCCATGGGTATTTTTTACCTATAGTTTTCGTAACTGTTTTTTAAAGTGAAACTTGCCTAAGGAAAATGTACCTTAAGACACTTGCCTCAACTTTTTCGATCAGCTCTTTTTTTGAGAAAGATGACATATTTAGTTCTCTGAGGACAAGCAGGCTGAATTATCATCACATATGGGTCGTCCTCCGCGACGGCCCCAGGCGACCGAAACTCTTTAGTAAAATCTAAAAGTTTGTAGAACACGCCGTGGCGCGGACCCGAGTGCACCGCGTATGTGCGAACAGCTTCCCGCCGGCGATGCAAGCGTGCCTTCAGTTCTCTTTTTTCCCCGCAATCGAGGAAAGTTGTGTTACCAGCGTTCTTTCATTTGCCTCAGGAGAACTGCGTTCGGTGTGTTATTGCCGATTCTCTTTTTACTTCTTTTCTACTTCGCGTTGTCAAAATATATATATATATATATATATATATAAAGGTTTTCCCTTTAATTCTTAGTTTTTATTCCCACTTTAAAGTTTCCTTGTTTTTTCGACGAGGCCATCTTTTAGGCTGCTTGGTCGGGCTGTTTTTCCCCTTTATGTGCACTTTTTCTTGGCACAATCGAGCCTTTTGATTTTGCGACCGCCGTTTTTCCCTCCATGTCATCGAGGACACCCAGCGGCTTCAAACGTTGTACTCTGTGCAACCGGATCATTTCAGGTACCGATCCCCACTTGTGGTGTCTTGTTTATTTTCTTAGAATCTGCCTTTACTAATCAGGCAGCGGAAGCAGTGGCCTGTCTCATCTCTCTGGGCAAAGTTACATATGCCCTCCCAATATCTAGCTTTCCCAACCTTGAATCTGCTCATGGCAGTTCGGTACAGACTCAGCCGTAGCTAAGTCTGTAATTAAAGAGGAACCCAGTTTTAATTAGTTAAAGAGATATAGTTTATTAGTATTAATTAGCATTGATACATTACCCAATAATGAGGATACCAGCAATTCAGTCAATCATACAGTGGAACAGAATCACCCGACACACCAGCTCTCGGTGGTGCTGTGTCTTTCTCCTCCATCAGCATCTGCATCTGCCTCTGCATCTTACACCTCTCGGGGTGCTTCCTTTATACTGTCTCAACCCAATGGATTCCAATGGGATCCAGCTTTGTCAGCAGAACTCGCTATTCCTTATCAGTTGATAAGGAACCGATAAGGGTGACTTCATTGGGTCCCAGGTTCTAACTATACACACAAGGGGTGCAAAGCACAGCTGGCGAGATGACTTCATCGGTCACTCTGCTCTTCTCAGCTCCCCTCTCCCTCTGAGTACTCTCTAACTACGTACATCTACCCCTTTATCTACATTCATTAACCCAAAACATCTTTCTCATGACTCTTCACCGATGCCAGTCCCAGGCATGTTTACAAGAGCAAAGGACCCCCTCCCGTGCCAGCTCCCTGAGAACTCAGTTCAGCTTGTGCTGCAGAAAAATGTATTTTGTATCAGAGATGACTTTGGATTTTTAAGAGAAGCCCAGCTCTTATTATGAGCCATTTGCTTGTAGAGGCCTAGCTCTTTAGCCTGAGCCATTGACCTGTATTTTACTGAGAGCAAGGGCGGCCATATATATTCAGTCTCCAGTGTCTTGGGCCCGACCATTTGCCTATTGCATGTAAGCTCTGCAAATTGATGAAAAAACGGACCCAAGTAGCTCGAGAGGCTCAGCGTGAGAGGCTTTTTTCAGATCAGTCCGGTCCTTCGACATCAGCATCGACATTGGTACCGAGGTCAGCGTCATCGACGTCAGCGTCGAGGGAAGCATTGACATCTAGAAGCAGACGACGTGAGTGACTGGAACCAACGGGAGACATAGAGCTGTTGGACTAAGGCTGTCGCCTGTGGTGCTGTATCCCCTAAATGGATCTGGGCCTAAACAACCGATTTCTACCAGGTTTCCATTAAAATCCATTAAGCTATATAAATTTGAACAAGCCATCAATCATCTCTCTAGCCTGATAGACTAGGAGAGCCTACGCCACGGAACAACTCCTCTTATCCACTTGACTACTCATACCCGAACCACCGATCTGTATGAACCATGGATTCTGCCACACTTATGATAAACTACCAAGTCTCTGTTAACCTCACTGACCCAACTACATAACGCACATTACCACGGAGCTCTACGCCCCAGGACGTCAATCTTGATCATCTGACTGCTTTGTTTAGCTTGCCTGCGTCATCTGTTCCTGCCTGCATCCTCTGCCCCAGCCTGTATCGTCTGTTCCTGCCTGCATCCTCTGCCCCAGCCTGCATCGTCTGTTCCTGCCTGCATCATTTGTTCCTACCTGCATTCTCCGCCCCAGCCTACATCATCTGCTTCAGCCTGCTCCAGCCTAATCTCCAGTCCTGCAACCTCTACTCCTACCTACATCATCTGCTCCAACCTGCAGTTTAAACTCCGTCCTGCAACCTCGACTCCTTTTTCCAGCCTTCAGCCTCGACTCCAGCTGCCTCACCTTTGTTTGTGACTGTTAGCTAACATCTAGGACTGCCTGAGTCTATACATATGGCTCCATTTTACATTCTCCTCTTAGTATTGTCCCTTCCCAATTTACTCCTCTACCCGAAACCACTATGCACTGTAGTTATACATTGCCCTGTCGTTCATTATATTACCTCACCATCTCTCCTGTCCTCTTCCTCCCTCCTTGCTTTCTGCCTTCAACACTTCATCCCTTCCATCTCACCTTCCCCATTCTATCTGAACTCATCTCGCCTTCGTCGCCTTCATCACCACTCTTCTACTCTCCTCCATACTCTCTTACTCCTTCTTCTCTCTGCTGGAGACATCAATCCCAATCCTGGTCCCCCCACCAACCCTCATCCTATTTCTGCACGTCGCACCGTGACCCCTCCAATCTCATCTCTATTCCTCTCCTCCCCCCCCCTTCTTTGCCCTTCTCATGCGCCTTGTGGAATGCCCACTCTGCAACAAACTTTCCTATGTCCATGACCTTTTTATCACTCGTAGCCTCCATCTGCTTGCGATAACTGAGACTTGGCTCTGCCCTGATGACTCTGCTTCAGTCGCTGCCCTCTGCCACTGTGGTTATCTCTTCTCCCAAACTCCTCGCCCTATTGGCCGCGGTGGTGGTGCTGGTCTATTACTCTCACCCTCTTCCAAATTTTAATCTCTTCTGCCACCTTAGTCTCTCTGTTTTTCTTCCTTTGAAGTCCACTCTGTCCGCCTATTCACTCCTTTGCCTCTTCGAATAGCAGTTATTTATTGTCCCCCTGATAAATCTCTTTCATCCTTTCTCAGCGACTTTGACACTTGGCTTTCCTTCTTTCATGATACTTCCTCCCCTTCCCTCATCCTTGGCGACTTTAACATTCATGCTAATGATCCCTCCATCTGTCAGTGCCTCACCTTAACATCCTCCTTCAATCTTCAACTATGTTACACTTCCCCTACCCACCAAAATGGTCACTGTCTTGATCTTATCTTCTCCTATAACTGTTGTTAAAAGAATTTTACTTAACAATACTTACGAATACCTTCAGACCAAGTCAGGTTTAAGCATTTTTATTTACTTGCAAGGAGACAGATCCAACTGCAGTCAGAAGGTTGTCTTACCCAAGATTCCTCTCCCCTGCTCTTATAAGTTTCTGTACGTGCAGGGGCACAAAAGAAGCTCAGTGCCTGTGTGTCTGTCAACACTATTGCATTTTCTAACATGTTAGATTTCTAGGCTACTAGTCAGCTTGTTTGACTCCCAAGCATATCTAGGCACATTCCATTCTATTGGTCATGTACACAAGGTCAGAGAATCTACAGTCCAGAGAGTCTACATTTATTGTAGAAATTGTAAGAATGATTAACCCTATGCTAGCAAAACATTTTTTCTACATTTCCCTCCTGTTTATCATTATTACATATTTTACTCAAGTCTCTAAGGTAGATTCCTTTCCAAGACTCCATCTTTCAGTCCTGGAAATTCATGTAGTCTTGAGATTGTTATATACCAATGGAGGCTACATAGTCCTTATTAGGGTCGCATCAATAAGTCTTTGGAATAGGCCGCGTGCGGCCACAGCAACAGACGTCAATACTGAAGAAATCAGGCCACTCTAATCCATCGAATGGGTCATTAAAGCCTGAATTCTCCACAAGTTCCCTTGACAAGGCTGTTTAGTCCAGTCAATGCCTTGGTAATGTTTCCATCGGGAGCTGTATTCGGAATGTATGTACAACAAAATTTTCCAAACATCTGGCAAACTTTGCCTTTCTCTGCCAGCAATGTGTCCAATGCTAGTTGATTCTGCCACGTCATTATTGAAGTGGCATCCAGCTGTTAAGCAATTCCTTGTACAGCATCTCGAATGTAGTCAACAAACCTCTGTTGGTTTTAATAGCTATAGTTGATCCAATCCACATTTTTTATTATTTATTGGGTACCCCTCAAGGCAACCTGATGTATGAGGGACAAATCATCCGTCAGGTGTTACTGCCCTCTTCATTTTGTGTGGAATTGATTCTGGCAGTTCTAATGTTAACATATGAGAGCATAACAACTTGTACTAATACACACTCCCTGTGCCACACTTGTGGAAGATGAGGTCTGAAGGAGGTCTCCACACATCCACCAAACATCAGCTCCTCCTTCTGGGACCAATCAAGAATTTTATTTATTTATTTATTTATTGCATTTGTTTCCCACATTTTCCCACCTCTTTGCAGGCTCAATATGACTTACAATACATCATGAGTAGTGAAGATACATAAGAAAATATACATTTAGTATAACAGAAGGATCTTGGGTAACATGATGATGGTAGAACATGGTAGTAGTTTGACAAGCAAATATTATAAGACAGTACTGGATATATGTATAGGAGTTCACATTTGTTGATCTTTGTGATATGCCTTGTTAAAGAGATGGTGTTTAGGGTTCTGTTTTTCTTTCATAGTCAGATTTTCAAATCTGATCACCTTAGGCAGGGAAAGTTCAAAGTCTTTTCGAGAAATATTTTTCTCCAATCCTGCTTCGATTGAAGTGGTTTTGAGAATTATTCTTTTTCTGATCTCCAGAATTTGATGTCCTTTTCACTGTGTCTATGGACTGGAGCAGGAGGACGATAAGTGCTATACCACAAATTGCTCCTAGGACCAATCTGACTGTCCTCTGTCTGTCAGTCAAGGTCTTAATTGCTCTCCTCTCTTCCAGTCATCCGAAAGAACTCCACACTGTTGTCTCAGTCAATTGTTTACATGGGTCATTTGGATCAGATGTAAAGGCCTCCATTTTGACCCTAAATTCTCGCTTGGGTTATCTTCTTCACCGGGTTTGAGGTGAGAGTTCCTATTGAAGCACCTCCTCTTTGTAACCGGGCTTACCCTTGCGAGAAGTTGGTCTACTCTGGTTGCCTAATTTTCAGTTGTTTTTTTTTCTTGATGACCTTAAGTAGGACCCAGGAGGTGGAGTTTTGAACATAGGAGGGTCCTGGTTCCTTTTAGCAAAACTGGGAAGAGCAAGCCCAGAATGTGGCAAGTTGGATTCATCACTTTGGTACTCTTGAGTAATTGCAATAATTAACCAAGGGTGCTAATCTCTATCTAGTATCTTATATGAGATCAGCCAGAAGTGTTAAGTAGGACAATCCCATCATCAGGACCAGGATCCCAACTCAAAACAGACATGACAGGGTTAAAATGTAGCAGTCTTCAGATATCTTGTAGCAGGAAGTATGGTTTTGCAGCTTTACAGCAGCGGTTGTTAAGGCCTCAATTTGGAAAGAATTATCTTCAAGGCCCTGGGAAGAGCAGGACAGAGATGTTATTATAAAGGTAGATTATCATCCGCTTTATGGAAAACATTAAAATGGCTTTATATATGTTGCCAGTGATTCCTCAGCCTCCTCATGACTCTTTTCTAACGAGGCAAACTGAGGGATCACATATTACCTTCTAAACAGAATTTCAAAGGGAGTTAATCCTGTCCTCCCTGCTGATGTTATATGCATGGCCAAGGTGAGGCAGCACATCCAATTCTTTCCAGTTTCTGCCATTATCCTTCTCAATCTGCTTTTGAAGATTCCACTGTGTCTTTTCACCAACTCCACTGACTGGGGGTGGTAGACACAATGGTTCCTCAAGTCAATGGCTAATTGTTTCCCTAACAGATAAACAATGGAGTTTACAAAAGTGGGGACCATTGTCACTATAAATTCTCTCTGGAATGCCATTCCATGGTATGACTACTTTCCAGGTACTGGACCCCTGAACCTAACTCTTGCACAGTAAAGTAAATTCTGACCTTTAAATTCCAAACTTCTCAACTTTCTGGCTGTAGGTGAGATACCTGATATTCTCTTTAATTTAATGCTTATTGCTTAATTAATTAATTTGCCCTGTGAAACCTTTTCTTTCTTTCTTTCTTTTCCTGCCAAGCTCTGATAGAGAGGAGAGGCTGTTTTTAAACTGCATAGCACTCAATTGAGGCTCTGAAGTTGCATTTTACATTGCTGAAACTGCTATAATTATTGGGAATATTTAGATTTATATTATATTCTAGGGCAATTTTGAAAGTTAAATCAATTGAAAATTCTTTGATCAGACTGTACCAATTCTGGTCCCCATCTAGAGAATTGCCTTGATAACAGCAGTTAGCTGACACACTGGGACTTATAATCCCACCCACCCCAGGGTTTTCCACTCATTTATAGACAAACCAAACCTCATTACCTTTACTCAATCATACAAAGGCAGTCTTGCAGACTGTTAACCCAACATAATACACCTGTTCATACCCATTTCAACCAATCAGGATTACTTTTATTCTCTGCAATAATTGTGGTGCTTTAGTTTCAAGGCCAATCATCTGGAGACTTAAAGCTTGTCCTATCTGTCTTCAGCTATCTAGTTTTAAACAAGAGCTCAGTAAAGTAATGCAAGAATTGGATACAATTAAAGCAGCTTCTAGGACTGCACAGAAAAATAGCTTCTCACCACTCCCTCAAAGAATAAAACCACATAAGAACAGATGGTTCACAGTAGGCTCAGGCAGACTTCGTCATGTGACACAGAAGCATCCGCCTGCACAAGTGTTGCCACTAAAGAATTATTTTGCTCCATTACAGCACTGTAATGCTCCTGAAAATAGAACTGAGGCAGGGGAAAAAGCAATAAAGTTGAAACAAAAAGACATGACGGTACCCAAAGTGAAAAGACACCCCCAAAAAGTCATGAAGGTACCCAAAGTGAAAAGACATCCCCAAATCACTAATGTTGAAACACATACCAAGAAATATAGATGGAAAGCGATGGCCACAAATACTCATAGTCTAAGCAATAAAGTTCATGACCTTCAAGCCCTGATGTTAGAGGCAGACTTAGATGTTGTTGCAATCACAGAGACGTGGCTCAACGGTTCCCACGAATGGGATGCAAGCATACCAGGCTATAATCTATTTAGGAAGGATAGAGAGGGTCGTAAAGGTGGAGGAGTAGCTCTGTATGTGAGGAATGATATGGCGACTGAAATGACAGGGACCTGGGGAAAAGAAGAAGCGATATGGATCACCTTAAAAAGAGATGATAGAACCTCTGTCCACGTGGGTGTTGTCTACAGACCCCCGACACAATTAGAGGAACTAGATAAAGATCTGATCGCAGATATTCAAAAATTAGTAAAGAAAAAAGTGGTTCTGTTGATGGGAGATTTCAATCTGCCGGATGTAGATTGGAAGGTTCCGTCTGCCAAATCGGAAAGAAGTAGAGAGATCGTGGATGCTTTCCAAAGTACTCTGCTCAGACAAATGGTGACGGAACCCACGAGGGAGGGCGCGACGCTGGATCTGGTGCTCACAAATGGGGATAGTGTGTCAAATGTCCGAGTGGGTGCACACCTGGGAAGCAGTGACCATCAAACTGTTTGGTTTGATATAACGGCTGAAGTGGAGGGCGGCCACTCTAAACTCAGAGTCCTGGATTTCAAGCGTGCTGACTTTAGTAAAATGGGGGAATACCTGAGGAAGGAGATGATGGGCTGGGAGGACGTACAAGAAGTGGAAGGGCAGTGGTCCAGGCTGAAAGAAGTAATAAATAGGGCCACAGACCTTTATGTAAGGAGAGTAAATAAAAGCAAGAGAAAAAGGAAACCGATATGGTTCTCCAAGCAAGTGGCTGAGAAAATAAAGGCTAAAGAGCATTCCAGAAATATAGAAAATCTCAAGAAGAGGAACACGGGGAGGAATACTGGATGAAACTGAAAGAAGCCAAGAGAGAGGTACGATTGGCGAAGGCGCAAGCGGAAGAACAAATGGCTAAAAATGTAAGGAGGGGCGACATACATTTCTTCAGGTATATTAGTGAAAGGAAAATGACTAAAAAGGGAATTGTGAGACTAAAAGATACAGCGAACCGCTATGTAGATAATGATGAAGAAAAAGCCAATTTGATAAATAGATACTTTTGTTCTGTTTTCACTGAAGAAAATCCTGGAGAAGGACCGCGAGGGACTGGCAAAAGTACACCTGAGAATGGATTGGATAGAGCACCGTTCACGGAAGAGAGTGTGTATCAACAACTTGGAAAGCTAAAGGTGGACAAAGCCATGGGACCGGACGGGATCCATCCCAGAATATTGAGAGAGCTCAGAGAGGTTCTGGCGGGTCCTCTTAAAGATTTGTTTAATAAATCCTTGGAGACGGGAGAGGTTCCGAGGGATTGGAGAACGGCGGAGGTGGTCCCTCTTCACAAAAGTGGTGATAGGGAAGAAGCTGGAAACTACAGGCCAGTAAGCCTCACTTCGGTTATTGGAAAAGTAATGGAAGCGATGCTGAAAGAAAGGATAGTGAATTTCCTGGAAGCCAATAAGTTGCAAGATCAGAGACAACATGGTTTTACCAGAGGGAAATCGTGCCAAACGAATCTCATTGAATTCTTTGATTGGGTAACTGGAGAATTGAATCATCGACGTGCTATAGACGTAATCTACTTAGATTTTAGCAAAGCTTTTGACACGGTTCCCCATAGGAGGCTCTTAAATAAACTAGATGGGCTGAAGATAGGTCCCGAAGTAGTGAACTGGATTAGGAACTGGTTGACGGACAGACAGAGGGTGGTGGTGAATGGAGTTTGCTCGGAGGAGGGAAAGGTGAGTAGTGGAGTGCCTCAGGGATCGGTGCTGGGGCCGATTCTGTTCAATATATTTGTGAGTGACATTGCCGAAGGGTTAGAAGGTAAAGTTTGCCTATTTGCGGATGATACTAAGATTTGCAACAGAGTGGACACCCGGGAGAGAGTGGAAAGCATGAAAAAGGATCTGAGGAAGCTAGAAGAATGGTCTAAGGGTTGGCAATTAAAATTCAACGCAAAGAAATGCAAAGTGATGCATTTAAGGAGTAGAAACCCACGAGAGACTTATGTGCTAGGCGGTGAGAATCTGATAGGTACTGAGGGGGAGAGGGATCTTGGGGTGATAGTATCCGAGGATCTGAAGGCGACGAAACAGTGTGACAAGGCGGTGGCCGTAGCGAGAAGGTTGCTAGGCTGTATAGAGAGAGGCGTGATCAGCAGAAGAAAGGAAGTGTTGATGCCCCTGTACAAGTCATTGGTGAGGCCCCACCTGGAGTATTGTGTTCAGTTTTGGAGGCCGTACCTTGCCGAAGGATGTTAAAAAAATGGAAGCGGTGCAAAGAAAAGCTACGAGAATGGTATGGGATTTGCATTCCAAGACGTATGAGCAGAGACTTGCTGACCTGAACATGTATACCCTGGAGGAAAGGAGGAACAGGGGTGATATGATACAGACGTTCAAATACTTGAAAGGTATTAATCCGTAAACAAATCTTTTCCGGAAATGGAAAGGCGGTAGAACGAGAGGACATGAAATGAGATTGAAGGGGGGCAGACTCAAAAAGATGTCAGGAAGTTTTTTTTCACGGAGAGGGTGCTGGATGCTTGGAATGCCCTCCCGCGGGAGGTGGTGGAGATGAAAACGGTAACAGAATTCAAACATGCGTGGGATATGCATAAAGGAATCCTGTGCAGTAGGAATGGATCCTCAGAAGCTTAGCCAAAATTGGGTGGCGGAGCAGGTGGTGGAAGAGAGGTTGGTGGTTTGGAGGCGAGGGCAGTGGAGGGCAGACTTATATACGTCTGTGCTGGAGCCAGTGATGGGAGGCGGGAAATACTGCTGTGCAGACTTGTACGGTCTGTGCCCTGAAAAAGGCAGGTACAAATCAAGGTAAGGTATACACATATGAGTTAATCTTGTTGGGCAGACTGGATGGACCATGCAGGTCTTTTTCTGCTGTCATCTACTATGTTACTATGTTGTATCAAAGCTTTAGCCACTGCTAGGGCATCAGCTGTTTTACCTGGGAAAGTTTTCTACCCTTTTGGAAAACATATTTACAATTTTTTTTTTACAGTAACAGTGTTATAAACAAAACCCGCATGCTGTTCCCTCCTGTTGAGATATGGCTTGTCCCATGGGTCATTATTATTATATAGGAGATATACAGTAACACCTTATTCAAGGGAGAGGGACTGGTATTGCCCCTATCGTAAAGGAAGACCGTGTGCTAATCTTAACAAGGTTAAACAACTCAATTACTTGATTCCCCCTTTTTCTAAGAAAGTATCAAGGTTGCCAATCCCCTCCCAGCATTTCATATGTAATGAGCCAAAAGGTTACCAATTCACCCGTGTGGGGTCAGGTTATTGATATGTCTCCCTGTTCAATCCTTATGGTAGCCCACCCATGGAAGATGTGCTCTTCCCCTATAATGGATGTCCCTGGTCCTGTAGGCCAAGTGTCTAGTAAGGGTTCACACAGTGTACAAAACCTGGTCACCGGATCCAAGGCAGGATTATCATCAGGGTCTGGATCCCAGCTCTTCTGAGCAGGGACCGTCCTTAGTTATTAATTTGTACAGCGCTGCGTAACCCTAGTAGCGCTCTAGAAATGTTAAGTAGTAGTAGTAGCTCAAAGCAGGTCTGCTGTAGGGGTCATTCATATAGTTTTTTTTCCCCTTTTCTTTCCTTTAATCTTGACTCCTCTGTCTTTTATCTCTATCCATCCAGGGGGGAATTTGCAGGGGTCGCTACTGGTCCCTTGATCCTGGTATCCAGCAAGGTTTGAGAAGGACCTTTTTTTTTTTTCAGGAGGACTGTAGCTTGGTATTGACCAGTACCCACTCTCCCAGTTAACAGCAAATTCAAGTGGTGGAATTTAGGCCAGTAACCCTTAAATGAGATAGAGGAAGACAACGGTAGTATAGAATTTGTTTCATTAAAATACATATCATTCAGTGTCAAATGGGGATAATCCAAACATTTCATAGGGGAAATTCCCAAATCCCTTTGGGGTGCAGTCCTGACTGTTTGTGAAAGAGAAAACCTTTTACAATGTCCTCTCTCCCCACATTCAGTACATACAGATGAGGAGGCCCTTTCTCTAGTTCTCTGTAAACATTCTTTCTCCGAGGACAAGCAGGCTGCTTGTTCTCACGACTGGGTTGACGTCCGCGGCAGCCCCCACCAACCGGAAGAAGCTTCGCGGGACGGTCGGCACGCAGGGCACGCCCACCGCGCATGCGCGGCCGTCTTCCCGCCCGTGCGCGACCGCTCCCGCCAGTTACTTTTTTTCCGCGACTGGAGAGAGTTGTGCAATTGCCTCTCTCTCCGTTCAGCCGCCGGATTTTTCGACCGCGTTTACGCGGATCGTTGCTTTGACCCGTTCGGTTCCTCTTTCTTTCTTTCTTTGTATTGTTAAAAAAAAAAAAAAAAAAAAAAAAAGATTTTCGCGCGTGTGGAGCACGCGCTCCCCTTTTCCCTCGCTTCCAGCGGGGACGCCTCGTTGCGGCCTAGTGGCCGCTCGGTCGGCTAGTTTTTTCGTGGTGTGATTTTAGCCACCATTGCCGACTTTGACTTCGCCGACGCGATTTTTCCGTCGATGTCCTCGAAGGTCCCGAGTGGATTTAAAAAGTGTGGTCGCTGCGGCCGGCCGATCTCGCAGACCGACACCCACGGTTGGTGCCTCCAGTGCCTCGGGCCGGAGCACAATCTCAAGTCGTGCGCGCTGTGTCTCGGTCTCCGGAAACGGACTCAGGTTGCGAGGCAAGTTCTGCGGGACCGTCTTTTTGGAACTTGCGCCGGCCCCACGACGTCGACCTCGACGGCATCGTTATCGAAGGCCGGTTCTTCGGTACCGGTATCGATGCCCGAGACATCGGCACCGATGGCAGCGACCCCAGGAGAACAGGTCCCGTCGGCCCGCCGGTCCGCCGGTGAGAGTGGGGTTGAGAGGCCGCGTGGGCAGTCGGCCCCGGTCACTCCCTCAGCTCGTGAGCCACGGGACCGAACCCTGTCGGACCCGGTACCTCGAGACCGAGGGGGATCGACCTCCTCCTCCTCCATGCCCTCCGGCGCCGGTGACGTGCACCGGAAAAAAGATAAGAAGCGCCGTCACCGGGAGCCCTCGGTGCACCCTGAAGGGGAGTCGACGCCGAAGCGTCATCGCAGAGAGGAGAGATCTCCGTCGGTGGTGGAGGTACCGACGCGTCGGGGTTCCGGCACCTCGGTGCCGTCTCCTGGCCCCCAGCAGCTTCTGGCACCGACACCCTTACCGGCCCCACCGCCTTTCCCGGCAGCGGGCCTGGACGAGTGCCTCAGAGCCATCCTTCCGGGGATCCTGGAAGGGCTGATGCGCCAGGCTGTGCCGGCGTCGGGGGTGCTTGCGCCCCCGGCGCCGATGACTGTGGCGCCGGCGAGCTCTAGCCCGGCGCCGGGGCTGTCGACACCGCCGCCGCTTGCGGTGCCGGTCTCGACCGCCACGCAGGTGGAGTCCCCGTCGACGTCGATGGAGGGAGCTCCGTCCCCGCCGGCGCGGGAGTCCACCGCTCGACGACACCGAGACCTCGGTGCCTCGACGTCGAGCCGGGCCCGGTACCGGACTCAGCTACATGAGCTAATGTCCGATACCGAGGATGAGGACTCGTGGGGGGAAGAGGAGGACCCGAGATATTTCTCCTCAGAGGAGTCTACGGGCCTTCCCTCGGACCCCACGCCGTCACCGGAGAGGAAGCTCTCACCTCCTGAGAGTCTCTCCTTTGCTTCCTTTGTGCGGGATATGTCTATAAGCATTCCCTTTCCCGTGGTCTCTGTGGAAGAGCCGAGGGCCGAGATGCTCGAGGTCCTCGACTATCCATCACCACCTAGAGAGTCCTCCACGGTACCGCTGCACAATGTCCTGAAGGAGACGCTGCTTCGGAACTGGGTGCGACCACTAACTAACCCCACCATTCCCAAGAAAGCAGAGTCCCAGTACAGGATCCACTCTGACCCAGAGCTCATGCGACCCCAGTTGCCCCATGACTCAGCGGTCGTGGATTCTGCTCTCAAGAGGGCACGGAGTTCGAGGGATACCGCCTCGGCGCCCCCGGGGCGGGAGTCTCGCACTCTGGACTCATTTGGGAGGAAGGCCTACCAATCCTCCATGCTCGTGACCCGCATCCAATCTTACCTGCTCTATATGAGCATCCACATGCGGACCAATGTGCAACAGCTGGCGGACCTGGTCGATAAGCTCCCGCCGGAGCAGTCCAGGCCATATCAGGAGGTGGTCAGGCAGCTGAAGGCGTGTAGAAAGTTCCTGTCCAGGGGGATTTTTGACACCTGTGACGTGGCATCTCGTGCTGCGGCCCAAGGTATAGTGATGCGCAGGCTCTCATGGCTGCGTGCCTCTGACCTGGACAACCGCACCCAGCAGAGACTGGCTGACGTCCCTTGCCGGGGGGATAATATTTTTGGCGAGAAGGTCGAGCAGATGGTTGACCAACTGCATCAGCGGGAAACCGCTCTCGACAAGCTCTCCCACCGGGCGCCTTCAGCACCCGCCCCCGCGGGCGGGCGTTTTTCACGGGCTCGGCAGGCTGCACCATATTCTTTTGCGAAGCGTAGGTACAACCAGCCGGCCCGAAGGCCTCGTCAGGCACAGGGACAGCCCCAGCGCGCTCGTTCCCGTCAACAGCGTGCGCCTAAGCAGCCCCCTGCGCCTCCACAGCAAAAGCCGGGGACGGGCTTTTGACTGGATCCACGGGAACATAGCCGCCCTACAAGTGTCCGTACCGGACGACCTGCCGGTCGGAGGGAGGTTGAAATTCTTTCACCAAAGGTGGCCTCTCATAACCTCCGACCAGTGGGTTCTCCAAATAGTGCGGTGCGGATACACCCTGAATTTGGTCTCCACCCCACCAAATTGTCCACCTGGAGCTCAATCCTTCAGCTCCCATCACAAGCAGGTACTTGCAGAGGAACTCTCCGCCCTTCTCAGCGCCAATGCGGTCGAGCCCGTACCACCCGGGCAGGAAGGGCAGGGATTCTATTCCAGGTACTTCCTTGTGGAAAAGAAAACAGGGGGGATGCGTCCCATCCTAGACCTGAGAGGCCTGAACAAATTCCTGGTCAAAGAAAAGTTCAGGATGCTTTCCTTGGGCACCCTTCTGCCAATGATTCAGAAAAACGATTGGCTATGTTCCCTGGATTTAAAGGACGCATACACTCACATCCCGATACTGCCAGCTCACAGACAGTATCTCAGATTCCGCCTGGGCGCACGGCACTTTCAGTATTGTGTGCTGCCCTTTGGGCTCGCCTCTGCCCCACGAGTGTTTACAAAGTGCCTCGTGGTGGTAGCGGCCTACCTACGCAAGCTGGGAGTGCACGTGTTCCCATATCTCGACGATTGGCTGGTCAAGAACACCTCGGAGGCAGGAGCCCTCCGGTCCATGCGGTGCACTATTCAACTTCTGGAGCTGCTGGGGTTTGTGATAAATTACCCAAAGTCCCATCTCCAGCCAACTCAGTCTCTGGAATTCATAGGAGCGCTGCTGAATTCCCAGACGGTTCAGGCCTACCTTCCCGAAGCGAGGGCCACCAATCTCTTGGCCCTGGCTTCGCAGACCAGAGCGTCTCAGCAGATCACAGCTCGGCAGATGTTGAGACTTCTGGGTCATATGGCCTCCACAGTTCATGTGACTCCCATGGCTCGCCTTCACATGAGATCTGCTCAATGGACCCTAGCTTCCCAGTGGGTCCAAGCCACCGGGAATCTAGAGGATGTCATCCGCCTCTCCACCAGTTGCCGCACTTCACTGCTCTGGTGGACCATACGGACCAATTTGACCCTGGGACGTCCATTCCAAATTCTGCAGCCCACGAAAGTGCTGACGACGGATGCATCCCGCCTGGGGTGGGGAGCCCATGTCGATGGGCTTCACACCCAGGGTCTGTGGTCCCTCCAGGAAAAGGATCTGCAGATCAACCTCCTGGAGCTCCGAGCGATCTGGAACGCACTGAAGGCTTTCAGAGATCGGCTGTCCTGCCAAATTATCCAAATTCGGACAGACAATCAGGTTGCAATGTATTACGTCAACAAGCAGGGGGGCACCGGATCTCGCCCCCTGTGTCAGGAAGCCGTCGGTATGTGGCGTTGGGCGTGTCGCTTCGGCATGCTTCTCCAAGCCACGTACCTGGCAGGCGTAAACAACAGCCTGGCCGACAGACTGAGCAGAGTCATGCAACCGCACGAGTGGTCGCTCCATTCCAGAGTGGTACGCAAGATCTTCCGAGAGTGGGGCACCCCCTCGGTGGATCTTTTCGCCTCTCAGACCAACCACAAGCTGCCTCTGTTCTGTTCCAGGCTTCAGACACACGGCAGGCTAGCGTCAGATGCCTTTCTCCTTCATTGGGGGACCGGCCTCCTGTATGCTTATCCTCCCATACCTTTGGTGGGGAAGACCTTACTGAAGCTCAAGCAAGACCGCGGCACCATGATTCTGATAGCGCCCTTTTGGCCCCGTCAGATCTGGTTCCCTCTTCTTCTGGAGTTGTCCTCCGAAGAACCGTGGAGATTGGAGTGTTTTCCGACTCTCATTTCGCAGAACGACGGAGCGTTGCTGCACCCCAACCTTCAATCCCTGGCTCTCACGGCCTGGATGTTGAGGGCGTAGACTTCGCTGCGTTGGGTCTGTCTGAGGGTGTCTCCCGGGTCTTGCTTGCCTCTAGGAAGGATTCCACTAAAAAGAGTTACTTTTTCAAGTGGAGGAGGTTTGTCGTTTGGTGTGAGAGCAAGGCCCTAGAACCTCGTTCTTGCCCTGCACAGAACCTGCTTGAATACCTTCTGCACTTATCAGAGTCTGGCCTCAAGACCAACTCAGTAAGGAATCACCTTAGTGCGATTAGTGCTTACCATTATCGTGTGGAAGGTAAAGCCATCTCTGGAGAGCCTTTAGTCGTTCGATTCATGAGAGGTTTGCTTTTGTCAAAGCCCCCTATCAAGCCTCCTACTGTGTCATGGGATCTCAACGTCGTCCTCACCCAGCTGATGAAACCTCCTTTTGAGCCACTGAATACCTGCCATCTGAAGTACTTGACCTGGAAGGTCATTTTCTTGGTGGCAGTTACTTCAGCTCGTAGGGTCAGTGAGCTTCAAGCCCTGGTAGCTCATGCTCCATATACCAAATTTCATCACAACAGAGTAGTGCTCCGCACCCACCCAAAGTTCCTGCCGAAGGTGGTGTCGGAGTTCCATCTTAACCAGTCAATTGTCTTGCCAACATTCTTCCCCAGGCCGCATACCCGCCCTGCTGAACGTCAGTTGCACACATTGGACTGCAAGAGAGCATTGGCCTTCTACTTGGAGCGGACACAGCCCAACAGACAGTCCGCCCAATTGTTTATTTCTTTCGACCCTAACAGGCTAGGGGTCGCTGTCGGGAAACGCACCATCTCCAATTGGCTAGCAGACTGCATTTCCTTCACTTACGCCCAGGCTGGGCTGACTCTTGAGGGTCATGTCACGGCTCATAGTGTCAGAGCCATGGCAGCGTCGGTGGCCCACTTGAAGTCAGCCACTATTGAAGAGATCTGCAAGGCTGCGACGTGGTCATCTGTCCACACATTCACATCTCATTACTGCCTCCAGCAGGATACCCGACGCGACAGTCGGTTCGGGCAGTCGGTGCTGCAGAATCTGTTTGGGGTGTAAATCCAACTCCACCCTCCAGGACCCGAATTTATTCTGGTCAGGCTGCACTCTCAGTTAGTTGTTCTTCGTAGGTCAATTTCTGTTGTTCCTTCGCCGTTGCGAGGTTCAATTGACCTGGGTTCTTGTTTTGAGTGAGCCTGAGAGCTAGGGATACCCCAGTCGTGAGAACAAGCAGCCTGCTTGTCCTCGGAGAAAGGGTATGATACATACCTGTAGCAGTTGTTCTCCGAGGACAGCAGGCTGATTGTTCTCACCTACCCTCCCTCCTCCCCTTTGGAGTTGTGTGTTTCATCTTTTGCTAGTCATTCAACTGGCGGGAGCGGTCGCGCACGGGCGGGAAGACGGCCGCGCATGCGCGGTGGGCGTGCCCTGCGTGCCGACCGTTCCGCGAAGCTTCTTCCGGTTGGTGGGGGCTGCCGCGGACTTCAACCCAGTCGTGAGAACAATCAGCCTGCTGTCCTCGGAGAACAACTGCTACAGGTATGTATCATACCCTTCACCTCCAACTCCCGCTGTATCCACATTGGCTGATGAGAACTTTACAATTCATTACAAGTCATTTACAATTGGAACTTTAGTATCTTTTGTTTTTGCAACATTAGACAATACATGAGATACCATAGAAGTATGCATAGAAACAGTATCATACAGGAAACAATCAATGGCTTCAGAGATGTTAAAACTGATGATGCTTAACTGAATAAAGGAATGCACATATGAGTTGATACCTAGTAAGCAAAAATAAATCATTACAATTGAAAATGTATCATTATTTAAGATTACACAAAAAGCAATATTCCTATACTGGCCACCAGTTTAAATGCTGGAGTCGAGTGTAGCAGTTTATCCAGCAAAATGAGTCCAAACAAAATCTCCTTCCAGCAATGGTGCCAACTTAACAGTTATTTATAGGCATGAGGATATAAAAGTCACAGTTCAAAAAAAAGTTAATTGCAGTAATAGGCAACAATCCTGAGAACAGAGGAGACTGCAGTGGTTAGGCCTGCTTCAGAAATGGTGAGACAACAGGCCTAACACAATTGCAGCAAAGACTAGGGCTGTCAGTGCTGTCAGTGGTCACACAGTCAGGATTCAAGTGATGTCATGTCCTGCCTGTACTGGAAGGTGTCAACTTCTTCTACTAACCTATAAATGTACTCACTCTGCTGCTCCCCAGTATCTCTCCACACTCGTCCTTCCCTACACCCCTTCCCGTGCACTCCGCTCCATGGATAAATCTTTCTTATCTGTTCCCTTCTCCACTACTGCCAACTCCAGACTTCGTGCCTTCTATCTCGCTACACCATACGCCTGGAATAAACTTCCTGAGCCCCTACGTCTTGCCCCATCCTTGGCCACGTTTAAATCTAGACTGAAAGCCCACCTGTTTAACATTGCTTTTGACTCGTAACCACTTGTAACCACTCGCCTCCACCTACCCTCCTCTCCTCCTTCCTGTACACATTAATTAATTTGATTTGCTTACTTTATTTTTTGTCTACTAGATTGTAAGCTCTTTGAGCAGGGACTGTCTTTCTTCTTTGTTTGTGCAGCGCTGCCTACGCCTTGTAGCGCTATAGAAATGCTAAATAGTAGTAGTAGTAGTAAGGTGAAAGGACAATTTGATGAACCTGGAAAAAAACAAGAAAAAGGACTCCAAACAATAAATCGATTAACCAGAGCAGGACAATGAGGGCCTCTATTTAGGCCTCAGGGCATAAATGATAATAATTCACTCAATGGCTGGTCAAATCTTTAACAAAATGCCATTAGCTCAATTCTATACTCAGATTTTATGCTTTATTCAGTTCTATTGATAGGTAATTCAGAATAAAATGAATTGCTATTCTGGCCTATCCCAAAAGAGTATAGTCCTGTTCAAAAATTTCCACATATATTCACTTCCACAGACCTAACTAACTTACAGTGTACTTTTGTAGCACATAAACATGCACTCCTGCCATGTGATTATTCACAACATGTACTGTTAAACAGTTGACACAACTTGCATATTGGCAGTAAATAACTTTTATAAGCTTCAAACATCTCAGTAACCGTTCACAGAAAATGACCGAAGAATGACTGGGAAATGTTTTCCATCTTCTTCATGATGTGATTCCCTACAATTCAAAACACACATTTAAATCTTTATCATGGTACATCTCACCTCTCTGGATAACTACTACTACTACTGCTACTACTTAACATTTCTAGAGCGCTACTAGGGTTACGCAGTGCTGTACAGTTTAACAAAGAAGGACAGTCCCTGCTCAAAGGAGTTTACAATCTAAAGGACGAAATGTCAAGTTGGGGCAGTCTAGATTTCCTGAATAGAGTTATAGTGGTTAGGTGCCGAAGGCGACATTGAAGAGGTGGGCTTTGAGTAAGGATTTGAAGATGGGCAGGGAGGGGGCCTGGCGTATGGGCTCAGGGAGTTTATTCCAAGCATGGGGTGAGGCGAGGCAGAAAGGGCGGAGCCTGGAGTTGGCGGTGGTGGAGAAGGGTACTGAAAGGAGGGATTTGTCTTGAGAGCGGAGGTTACAGGTAGGAACGTAAGGGGAGATGAGGGTAGAGAGGTAAGGAGGGGCTGCAGATCGAGTGCATGTGAAGGTTAGTAGGAGAAGCTTGAACTGTATGCGGTACCTGATCGGAAGCCAGTGAAGTGACTTAAGGAGAGAGGTGATATGAGTATATCGGTCCAGGCGCAAGATAAGACATGCAGCAGAGTTCTGAACGGACTGAAGAGGGGGATAGAAGGCTAAGTGGGAGGCCAGTGAGAAGTAGGTTGCAGTAGTCAAGGCGAGAGGTAATGAGAGAGTGGATGAGAGTTCGGTGGTGTACTCAGAGAGGAAAGGGCGAATTTTGCTAATGTTTAAGCGTCTGCCCAAAATCGTGAGAGAGGCACATTTCATTTATGGAGAAAAATTAGAACAAAGGTGATTTCAGCAAAGTAGGCAGGTGCCTAGAAATGTTCTATAGCAGCACAAAGCATTCTCATTCAAGGTACATTAAAAATGTTAACAACTTCTTAATCTGAATATTCAGCTAGATTCATTTACCCTGGAGGGGGGGGGGGGGGGGTGGGGGGGGGCAATATCGCTGGAGTCTCAATTACCCAAGGTACAGTAACACAGATCTATGTGAATTAAACACATTAAGTAGTTTAGTACACAAATGGTTCCTTGCACAAATCACATTATCAAAACAAAATCTGTAATTTGCAGATATGAATCCGTTCCCTTTCAGTGCTTACTTCGGGAAATCCTGTTAAGAGGAACTGCACTGTCAAGGTACAGCTGATAATATGGTACAAACCTACATCACAAAGGTGAAAATTGTATCAGAAAACAGCAAATGTAAACAAGGCAAACCCAATACAGGAGGACATTAGAATATTTATTTATTTATTTTATTTATTGCATTTGTATCCCACATTTTCCCACCTATTTGCGGGCTCAGTGTGGCTTACAATACATTGTGAATGATGGAAATACAATTTGTTCCAGTACGATTATGGGTTACATTGTGAAGAGTTATGGGAAGTCAAAACATCATTAGGGAATAGAACAATGGAATGTAACAATGGGGAAATGATAGGGCGATAAAAAATAGCAAGAGAACATTAGGGTATAACAATTTTATCTGTGGGTAGAGTTTTAAGTGTGGTGAAAATACGGGGGGAGAGAGTTCAGAAGAGAGTGTATTGATGCATTTCTATTAGTGTGTATGGACTTCATGTGTTTTAATCCTTGCAATAAATTTTCTCAAAGAGATGAGTTTTCAATAGTTTGCGGAAGTCGGTTAGTTCGTAGATCGTTCTCAGGTTGCGTGGTAATGTATTCCAGAATTGCGTGCTCATGTAAGAGAAGGTTGAAGCATGCAGTACTTTGTATTTTATGCCTTTGCACTTAGGGAAGTGGAGATTGAGGAAAGTTCGGTATGATCTTTTAGCGTTTCTGGGTGGCAGGTCTATTAAATCAGACATGTATGCAGGGGCTTCACCGTGAATGATTTTGTGAACTAAGGTGCATACTTTAAAGGTGATACGTTCCTTGAGTGGGAGCCAGTGTAGTTTCTCACGTAAGGGTTTTGCACTTTCGTATTTTGGTTTTCCGAAGATGAGTCTGGCTGCTGTATTCTGGGCTGTTTGAAGTTTCCTCAGTATTTGCTCTTTGCAGCCCGCGTATAGTGAGTTGCAGTAGTCCAGATGACTGAGTACGAGTGATTGCACTAGGCTGCGGAAGACAGATCTTGGAAAGAATGGTCTTATTCTTTTCAGTTTCCACATGGAGTAGAACATCTTTTTGTTTGTGTTGTTTGCGTGAGTTTCAAGTGTTAGGTGGCGGTCAATAGTGACTCCAAGGATTTTTAAAGTTTCTGAGATTGGCAGATTTAGTTTAGGTGTGTTAATAGCGGTAAATTTATTCATGTTGTATTGGGAGGTAAGTATGAGGCATTGAGTTTTTTCTGCGTTCAGTTTCAATCAGAATGCATCTGCCCAGGTGTTCATGATGTGTAGACTTTTTGGTTGATTTCGTTGGAGATTTCATTAATGTCTTGTTTGAAAGGAATATATATCGTTACATCATCGGCATATATGTAAGGGTTAAGGTTGAGGTTTGATAGAAGTTTTGCCAAGTGGATCATCATTAGGTTGAAAATAGTTGGCGAGAGGGAGGATCCCTGCATTACTCCACATTCAGGTGTCCATGCAGCAGACGTAGTTGAATTTGATGTGACCTGATATGAGCGTAAGGTTAAGAACCCCTTGAACCAGTTTAGGACATTGCCTCCGATGCCAAAATATTCAAGTATGTGTAATAGGATTCCGTGGTCAACCATATCAAAGGCACTTGACATGTCAAATTGTAAGAGGAGTATATTGGTGCCGGTTGCAATCATTTGTTTAAATTTGGTCATTAGGGTAATTAATACTGTTTCTGTGCTGTGATTTGACCGGAATCCTGATTGGGCACCATGCAGTATTGAGAACTTGTTGAGATAGTTTGTGAGTTGTTTGGTTACCATCCCTTCGGTTATTTTGGTTATTAGTGGTATAGATATTAACTCTTTCCTGTTACTAATAATACAGTAAAATGCAAGGATATACAGAAGCTCATGACAATACAAAAGTGTCCCTTCAAAGGAGAAGCACCAGGCTGTAAAAGAAAATATTAATGCAATACCACAGGGTATAAAAATTTAAAAAATTCCAATAAGCCTCACATTCGCCAAACAGTTGTTGGATAGCTCAATTTGAGAAAGAGGTCCTGGAAAACACAAATTAAAGTTTTACCATGCGAACTGGTGCGTGTAATACAAGGGTCAACAGAGGAAGCAAGCCATCAATATAAGATAGAAGAGTGACATCATCCGGCAAGGGAAAAAAACACTGTTAGCAGCAAGTTCCACCTGCCGGACAATAGCCATGAAATAGTAAACATTGATAACAAGCAAACAACTGCATACTGAAACAACGAAAATCCAACAAACCAGGAAGTACCCATTTCAGGCAAGGCAAATAAAACCTAAAACTTATTTCTCTGAAATCTCAGTTACCTGGGGTACATAGATAGACACATTGGGTATTTCACTAGACAAACATTTATTGTACAAATCTTAATGAGGTAGATACAGAAATTAGGTAACAAATAGTCTGCAAGTCTTATGAATAACTTGGGAAATTGCATCCCTCCTCTGCAGTGGAGGAAAACAAATTTGGGGTAATGCAATTAAGCAGCTGTGATTTGCACAGCCGGCGAGACCCATAAGACTTGCATAAGGTTCTTAAAACACTAACCGTTATTGTACTTAAAGGCAAAGGAACATGGCTACAGGTAGCTGATATGTCCCTGAAGAAAAGCACAACCTGGACCTTTTTTTACACCCACACATAACATAAAATGAATGTATCTGGGCCCAGAAGCGAGGAGGGAAAAAAAAGTCCTCTCTCTTTTGCTTAGTTAGGAAAAAATGTAACAATCACATTACCGTACACATGGAGACAGACTGCCTATGACTGAAAAAAAAATAGATATAGATATATATATATTGTGAAGAGTAAGGGGCTGTCCTGTCCTGGGTAGGCCACTAGGTGGCGATGTTCCCATAGAAATGGGGGAAAAGGTCCAGGTCATGTCTTGATTGAGGAGTCCACCAGGGGAGCCGGTAGGGGAATGTCCAGGTGGAGGTTGCTAGGACCAAGGAGAGTCCTGGGCTGGAAACAGGTGTAGGCAGTTATGGTCTGGATCCTGCCTGGAATTAGGGGGAAGAGCCTGAAGGGGTGGAGAAGCTAATTAACCACCTTATACCTGCCTGGGTAGTGAAAGAGAAGAGAGAAGCTGGGACCTGGCAGCTTGAGGAAGAAGATCCCCTGGAACGTGCTGGCTGAACTCTGTGGACTTCTGAAACTATCTGCTGAAAAGGTGACAGCTGCACTACCAGCTGAGAAAGTCTTTAAATGAAAAGAAAATGCTTTTGTAGGGCTGTTAGAACTGTGAAAGTTTGGGGAACTGCTTTAAGTAGGGAAAGGGTTTAATTAAAAGACTCTGAGTAACTGCCTTTTGTTATGCTTGAGTTGAAGAAGAAATGTTTTGAGTTCAAGAAGAAGTAAGCCCTGAAGAGTATGTGAAATGGCCACTAATAAAATCCTTTGCTTATAAGAAGCCTGGTGGTCCTGGAAGGGTGACCAGTTCACACACACACACACACACATATATATATATATATATATATATATATATATATATATACTGTATATATATACTGTATATATATATATACACACACAATATTACACACATAGAGCTGATTCTGTCAGACAGCTATACATGAGCTGTGCAAAAACCTTTTTCATCCCAATACAATTTCAAAATATGCACTAGTTCCCTACCCACAAAGGATGGCCCATTTGTAATTGGATCCAGACTATACATTGGATACAATTACCTGACACATACTGCGTCTATTATTCTTTCTTTAATACGTTTCTTTAATAATTTCTTGACCATGAGGGTTATCTGAGGCAAGACATGGTCCTTGATATAAATTTAGTTCTAATACAAGCCAATGATACAAGGACAGCCAATGATTTAACTTTTGTGGGTGTGGGATACCTTTGGCTTTGTTTACATCATTTAGGGACTATGATCAGCATGAACATGGCATCATTCTGACCCTGTTTGAATGGGGACTTTTACTTTGCCACTCTCCCCATGATTAATAACATGGGTGGCGTAAGTCCCTGAATTCCTATTTTGTTATAAACCTCATAGTGAAATTACAGCAGATGCAACATGCTTTGAACCCAAGTGCAGAAAAGTGAGCTGTAAAAGTACAAATTCAAATCCTATGTAATAAAGGAGAAAGCAATTTAAACAAAGTGAGGCAACCCAGGCAGTTGCCTAGAAAGGCACTGGAACAGCACAAAATCCTGATATTCAAGGTATATAAAAATTGTAATAACTACACAATCCAAAAGCTCAGCTAAATAGTTCCTATTTATTTTTTCCTTCTTTCCCATATAAACCTCAGAAAATGCTGTCATGCACCTTTCAGTAAATCACACAATTGAAATTCAATGCAACGTGACAGAATCAGCTGTAAAAAGAAAATCCTACCAAGGCTGCATTCTTGATGGGAGGTTATTTTTTCTGAAGGAAAAGAACCTCTAATTATGGAATGTAAAGTATTTAAACTTCGTAATACTATACCCAAAAGAATTAAAGAAAAGAATGAATTGTCAACATAATAGGAATAAGTGACATACTTCTTTAACAAATAGATTCAAGGAAAATAACCAACATTATCCCCAACAAAGAAATTCAGGTAAAACAGGCAGTACAATTAATTTTTTCCTTTTTTTCTTTTACAAGATGCTGGGAAGCAGTCTTGGGCTGCTTAGGGTTAGTGTTCTCATAATTTCCTATATCTTGTAATAACTTCTAACATGATACAACAGTTAATTTACCATCAAATCCAAACTTCTTTTTCCATTTCTTTAAATACACACAGTATCTGGTTTACGTTTATGCATAAAGTTAGGGTTTTCCTCAAAGGATCCCTTGCTTTGGAGTTCTCGTAAAACACAACACAGACATGCACACATGACAAGCTTACAACATAAATTTCTTATAGCTATGAAACTGTGAGTTCAGGATTTCCAAATTCTTACCAACTCTCTTTGTTTAACGTGCGCACGGAGCTTTTTTTATTATCTGTAGGCTTCTCACACTGACTATGAACTCTGAGTGGGTCCCAGACCCCGGACTTCTTTTTTTTACTCTGTAGCAGTCTGAGACAGCACAAAAGAGTCCGCACTCCTCAGGAGTGGGTCCCAGACCGTGGGCTTCTCTTAAACTATAGCAAAAGAGTCCTCACTCCAAATCTCAATTACTAATTTAAAAGACACACAAGACACCACAGTACCTAAGTTGGTCCAAGTGTCAGACATGCTCCTTTTTACAGGATTTGGCCTGGGGGACTTTGACTGAAAGGATTTATTCAAAATCCATGTGCACAACAGTTTCTGACACAAGGAAAAAGATGTTGGTTCCGGCTTTTCGAAAGACCAAGCTGTTAAAAGAATTTTACTTAACAATACTCACGAATACCATCAGACCAAGTCAGGTTTAAGCATTTTTATTTACTTGCAAGGAGACAGATCCAACTGCAGTCAGATGGTTGTCTGACCCAAGATTCCTCTCCCCTGCTCTTATAAGTTTCTGTACTTGCAGGGGCACAAAAGAAGCTCACTTGCTCTGTCCTTTTATCCTCACCACTTTATTCCCTTGCTCTTAATTGTTCTGTCTGTCGGCCTGTCTTATCTAGATTGTAAGCTCTTTGAGCAGGAACTGTCTTTTTGTGTATGGTGTGCAGCGCTGTGTATGCCTTGTAGCTCTGTAGAAATGATAAGTAGTAGTAGTAGTAGAGTTCAGGTAACGGCTGCTGAAAGACCACATCGAGCTGGGAGCAGCGAGGCATGGAGTGGGTCTCCACCCATCTCGAGGCCTACTGCTATGCAGGCCCCCCAGGATCGACATTCGTCGGCCCTGGCCCGGAGGAGGCGTGAGGATTTCACGTCCTCCTCTTCGGTACCGAGGAGCGTCAATGACGGGCGTCGAGCAAAGGCTAAGAAGCACCATCATCGATCTCCCTCCATGCACAGTACCGGGAGCTCCGGGGAGCCGAGAGAGTCGGCACCTGAGTAGCGTCAGCGCCGGGAGGACCGCTCACCCTCCATTCAGGAGGTGCCGATGCTACTGTCGTCTGGCAGCCTGGTACCGGCTCCCGAACCCCAGCAGATTCTGGCACCGACACCTGCACCGGCCCCACAGCCTTTTCCGATGGAAGCTCTCGACGAGAGTCTCCGGGTCCTTCTTCCAGAGCTTCTGGAAGGCTTGCTTCGTCAGTCTGCCTCTGTGTCGGGGGTGCTTGCACCTCCCGTACCGACTGTAGAGGAGGCGTCTGGGCCATCACCTGTGAGGAGGTACCGGAGCCGGTTGCCACCCGGTTCGACTCCCCCTCGACGTCGGTGGAGGAAGCTTCACCGGAGTCCAGACAGGGGTCGACTTCTCGACATCCCCCACGAGGTCATCGATCCTCAAAGTCGAGGCAGGCTCAGGTTCGGGCTAATCTGAGGGAGCTTCTGTCCGATACTGAAGAGGAGCGCTCATGGGGAGAAGAGGAAGACCCCAGGTATTTTTCGGAGGAAGACTCCTGCGGGCTTCCCTCTGATCCTACTCCGCCTATTGAAGTCATGATGTCTCCACCTGAGAGTCTTACTTTCTCATCCTTTGTACTGGAAATGTCTAAGGACATTCCATTTCCCATGGAGGTTGTGAATGAGCCCAGGGCTGAGATGCTCAAGGTTTTGGATTATCATTCTCCACCTGCAGAGGTTGCAACGGCCCCCCTGCACAATACACTCAGGGAAGTGATGATGCGGAATTGGTCTTGCCCTCTCTCTAACACAGTGGTCTCAAAGAAGTCCGAGTCCCAGTACAGAGTCCATGGGGAGCCTGTGATCGTGAAGTCCCAACTTCCTCACGATTCCATGGTGGTGGACTCTGCTCTCAGAAAAGCCTACTAGAGACTATGCCTCGGCGCCCCCAGGCAGAGAGTCTAGAACCTTGGATTCTTTGGGGAGGAGGACGTATCAGGCCACAATGCTCGCTGCCGAGATCCAAACATACCAGCTTTACATGAGCATTTACTTACGGAACTTGGTAAGGCAACTGTCCAGTTTAGTCGAAGCACTTCCTCCAGAGCTTGCTGAACCTTTTCACCAGGTGGTCAGGCAGCAGATGGTGTGTCGCAAATTCCTGGCCAGGGGGTCTTACGACACTTTTGATGTAGCATCCCGAGTAGCTGCTCAAGGTGTAGTGATGTGCAGATTCTCATGGCTGCGTGTCTCTGACCTGGATAAGAAGACCCTGCAGCGAATGGTGGATGTTCTTTGCCGGGGGGGGGGGGGGGGGGGGGGGGGGATAATGTCTTTGGAGAGAAAGTAGAGGATGTGGTTGATCAGATGAAAAAGCATCATGATGCCATGGATTCTCTCTCCCATCGAACGTCTTCTGCTACTGCCTCCTCATCCAGGAGGTTTTTTGGAGGGAGGAGGAGTGCTCCCTATTCCTATGATTAGGCGTAGGTACACTCCTGCCTCTCGGCAGCCAGTTCAGGCTCAGTCCCAACATGCGCGTTCTCGTCAACGCCGTGCACCTAAGGCCCATAGGGCTCCCCAGCAAAAGCAAGGGAGAGGTTCATGAGAGGTTTGCTTTTGTGAAAGCCCCCTGTCAAACCTCCTCCAGTGTCATGGGATCTCAACGTCGTTCTCACCCAGCTGATGAAAGCTCCTTTTAAGCCACTGAATTCCTGCCATCTGAAGTACTTGACCTGGAAGGTCATTTTCTTGGTGGCTGTTACTTTAGCTCGTAGAGTCAGTGAGCTCCAAGCCCTGGTAGTGCATGCTCCTTATATCATGTTTCACCATAATAGAGTAGTACTCCGCACTCACCCTAAGTTCTTGCCGAAGGTGGTGTCGGAATTCCATTTGAACCAGTCAATTGTCTTGCCAACATTTTTTCCCCGTCCACATACACACCCTGGTGAGGACAAGTTGCACACCTTGGACTGTAAGAGAGCATTGGCCTTTTACGTGGAGCGGACAAAGCCCTATTGACAGTCCGCCCAGCTGTTTGTTTCTTTTAATCCCAACAGGATGGGAGTTGTCATCGGAAAACGCACAATCTCCAGTTGGCTAGCAGATTGCATTTCCTTCACTTATGTCCAATCTGGGCTGACTTTAGAGGGCCATGCCACAGTTCATAATGTTAGAGCCATGGCTGCATCAGTGGCTCACTTAAAGTCAGCCTCTATTGAAGAGATTTGCAAGGCTGCAACGTGTTCATCAGTCCACACATTCACATCTCACTACTGCCTTCAGCAGGATACCCGACGCGAGAGCCGGTTTGGGCAGTCCGTGCTGCAGAATCTGTTCGAGGTTTAGAATCCAACTCCACCCCCCTAGGCCCATTTTTGTTCTGTTCCAGGCTGCACTCTCACTTCTGTTTCTTTCAGGTCAATCTCAGTTATGTCCTCGCCGTTGCGAGGCCCAGTTGACCAATTTTCATTGTTTTGAGTGAGCCTGCTTGTCCTCGGAGAAAATTAAGATACATACCTGTAGAAGGTGTTCTCCGAGGACAGCAGACTGAATATCATCACAACCCACCCTCTTCCCCTTTGGAGTTGTTCCATTCCTCTTTTTGCTGTTTATTTAACTGATGAGGGCACACTCGCATCGCCGGCGGGAAGCCGTTCGCGCATGCTCGGTGTGCTCGGGTCTGCGCGACGGAGCATTCTACAAACTTCTAGATTTTACTAAAGAGTTTCGGTCTCTGGGGGCAGTCACGGAGGACGACCCATATGTGATAATACTCAGCCTGCTGTCCTCGGAGAATACCTGCTACAGGTATGTATCTTCATTTTTTCAACATAAAGACCACTGTTTTTTAAAAGATGTTTCCACACACAAACAGGGCTTTATGTGCAGAAATGGGATTTTGAAAATTGCCCGAAACACACAGATATGAGCGAGGCATTGAGGGCTGGATTGGGGTAGCATGCACTTAATATGTATATTTTTGGATTTCCAGAAGTATATGTATAAGTTTTCATGAAAAAGTACCTGAACAAATAGCAGGTGTAGATGTTTACACATACTTTCCTGGAAAATTTATTTGCAACATTTGTATCCCGGATTTTCCCACACATTAGCAGGCTCAATGTGGCTTACAAAATACCGTAATGGACGCCAAGTATGGTGGGTTATAAACAAATATAATTAGATAAAAGGATCAGATAAGGTAGGGGTCAATGGGTACAATGAGGGACAGTGTAATTTCAGATGAAGAGGTTTCGCGCTATCATATCTTTTTTTGTTGAATATCAGTCTGGCAGCTGTTTTTGGGCTGTCTGGAGCTTTTTTATAAGTTTAATGCAAAAGTTCCTTGTCAGCCCTCCAGACCGGATGCTTGGGTTATGGAGACTGAGTACACCTAAACTTGAGAACTGTATAATACTCCTGTGCAGTCACTAGTCTGCCAGTATTTTCTTTGTCTTCAGCGGATGGTAGACGTACAGCCTGTCTAGTCAGTCAGTCAGTCTGGTAGGCCTCAGGAGAGGAATCTCATGGTGGGGGGGGGGGGGGGCTGCTAAATTTGATTCTACAATTGAAGATTTTAAATTTCACTCCTTTATTATTTATTACTATTTTTTTAAAAAAAGAAGGAGAATGAGGCTCTTTTCTGTGACTGTGCCTTCCTTTGATGGGGTGTTAGTCCATTAGGGCCACAAATTTCTCAGGGGTATTATACCTGGACAGCTGGGTCCCTACTCTTCCGGGAAGACCATTTTGCCTCGCCCCTCACCCCCCACAGGGATCACGGCAGCCTTGAGTGCCATTTGATTTCTGCAGCTCACAGCATCAGCTGAGGGGAAAGGGGGAGGCAGTAAAGAGCTTGTTCCAATTCCTTAGGGAGAACGCTTGTTACTGGCTGGCTGTGCTTCTTGTCTTCCACTTCCATCTCCTTCGAAGCATGGACAAGGTTAGTTTAGTAGGCTTAAGGAGTTCCACAGGCTTGTTGGGGAAGCATGCCATGAGTTAAGTTCATACTGGAACAGACCGAAAGGTCCATCAAGCCCAGCATCCTGTTTTCAAAAGTGGCCAATCCAGGTTATAAATACCTAGCAAGATCCCAAAACAGTACAATATATTTTATACTGCTTATTGTAGAAATAAGTAGTGGATTTTCCCCAAGTCCATTTTAATAATAGCTTATGGACATTTCTTTTAGGTAGATAGCTTAGCGAGGTTTAAAAAAAGGTTTGGCTAACTGCTTTTACTGCATTCTCTGGCAACGAATTCCAGAGTTTAATTACACATTGAGTGAAGAAATATTTTCTCCAATTAGTTTTAAATTTACTATTTTGTAGCTTTATTGCATGCCCCCTAGTCTAGTATTTTTGGATAAACAATCGATTCACGTCTGCCCGTTCCATTCCACTCATTATTTTACATAAGTATTGCCATACTGGGACAGACCAAAGATGTACATCAAGCCTAGCATCCTGTTTCCAACAGTGGCCAATCCAGGTCACAAATACCTGACAAGATCCCAAAAAAGTACAAAACATTTAATGCTTCTTATCGCAGAAATATGCAGTGGATTCTCCCAAAGTCTATGGACTTTTCCTTTAGGAAACTGGCCAAACCTTTTTTTAAACCCCGCTAAGCTAACTGCTTTTACTAAATTCTCTGTCAACGAATTACATGTTGAGTGAAGAAAATTTTCTCTGATTCGTTTTAAATTTACTACTTTGTAGCTTCATTGAATGCCACCTAGCCCTAGTATTTTTGGAAAGAGTAAACAGACGCTTCAAGTCTACCGTTTCCACTCCGCTCATTATTTTATAGTTATCTATCATATCTCCCCTCAGCTGTTTTTTGTCCGAGCTGAAGAGCCCTAGCCGCTGTAGCCTTTCCTCATAGGGAAGTCGTCCCATCCCCTTTTTTGTTGCCCTTCTCTGTACCTTTTCTAATTCCACCATATCTTTTTTGAGAAGCAGTGACCAGAACTTTACACAATATTCAAGGCATGGTCGCACCATGGAGCGATACAAAGGCATTATAACATCCTCATTTTTGTTTTTCATTCCTTTCCTAATAATATCCAACATTCTATTTGCTTTCCTAGCTGCCGCACACTTAGCAGAAGACTTCAACGTATCAACAACAATGACACCTACATCCCTTTCTTGGTCATTGACTCCTAATGTGGAACCTTGCATTATGTAGCTATAGTTCGGGGTTCCTCTTTCTCACACGCATCACTTTGCGCTTGCTCACATTAAATGTCATCTGCCATTTGAATGCCCACTCACCCAGTCTCGTAAGGTCCTCTTGTAATTTTTCAAAATCCTCTTGTGATTTAATAATCTTGAATAACTTTGTGTCGTCAGTAAATTTAATTACCTCACTAGTTACTCCCATCTACTACTACTACTTAACATTTATAAAGCGCTACCAGGGTTACGCAGCGCTGTACAATTTAACACAGCGGACAGTCCCTGCTCGAAGGAGCTTACAATCTAAAGGACAAAAAAGTGCAGTCAATCAAATTGGGGCAGTCTAGATTTCCTGAATAGATGAATAATGGTTAGGTGCCGAAAGCGACATTGAAGAGGTGGGCTTTGAGCAAGGATTTGAAGATGGGCAGGGAGGGGGCTTCGCGTATGGGCTCAGGGAGTTTATTCCAAGCATAGGGTGAGGCGAGGCAGAAAGGGCGGAGCCTGGAGTTCTCGGTGGTGGAGAAGGATACTGAGAGGAGGGATTTGTCCTGTGAGCAGAGGTTACAGGTAGGAGCGTAAGGGGAGATTTATTTGTTGCATTTGTATCCCACCTCTTTGCAGGCTTTTGAGGGTAGAGAGGTAATGAGGGGCTATAGATTGAGTGCATTTGTAGGTTAATAAGAGAAGCTTGAATTGTATGTGGTACCTGATCGGAAACCAGTGAAGTGAGGAGAGGGGTGATATGAGCATATCGGTCTAGGCAGAAGATAAGACGTGCAGCAGAGTTCTGAACGGATTGAAGGGGGGATAGATGGCTAAGTGGGAGACCAGTGAGGAGTAGGTTGCAGTAGTCAAGGCGAGAGGTAATGAGAGAGTGGATGAGAGTACGGGTGGTGTGCTCAGAGAGGAAAGGGCGAATTTTGCTGATGTTATAGAGAAAGAAGCAACAGGTCTTGGCTGTTTGCTGGATATGCGCAGAGAAAGAGAGAGAGGAGTCAAAGATGACTCCGAGGTTGCGGGCAGATGAGATGGGGAGGATGAGGGTGTTATCGACTTAAATAGAGAGTGGAGGGAGAGGAGAAGGGGGTTTGGGTTGAAAGACAATGAGTTCGGTCTTGGCCATGTTCGGTTTCAGGTGGCGGTTGGACATCCAGGCAGCAGTTTCGGATAAGCAGGCCGATACTTTGGCCTGGGTTTCCGCAGTGATGTCAGGTGTGGAGAGATAAAGCTGGGTGTCGTCAGCATAAAGATGATATTGGAAACCATGAGATGAGATTAGCAAGCCCAGGGAAGAGGTGTAGATTGAGAAAAGAAGGGGTCCAAGGACAGATCCCTGAGGAACACCAACAGAGAGCGAGATGGGGGTAGAGGAAGATCCATGAGAATGTACTCTGAAGGTACGGTGGGAGAGATAAGAGGAGAACCAGGAGAGGACAGAGCACTGGAACCCAAATGAGGATAGTGTAGCAAGAGGTAAATTATGATTGACAGTGTGAAAAGCGGCGGATAGGTTGATGAGGATGGAGTAGTAACCTTTGGATTTTGCAAGGAACAGGTCATTACAGACTTTAGTGAGGGCCGTTTCTGTCGAATGTAGAGGGCGAAAATTGGATTGCAGCGGATCGAGGATGGCATGAGAGGAGAGAAAATCAAGGCAGTGGCTGTGAACGGCGAGTTCAAGTATCTTGGAGAGGAAGGGTAGGAGGGAGATGGGGCGGTAGTTGCAAGGACAGGAGGGAGATGGGGTGGTAGTTCATTAATGATCTCTAGATCATTAATCAACAGTCCCAGCACAGACCCCCGAGGAACCCCACTATCTGCTCTTCTCCATTGAGAACATTGACCATTTAACCCTACTCTCTGTTTTCTATCTTTTAACCAGTTTTGAATCCAGAATAGAACACTACCTCCTATCCCACAACTCTCCAATTCCCTGCGGAGTCTTTCATGAGGTACTTTGTCAAATGCCTTTTGAAAATCCAGATAGACTATGATGCTTATTTTTGAAAGAGAAGGGCGCCCATCTTTCGACACAAATCGGGAGATGGGCGTCCTTTTTCCAGGGTCGCCCAAATCGGCATAATCGAAAGCTGATTTTGGGCATCCCCAACTGCTTTCCGTCGTGGGGATGACCAAACTTCCCGGGGCCATGTCGGAAGATTAGTGAAGGCGAGATTGGGGTGTGCTTAACTCATGGCTGTCCTCGGATGATAATGGGAAAAAAAAGGGCGTCCCCGACGAGCACTTGGCCTACTTGGTCCATTTTTTCTGGCAACCAAGCCTCAAAAATGTGTCCGAACTGACCAGATGACCACCGGAGGGAATTGGGGATGACCTCCCTTTACTCCCCCAGTGGTCACTAATCCCCTCCCACCCTATCCTCGCCTGCTCTAAATTTTTGACCTTCACAACTGCTCCTCTAAGGTTTTTTTTTTTTTCTCCCCACCGTTCTTTTCATTTTATCATAGTCTCCTTTTTGAAAGTTAAGTGCTAACGTATTGGATTTCCTATGTGTATTTACTCCAAAGCCGATATCAAATCTGATCATTTTATGATCAGTGTTATCAAGTGGCCCCAGCGCGCTTACCTCCTGCACCAGATCATGCGATCCACTAAGGAGTAACATAGTAGATGACGGCAGAAAAAGACCTGCACGGTCCACCCAGTCTGCCCAACAAGATAAACTCACATGTGCCATTTTTTGTGTATACCTTACCTTGATTTGTACCTGTCTTTTTCAAGGCACAGACCGTATAAGTCTGCCCAGCACTATCCCCGCCTCCCAACCACCAGCCCCGCCTCCCACCACCGGCTCTGGCACAGACCATATAAGTCTGCCCAGCACTATCCCCACCTCCCAACCACCAGCCCTGCCTCCCACCACCGGCTAAGCTTCTGGGGATCCCTTCCTTCTGAGCAGGATTCCTTTATGTTTTGTCCCATGCATGTTTGAATTCCGTTACCGTTTTCCTCTCCACCAGCTCCCGCGGGAGGACATTCCAAGCATCCACCACTCTCTCCGTGAAAAAATACTTCCTGACATTTTTCTTGAGTCTGCCCCCCTTCAATCTCATTTCATGTCCTCTCGTTCTGCCGCCTTCCCCTCTCCGGAAAAGGTTCGTTTGCGGATTAATACCTTTCAAATATTTGAACGCCTGTATCATATCACCCCTGTTTCTCCTTTCCTCCAGGGTATACATATTCAAGTCAACAAGTCTCTCCTCATACATCTTGCAACGCAAATCCCATACCATTCTCGTAGCTTTTCTTTGCACCGCTTCCATTTTTTTAACATCCTTCACAAGATACGGCCTCCAAAACAGAACACAATACTCCAGGTGGAGCCTCACCAACGTCTTATACAGGGGTATTAAAACCTCTTTTCTTCTACTGGTCACACCTCTCTCTATACAGCCTAGCAATCTTTTAGCTACAGTCACCGCCTTGTCACATTGTTTCGTTGCCTTCAGGTCCTCAGATACTATCACCCCAAGATCCCTCTCCCCGTCCGTACCTATCAGACTCTCACCGCCTAACACAAACGTCTCCCGTGGATTTCTACTTCCTAAGTGCATCACTTTGCATTTCTTCGCATTGAATTTTAATTGCCAAACGTTAGACCATTCTTCTAGCATCCGCAGATCTTTTTTCATGCTTTCTACTCCCTCCGGGGTGTCCACTCTGTTGCAAATCTTGGTGTCATCCGCCAAAAGGCAAACTTTACCTTGTAATCCTTCGGCAATTTCACTCACAAATGTATTGAATAGAATCGGCCCCAGCACCGATCCCTGAGGCACTCCACTACTCACCTTTCCCTCCTCCGAGCGAACTCCATTTACCACCACCCTCTGGCGTCTGCCCGTCAACCAGTTCCTAATCCAGTTCACCACTTCGGGTCCTTTCTTCAGCCTGTCTAGTTTATTCAAGAGCCTCCTGTGGGGAACCGTGTCAAAAGCTTTGCTGAAATCTAAGTAGATTACGTCCATAGCACGTTCTTGATTTAATTCTCCGGTCACCCAGTCAAAGAATTCAATGAGATTCGTTTGGCATGATTTCCCTTTGGTAAAACCATGTTGTCTCGGATCTTGCAACCTATTTGCTTCCAGGAAATTCACTATCCTTTCCTTCAGCATCGCTTCCATTACTTTTCCAATAATTGAAGTGAGGCTTACCGCCCTGTAGTTTTCAGCTTCTTCCCTATCACCACTTTTGTGAAGAGGGACCACCTCTGCCATTCTCCAATCCCAGGGAACCTCTCCCGTCTCCAAGGATTTATTAAACAAATCTTTAAGAGGACCCGCCAGAACCTCTCTGAGCTCCCTCAATATCCTGGGGTGGATCCCGTCCGGTCCCACTGCTTTGTCCACCTTTAGATTATTAAGTTGTTGATACACACTCTCTTCCGTGAACGGTGCTATATCCACTCCATTCTCACATGTACTTTTGCCAGTCAATTGCGGTCCTACTCCAGGATTTTCTTCTGTGAAAACAGAACAAAAGTATCTAGTGGAGGAGTGGTCTAGTGGTTAGAGTGGTGGACTCTGGTCCTGGGGAACTGAGGAACTGAGTTCAATTCCCACTTCAGGCACAGCCGCATTGAGCCTGCCATGAGTGGGAAAGCGCGGGGTACGAATGTAACAAAAATTAAAAAAATTTAGCAAATTTGCTTTTTCTTCATCATCTATATAGCGGTTCTCAGCATCTTTCAGTCTCACAATTCTTTTTTAGTCTTCCTCCTTTCACTAATATACCTGTAGAAAGTTTTGTCACCCCTTCTTACATTTCTAGCCATTTGTTCTTCCGCTTGCGCTTTTGCCAGACGTATCTCTCTCTTGGCTTTTTTAGTTTCATCCAGTATTTCTCCCTGTGTTCCTCTTCTTGAGGCTTTCTGTATTTCAGGAACGCCAACTCTTTAGCCTTTATATTCTCAGCCACTTGTTTGCAGAACCATATTGGTTTCCTTTTTCTCTTGCTTTTATTTACGCTCTTTACATAAAGGTTTGTGGCCCTATTTATAGCTTCTTTCAGCTTGGACCACTGTCCTTCCACTTCTCGTTCATCCTCCCATCCCATCAGCTCCTTCCTCAGGTATTCCCCCATTTTACTAAAGTCAGCATGCTTGAAATCCAGGACTTTGATTTTTGAGTGGCTGCCCTCCACTTCAGCCGTCATATCAAACCAAACCGTTTGATGGTCACTGCTGCCCAGGTTTAGCATTTTTCCTCCTTTTCTTGGCTCCTAAACTAGCTGTTCCATAATGCAGTCCTTGGTTTTCATCAAGGAATTTTACCTTCCTAGCATGCCCTGTTGTTATATTTATCCAGTCAATAATGGGGTAATTGAAATCACCCAATTAATATTGTGTTGCCCAGTTTGTTAGCTTCCCTAATTTCTGATAACATTTCTACATCCGTCTGTTTATCCTGGCCAGGTGACTGGCAGTACACTCCTATCACCATCCTTTGATTCAAGGCCCTCCTTAACATACAATGCTACCTCTGCACCAATTCATTCCACGCTATCACTACAGTACTATTCCACACACCCTAACACTACTGGTATGACAGTGCCCCACTGGTTATCCTTCTTCCACCAGGTCTCAGAGATGCCTATGATATCTAATTTTTCATTTAGTGCAATATATTCTAACTCTCTCATCTTATATCTTAGACTTTTGGCATTCGTATATAGACATTTCAAACTGTATTGTTCCTATTTACATCTTGCTCATTAGTTGACATCTGCCTTTTCTTTAAAGACACCTGGTCTACTATGGTCTCTATTGCAACCTCGCTATTGGGATACCCTATCTTCCCTGTTTTTTTGTGATATGTTTGAAAGATACCTCGTTCCGATCCATGTGCTTTTGAACGACTGTCGGCCTTCTCCCAGATTCTAGTTTAAAAACTGTTCTGTCTCCTTTTTTTTATGCTGATGCCAGCAGCCTGGTCCCACCGTGGTTAAGGTGGAGCCCATCATTCTGGAGCAGGCTCCTCTTTCACTAGAATGTTTTCTAGTTCCTTACAAATCTAAAACCCTTCTCCCTGCTCCATCGCCTCATCCACATATTGAGACTCCGGAGCTCTACCTATCTCTTTACCCCACTTTGTGGAACGGGAAGCACTTGATGCTACCCTAGATTTTCTGGATTTGAGTTTTCTACCTAAGTGCCTGGTTTCCAGAATCTCTACTTCTATCTGCATCTTAGTATTGGCATTGCAGATTGTGCGGCCGTAAAGGGGTGGAGGTTCCCAGGCCTCCATTTAAGTTATGTGGGGAGCCCAAGTTGGAGAGAGTAGGCTGGGAGCTCGTTGGCACTGACATTTTGCCTGTTCTCAGCAGGAGACAGCTGGTGTGACAGCGGCCTCCAATTTGGCAGAAACCACAGCCATTACTGCTGCTACCTGCAATTCTGATGTCCTTCCACATCTAGTAAGTGAATCTTCTTTTCTCTGTGCTTCTGCTTTGGCAGGTGAGGCACCCATGCTGGGAGGAGTTGGCTTCCCTCTTGATTTAATTGTGCTGTGTACCGGGCTTGGAAAGTGGGAGACTGTGCTGGAGAAGACGGGGCTCTGCCTTCTCGGATGCCTGAATTAGCCAAGCGGTCCAGGGTGGACTGTGCTTCTGATTTGGAGGAGATGGTTTCTCTTGAGTCTGAGGGAGACCTTAGTGGACAGGAGGAAGATGAGCTCCCCATTGAAGATCCTACAGAGGACTCCATGCCTCCAGAGGTGGATCCATCTATGGTCTGCATTTTTCAACATATGTTACCTTTATAAAGTAGGGGCCTTGTTTATAAAATTATCCTCACTGAGTCTAATTCCATTTTACAAAAGCACAAATATTTCTACCATTAAATTGAAAACACGGAGAGGAAGTGACGTCACGCCAGCGAATGGTGGAATAAAATCGGAGCTCCCGTGATTAAGCCTGAAAACAGCAAAAATAAGCGTCATACCGCAACGAAACTCGTCCAGCTGATCGGGAACGAGTGGGCAGCGCGGTTGCTCTAGCTTGCGATGTCCGCGACCCGGATTAAAGAGCCCAATCTATCAGCGTTCTCTTACCAGCAGAGGGCTGCAGAGATGCAGGGAGAAGAAAATGGCACCCATGCATCGGCAGCGAGGCAAAATCAATCTGATCGAGGAGCAGGGTATGCAAAGAAGGATAGATTGGCCTTGGGGAAATTTATGGCTAGGTGGAGGCTGGTAGATCTTTGGTGAGCAACACATGTGCGAGACTGGGAGACTGGGCGGCTAAATGGCAGATGATGTTTAATGTGAGCAAGTGCAAGGTGATGCATGTGGGAAAAAAGAACCCGAATTATAGCTACGTCATGCAAGGTTCCACGTTAGGAGTTACGGACCAAGAAAGGGATCTGGGTGTCGTCGTCGATAACACACTGAAACCTTCTGCTCAGTGTGCTGCTGCGGCTAAGAAAGCGAATAGAATGTTGGGTATTATCAGGAAAGGTATGGAAAACAGGTGTGAGGATGTTATAATGCCGTTGTATCGCTCCATGGTGCGACCGCACCTTGAGTATTGTGTTCAATTCTGGTCGCCGCATCTCAAGAAAGATATAGTAGAATTGGAAAAGGTGCAGCGAAGGGCGACTAAAATGATAGCGGGGATGGGACGACTTCCCTATGAAGAAAGACTAAGGAGGCTAGGGCTATAGAGCTTGGAGAAGAGACGGCTGAGGGGAGACATGATAGAGGTATATAAAATAATGAGTGGAGTGGAATAGGTGGATGTGAAGCGTCTGTTCACGCTTTCCAAAAATACTAGGACTAGGGGGCATGCGATGAAACTACAGTGTAGTAAATTTAAAACAAATCGGAGAAAATTTTTCTTCACCCAACGTGTAATTAAACTCTGGAATTCGTTGCCGGAGAAAGTGGTGAAGGCGGTTAGCTTAGCAGAGTTTAAAAAGGGGTTGGACGGTTTCCTAAAGGACAAGTCCATAAACCGCTACTAAACGGACTTGGAAAACTCCAAAATTCCAGGAATAACATGTATAGAATGTTTGTACATTTGGGAAGCTTGCCAGCTGCCCTTGGCCTGGATTGGCCGCTGTCGTGGACAGGATGCTGGGCTCGATGGACCCTTGGTCTTTTCCCAGTATGGCATTACTTATGTACTTATGTAAAAAGATTACACTTATTTCTCAGCGACCCACAACTCCTATTCTAGGATAGATCTGCTACTGGGCAATGGGATAGTTGCAGGGGCGCTACGTAAGATCCATATTGAACCGCGAACATGGTCAGACCATGCCCCAGTGGTAATGGAGCTATGGCTAGATAGGCATCAAACTGGGACGAAATATTGGCGCCTGGATGAAGCTATCCTCCGGGAACCACAAAATATACTGGAAGATGAAAAGTATATAAGGGACTATATAGAATTCAATGATGTTGTGGGAATACACCCGGTAAACTTATGGGAAGGACTAAAAGTGGTATTGCGTGGTCAGTTGATAGCGCTGAGAGCTCACCTGGGAAAGACAAGGAGGGAACAGGAGGAGTCAATTAGGGAGAGTATAAAACAACTAGAAAAGGCCCATAAAGCAGACCCTTCTGATCTGCGGGTGAGGGAGCAACTGCACTTGTGCAATTTGAGGCTCAACGAACTGCAGTTGACTGAGATAGGAAATCAGTTAGAGCAACCTAGGCAAGAATATTATGAGTTTGGAGACAAAGCGAGCAGACTTTTAGCCAATAAACTCAAACAGCAGACGAGTCGTGCCTATATAGGAAGCCTCAAAAATCAGGCTGGCCAAACTGTGAATCAGATGGAGCAAATCCAAGCGTTATTCTATGAATATTATTCTACGCTATATGAGTCAGAACAGGGTGCCACAGGGCCCGAGATAGAGGAATATATCAAGGGAACAGGTATGCCTCACTTGACACAGGGGGAGGAGGAGATGCTATCGGAGCCTATCACATTAGAGGAGGTGGAATGGGCTATTAAGGAGCTCCCCCTCGCAAAGGCACCGGGCCCGGATGGGTTCCCGGCGAGATTTTACAAGCTCTACAAGGCCCATCTGGCACCATTGTTATGGAGGCTCTTCCAATCATTTGAGCAGGCGCAAGAACGCCCTTACTCGTGGAGGCTTGCCGCGATAACCTTAATTTTGAAACCAGCAAAAGACCCGCAGGAATGTGGTTCCTATAGGCCGATCTCGCTGCTCAATGTTGATTATAAAATCTTCACTAAAATACTAGCCAAGCGACTGCAAATAGTGCTGCCTAAGCTCATCCATAGCGATCAAACAGGATTTATTGCAAGGCGGCAAGCCTTTGATAATATTAGATGCTTGCTCCATGTTATACAGCAGGTGAGGGAGGAGAAGCAGCCGGCCTTGCTTCTCTCGATAGATGCGGAGAAAGCATTTGATCGTGTGGAATGGGACTTTTTGTTCGCAGTGTTACGAGGGGTGGGGATAGAGGGAAACTATTTGAGATGGATTAGCTTACTATACCAAGCTCCATTAGCCACACTGAAAATTAATGGCTCCTACACCAAGCCTATAGAATTGCATAGGGGAACCAGACACGGCTGTGCGGTATCGCCTCTTGTTTGCTCTTTTTATGGAGCCTCTGGCATGTGCAGTTAGGAAAGATACTAGCATTCGGGGAGTGATGAAAGGCTTGAGAGAGCACAAACTATTGTTATTTGCTGATGATGTGCTCCTCACTCTGACGAGACCTGCAGCCTTGATAATAAGGGTAGTGGAGGTAATGACGCATTTTGGGACTTTATCAAGTTTTAAGGTAAATATTAATAAATCTGAAATATTGAAAACGGTGTCGCCTCAGGAGACATCTCAGATGAGGGCAAACCTTCCATTCGCTTGGGCGGTAAACTCTATCAGATACTTATGAGTACAGGTTACGTCAAAAGTGGAAGCACTGTATCAGGCAAATTTCCCAAAGAAAGTGACAGAACTACTGGCAGAGCTAGATAGATGGGAAGGGCTTAATGTGTCCTGGATGGGAAGAATCCAAGCAATAAAAATGATGTTGCTTCCCAAAATGCTATATTTATTTATGGCACTCCCCATCCCAATCCCACGTAGGTTTTTTGAGCGGCTTGATCGCAAATTGTTTACATATATTTGGAGGAAACGCCCCCCGAGGGTGCGAAGAGCAACTATGTTTCAGCCGCAAGGGAGGGGAGGGATGGGTGTCCCAAATTTTCTACTGTATTATAAGGCAGCGCAGTTGAGGATCCTGGCTGATTGGAACCCATACACGAGTAAGAAGTGGTTACACTGGGAGAGGGCGTGGATGGGAACTCAAGCACTGGGAGATGTATTATGGCTCCCCGGTAGAGAGCTGTTAGAAGTGGCGCGTAGACTCCCGGTGGGGGTTAGTCATATACTGACCACATGGTACCAAATCAGGAAATAGTGGTTCCTGGAGCGAAAATACTACCTTCAGACGTCTATATCTAGGGCACCGGGGTTTAAATTGGGAGGTACAGAGAAAGTATATTGGGAATGGTCACGGGCTGGGTTACATACCCTGGGCCAACTAGGGGAGAAGGGAGAAATGGTTAGCTTTGACAGGCTTCAGGAGGAATATGGACTTCCCCCCCAGAGATCAGGCCTATTATTGTAGCATCAGACATTATGTATTAACATGCGCCAGGGAGGAGCTCGAATTGGAAGAAACAAAGATTGAAGGCGCATTGAGATGGGGAGGGGGAAGGGGTAGTGTAACCGTATATACCAGGCCCTACTACAGAGGGGGAGCCCTCAGAGATTCTACACCAATAGATGGGAGGACACCCTACAATCCTCATATACACAGCAAAACTGGGAAAAATGTTATAGATACCTATTTAAGCCATCGCTAGCGCAATCCACGAGGGAGAATGGATTCAAGATATATTATTGGTGGTACTGTACACTGGATAGATTGCAATGTATATATGGGGGGACATCAGTTGCATGCTGGCGAGCATGTGGTGCAAGGGGTACATTTATGCACATATTTTCGGAATGCCCAAAGGTACATGAATATTGGAAAGCAGTGCTGACTCAGATTAATATAGTCTTGCAGTGTGTATATCCCTGTAAGGTTGAACACTGTCTGCTGCACTTCCCCCCCCAAAGCCATTAAAATGATCCAGCATAAGCTGGCGACACAATATCTGGTGGCAGCAAAGTTAGCAATAGCAAGGGCTTGGAAGCAGCCGAATTTGCAGGACATGAGCATGGTAGCCCACAAAGTGGGATTTCTGTACCAGATGTCAAAACTAACAGCACTGAAAAGGGGTAAAATGGAAACATTTATTAAAATGTGGCAACCATATGAACAACATATAAATGGTGGTCAGCCCCGCCAGGAGGGGGGAGGGAAGGGTGAGGGGAGGTAGCAGTAGTATTATGTTGTATTAGAACAGGCGATTTAATAGTTGAGCATTTAATAGTAATCAAGAGAATGTAAAGCTAAGTTTAGCAAGTGAACAAAGTTGGCATTTCTTGTATGTAACTCATGATTTTTTTCTATTAATAAAAATCTTTATTAAAAAAAAAGTGAAAACACAAACTTTAGAGCTCTAACGAGCAAAGGTTGATGGAATATAGGGGGCTGTATTATCTTCTACTGGGCTGTAAAAATGCAGGTGAAATAATATGCAGGAATATATTGGACCTATATTGATTTTTATAATCATTTTTTTTTCTTGCAGTAACCTCCAAGATAATATGATAGTAGAACTCCAAAACAAAACGTTTCAGACATGGCACGGATTGGTGTTTCTTACAACAGTGTGAGTAGTAAATTTATTTATTTTATTTATTGCATTTGTATCCCACATTTTCCCAACTATTTGCGGGCTCAGTGTGGCTTACATTACATTGTAATGATGGAAATACAATTTGTTACAACTCGATTATGGGTTACATTGTGAGGAGTTAAGTTAAGACAACGTGAAAGTATCGTTAAGGGAATAGAACAAGGAAAAAGAACGATGGAACAGTAGAAGAGCAACAGATACTATGGGCAGCAGAACAATAGCAAGAGAACATTCGGGTATAACATTTTTTCTCCGAGGACAAGCAGGCTGCTTGTTCTCACTGATGGGTGACGTCCACGGCAGCCCCTCCAATCGGAAACTTCACTAGCAAAGGCCTTTGCTAGTCCTCGCGCGTCCATGCGCACCGCGCATGCGCGGCCGTCTTCCCGCCCGAACCGGCTCGTGTTCGTCAGTCTTCTTTTGTCCGCGCTCGGTACGGTCGTGTTTTCGCCGTGTCGGGCCCCGCAAAGTCGACCTCGCGCGTTCGTCGTGTGTTTTCGAAAAGAGAAAAATTATAATCCATTCTGTGTGGGAAAAGACTCTTGGTCTTTTCTTCCCCCCGCTATTTTCAGCTTTTCGCCCCGGTAAGTTTTCTTTCGTCGTCGGGGTAGGCCGCTTTTAGGCCTCGGGTCGAAGTTTTTTTCCCCTTGTTTTTTCGGTGCCTTTTCCGCCACTTCGACTTTTGATCTCGCCGGCGTGATTTTTCCGCTCATGACATCGAAGTCTACCAGCGGCTTCAAGAAGTGCACCCAGTGCGCCCGGGTCATCTCGCTAACTGACAGGCACGCGTCGTGTCTTCAGTGCTTGGGGGCTGGGCACCACCCGCAGGCCTGTAGTCTGTGTTCCCTTTTGCAAAAGCGGACTCAGGTAGCGAGATTGGCCCAGTGGAACGTTTTGTTCTCGGTCTCTTCGTCGGCATCGGCACCGGGGGTATCGAGTGCATCAACGTCTTCAGCGTCCAGAGCTTCATCCTCGGCCGCGAGTGCATCGAGGCATCGGCCCTCTGCATCGGCGCCGAGACATCGGATAGCTGCATCGACGTCGGTGGTACCGGGACCTCATCTGCTGATGTCGTCGGACGGTGGTGCTTCGTCTGGAGTGCAGGTGAGGGCTGTCCATTCCCCTGCTGGTGGCGGTGAGCCTTCGGGTGGGTCTCCCCCTACTCTGAGGGCTCCTACGGTACAGCCCCCCCGAGACCGACCTCCTTCGGCCTCGGCCCCGAGGAAGCGACGACTGGATTCTACGTCCTCCTCGTCGGTGCTGGGAAGCTCCGGTGACATGCTTCGTTCCAAGAAATCGAAGAAGCATCGTCATCGGTCTCCTTCCCGGGTCGGCACCGAGAGCTCTGGGTCGCCGAGGGAGTCGGCACCCAGCAGGCATCGGCACCGAGAGGACCGCTCACCCTCTGTTCAGGAGGTGTCGATGCGCTGCACTCTGGACAGCCCGGAACAGCCTCCACGCCCGGAACAGGTTCTGACGTCGACGCCTGCATCGACCTCCATGCCTTTCTCTGCAGCCGCTCTGAACGAGAGCCTCCGGGCCGTTCTCCCAGAGATTCTGGGAGAGCTGTTGCGCCCTACCCCCCCGGTACCGGCGGTGCTTGCGCCACCGGTACCGTCGAGCGTGGCGCCGGCTGGCCCATCGCCCGAGGTGAGGTCTCCGGCGTCGGTGCCGCGTGCGGTACCGGCTGCCGTCACCTCCCAGGAAGGCTCCCCGACTACGTCGGCGGAGGGAACTTCGCCGATGCGGGCGAGGGAGTCTACCTCTCGACGCCCCCATCGTGGACGTGGCTCCACAGAGTCGAGTCGGGCACGGTTGCAGACACAGGTCCGTGAACTTGTGTCCGACACCGAGGGTGAGGCCTCGTGGGAAGAGGAAGAAGACCCCAGATATTTCTCTGACGAGGAGTCTGAGGGTCTTCCTTCCGATCCCACTCCCTCTCCTGAGAGACAGCTTTCTCCTCCCGAGAGTCTGTCTTTTGCTTCCTTTGTCCGGGAGATGTCTACGGCCATCCCCTTCCTGGTGGTTGTGGAGGACGAGCCCAGGGCTGAAATGTTTGAGCTCCTGGACTATCCTTCTCCACCTAAGGAAGCGTCCACTGTACCCATGCACCATGTCCTAAAAAAGACATTGCTGGCGAACTGGACCAAGCCTTTAACTAATCCCCACATCCCCAAGAAGATCGAGTCCCAGTACCGGATCCATGGGGACCCAGATCTGATGCGCACTCAGTTGCCTCATGATTCTGGAGTTGTGGATCTGGCCCTAAAGAAGGCTAAGAGTTCTAGGGAGCATGCTTCGGCGCCCCCGGGCAAGGACTCTAGAACCTTAGACTCCTTTGGGAGGAAGGCCTACCATTCCTCTATGCTCGTGGCCAAAATTCAGTCCTACCAGCTCTACACGAGCATACACATGCGGAACAATGTGCGGCAGTTGGCGGGCTTGGTTGATGCGCTCCCCCCTGAGCAAGCCAAGCCTTTTCAGGAGGTGGTCAGGCAGCTGAAGGCGTGCAGAAAATTCCTGGCCAGAGGGGTGTATGACACCTTTGATGTTGCGTCCAGGGCCGCTGCTCAAGGTGTGGTGATGCGCAGGCTCTCATGGCTGCGTGCCTCCGACCTGGAGAATAGAATCCAGCAGCGGATTGCGGACTCGCCTTGCCGTGCGGATAACATTTTTGGAGAGAAAGTCGAACAGGTGGTAGAGCAGCTCCACCAGCGGGACACCGCATTCGACAAGTTCTCCCGCCGGCAGCCTTCAGCCCCTACCTCTACAGGTAGAAGATTTTTTGGGGGAAGGAAGACTGTTCCCTACTCTTCTGGTAAGCGTAGGTACAATCCTTCTTCTCGACAGCCTGCAGCCCAGGCTAAGCCCCAGCGCGCTCGCTCTCGTCAGCAGCGTGCGCCTCAGCAAGGCCCCTCGGCTCCCCAGCAAAAGCAAGGGACGAGCTTTTGACTGGCTCCAGCAGAGCATAGCCGACATCCAAGTGTCAGTGCCGGGCGACCTGCCAGTCGGAGGGAGGTTGAAAGCTTTACACCAAAGGTGGCCTCTCATAACCTCCGACCAGTGGGTTCTCCAAATAGTCCGGCAAGGATACACCCTCAATTTGGCCTCAAAACCTCCAAATTGTCCACCGGGAGCTCAGTCTTACAGCTTCCAGATAGGAAGCAGAGAGTAGGATTGCGTGGCCAGTATTCTCAGTGGAGGAGGGTAGTTAGTGGGGTCCCGCAGGGGTCTGTGCTGGGTCCGTTGCTTTTTAATGTATTTATAAATGACCTAGAGATGGGAATAACTAGTGAGGTAATTAAATTCGCCGATGACACAAAATTATTCAGGGTCGTCAAGTCGCAGGAGGAATGTGAACGATTACAGGAGGACCTTGCGAGACTGGGAGAATGGGCGTGCAAGTGGCAGATGAAGTTCAATGTTGACAAGTGCAAAGTGATGCATGTGGGTAAGAGGAACCCGAATTATAGCTACGTCTTGCAAGGTTCCGCGTTAGGAGTTACGGATCAAGAAAGGGATCTGGGTGTCGTCGTCGATGATACGCTGAAACCTTCTGCTCAGTGTGCTGCTGCGGCTAGGAAAGCGAATAGAATGTTGGGTGTTATTAGGAAGGGTATGGAGTCCAGGTGTGCGGATGTTATAATGCCGTTGTATCGCTCCATGGTGCGACCGCACCTGGAGTATTGTGTTCAGTACTGGTCTCCGTATCTCAAAAAAGATATAGTAGAATTGGAAAAGGTACAGCGAAGGGCGACGAAAATGATAGTGGGGATGGGACGACTTTCCTATGAAGAGAGGCTGAGAAGGCTAGGGCTTTTCAGCTTGGAGAAGAGACGGCTGAGGGGAGATATGATAGAAGTGTATAAAATAATGAGTGGAATGGATCGGGTGGATGTGAAGCGACTGTTCACGCTATCCAAAAATACTAGGACTAGAGGGCATGAGTTGAAGCTACAGTGTGGTAAATTTAAAACGAATCGGAGAAAATTTTTCTTCACCCAACGTGTAATTAGACTCTGGAATTCATTGCCGGAGAACGTGGTACGGGCGGTTAGCTTGACGGAGTTTAAAAAGGGGTTAGATAGATTCCTAAAGGACAAGTCCATAGACCGCTATTAAATGGACTGGAAAAATTCCTCATTTTTAGGTATAACTTGTCTGGAATGTTTTTACGTTTGGGGAGCGTGCCAGGTGCCCTTGACCTGGATTGGCCACTGTCGGTGACAGGATGCTGGGCTAGATGGACCTTTGGTCTTTCCCAGTATGGCACTACTTATGTACTTATGTACTTATAAGCAGGTGCTTGCAGAGGAACTCTCCGCCCTTCTCAGCGCCAATGCGGTCGAGCCCGTGCCATCCGGGCAAGAAGGGCTGGGATTCTATTCCAGGTACTTCCTTGTGGAAAAGAAAACAAGGGGGATGCGTCCCATCCTAGACCTAAGGGCCTTGAACAAATATCTGGTCAAAGAAAAGTTCAGGATGCTTTCCCTGGGCACCCTCCTTCCCATGATTCAGGAAAACGATTGGCTATGCTCTCTGGACTTGAAGGATGCCTACACACACATTCTGATACTGCCAGCTCACAGACAGTATCTGCGATTTCAGCTGGGCACACGTTACTTCCAGTACTGTGTGCTACCCTTTGGGCTCGCCTCTGCGCCCAGGGTGTTCACAAAGTGCTTGGCTGTAGTAGCAGCGGCACTTCGCAGGCTGGGGGTGCACGTGTTCCCATATCTCGACGATTGGCTGGTGAAGAACACATCCGAGGCAGGAGCCCTGCAGTCCATGCAGATGACTATTCGCCTCCTGGAGCTACTGGGGTTTGTGCTAAATTATCCAAAGTCCCATCTTCTCCCAGTGCAGAGACTCGAATTCATAGGAGCTCTGCTGGATTCTCGGACGGCTCGCGCCTATCTCCCAGAGATGAGAGCCAACAACTTGTTGTCCCTCGTCTCGCGGGTGCGAGCGTCCCAGCAGATCACAGCTCGGCAGATGTTGAGATTGCTAGGCCACATGGCCTCCACAGTCCATGTGACTCCCATGGCCCGCCTTCACATGAGATCTGCTCAATGGACCCTAGCTTCCCAGTGGTTCCAGGCTGCTGGGGATCTAGAAGACGTAATCCACCTGTCCACGAGTTTTCTCGAATCCCTGTATTGGTGGACGATTTGGTCCAATCTGACTCTGGGACGTCCCTTCCAAATTCCTCAGCCTCAAAAAGTGCTGACCACGGATGCGTCTCTCCTGGGGTGGGGAGCTCATGTCGAGGGGCTTCACACCCAAGGAAGCTGGTCCCTCCAGGAACGCGATCTGCAGATCAATCTTCTGGAGTTACGAGCGATCTGGAACGATCTGAAGGCTTTCAGAGATCGGCTGTCCCATCAAATTATCCAAATTCAGACAGACAACCAGGTTGCCATGTACTACGTCAACAAGCAGGGGGGCACCGGATCTCGCCCCCTGTGTCAGGAAGCCGTCAGCATGTGGCTCTGGGCTCGCCGTCACGGCATGGTGCTCCAAGCCACATATCTGGCAGGCGTAAACAACAGTCTGGCCGACAGGTTGAGCAGGATTATGCAACCTCACGAGTGGTCGCTCAATTCCCGTGTAGTGCGACAGATCTTCCAGGTGTGGGGCACCCCCTTGGTAGATCTCTTCGCATCTCGAGCCAACCACAAAGTCCCTCAGTTCTGTTCCAGGCTTCAGGCCCACGGCAGACTGGCATCGGATGCCTTCCTCCTGGACTGAGGGGAGGGTCTGCTGTATGCTTATCCTCCCATACCTCTGGTGGGGAAGACTTTGTTGAAACTCAAGCAAGACCGAGGCACCATGATTCTGATTGCTCCTTTTTGGCCGCGTCAGATCTGGTTCCCTCTTCTTCTGGAGTTGTCCTCCGAAGAACCGTGGAGATTGGAGTGTTTTCCGACCCTCATCACGCAGGACGAAGGGGCGCTTCTGCATCCCAATCTCCGGTCCCTGGCTCTCACGGCCTGGATGTTGAGAGCGTAGACTTTGCCTCTTTGGGTCTGTCAGAGGGTGTCTCCCGTATCTTGCTTGCTTCCAGGAAAGATTCCACCAAGAGGAGTTACTTCTTTCTGTGGAGGAGGTTTGCCATCTGGTGTGACAGCAAGGCCCTAGATCCTCGCTCTTGTCCTACACAGACCCTGCTTGAATACCTTCTGCACTTGTCTGAGTCTGGTCTCAAGACCAACTCTGTAAGGGTTCACCTTAGTGCAATCAGTGCATACCATTACCGTGTGGAAGGTAAGCCGATCTCGGGACAGCCTTTAGTTGTTCGCTTCATGAGAGGTTTGCTTTTGTCAAAGCCCCCTGTCAAGCCTCCTACAGTGTCATGGGATCTCAATGTCGTTCTCACCCAGCTGATGAAACCTCCTTTTGAGCCACTGAATTCCTGCCATCTGAAGTACTTGACCTGGAAGGTCATTTTCTTGGTGGCAGTTACTTCAGCTCGTAGAGTCAGTGAGCTTCAGGCCCTGGTAGCCCAAGCCCCTTACACCAAGTTTCATCATAACAGAGTAGTCCTCCGCACTCACCCTAAGTTCTTGCCGAAGGTTGTGTCGGAGTTCCATCTGAACCAGTCAATTGTCTTGCCAACATTTTTTCCCCGTCCTCATTCCTGCCCTGCTGAACGTCAGCTGCACACATTGGACTGCAAGAGATCTTTGGCCTTCTACCTGGAGCGGACACAGCCCAACAGACAGTCCGCCCAATTGTTTGTTTCTTTTGATCCCAATAGGAGGGGAGTGGCTGTGGGGAAACGCACCATATCCAATTGGCTAGCAGATTGCATTTCCTTCACTTACGCCCAGGCTGGGCTGGCTCTTGAGGGTCATGTCACGGCTCATAATGTTAGAGCCATGGCAGCGTCGGTAGCTCACTTGAAGTCAGCCTCTATTGAAGAAATTTGCAAAGCTGCGACGTGGTCATCTGTCCACACATTCACATCTCATTACTGCCTGCAGCAGGATACCCGACGCGACAGTCGGTTCGGGCAGTCAGTTCTTCAGAACCTGTTTGGGCTTTAGGATCCAACTCCACCCCCCGAGGGCCCTGTTTGTTCTGTTCCAGGCTGCACTCTCAGTTAGTTGGTAAATTTTTTAGGTCAATCTCAGTTATGTCCTCGCCGTTGCGAGGCCCAATTGACCATGTTTGTTGTTTTGAGTGAGCCTGGGGGCTAGGGATACCCCATCAGTGAGAACAAGCAGCCTGCTTGTCCTCGGAGAAAGCGAATGCTACATACCTGTAGAAGGTATTCTCCGAGGACAGCAGGCTGATTGTTCTCACAAACCCGCCCGCCTCCCCTTTGGAGTTGTGTCTTCCCTTGCTTTGTTTTGCTACTTATGGGACTGACGAACACGAGCCGGTTCGGGCGGGAAGACGGCCACGCATGCGCTGTGCGCATGGACGCGCGAGTACTAGCAAAGGCCTTTGCTAGTGAAGTTTCCGATTGGAGGGGCTGCCGTGGACGTCACCCATCAGTGAGAACAATCAGCCTGCTGTCCTTGGAGAATACCTTCTACAGGTATGTAGCATTCGCTTATCTGTAAATTAAGGTTTAAATGTGATAAAATTACGGGGGATAAGAGTACAGAAGAGAATGTATTGATGCATTGCTAAGAGTGTGTGTGTGGACTTCATGTGTTTTAATTCTTTCGATAGATGTTTTCAAAGAGATGAGTCTTTAATAGTTTGCGGAAGTCGGTTAATTCGTAGATCGTTTTCAGGTTGCGTGGTAGTTTATTCCAGAATTGCGTGCTCATATAAGAAAAGGTTGATGCGTGCAGCACTTTGTATTTTAAGCCTTTGCAATTAGGGAAGTGGAGGTTGAGGAAAGTTCGGGATGATCTTTTAGCGTTTCTGGGTGGTAGGTCTATTAAGTCAGACATGTAGGCTGGGGCTTCACCATGGATGATTTTGTGGACTAGTGTGCATACTTTAAAAGTGATGCGTTCCTTGAGTGGGAGCCAGTGTAGCTTCTCTCGTAAGGGTTTCACACTTTCGTATTTTGGTTTCCCGAAGATAAGTCTGGCTGCTGTGTTTTGGGCTGTTTGAAGTTTTCTCAGTACTTGCTCTTTACAACCTGCGTATAGTGAGTTGCAGTAGTCTAGATGGCTGAGTACGAGTGATTGCAGTAGGCTGCGGAAAACGGATCTTGGGAAGAATGGTCTTATTCTTTTCAGTTTCCACATGCAGTAGAACATCTTTTTGGTTGTGTTGTTTGTGTGAGTTTCAAGTGTAAGGTGGCGGTCAATAGTGACTCCAAGGATTTTTAAAGTTTCTGAAATTGGAAGATTTAGTTTTGGTGTGTTTATAGTGGTAAATTCTTTCGTGTTGTATTGGGAGGTAAGTATCAGGCATTGAGTTTTTTTTGCGTTCAGTTTCAATCGAAATGCATCTGCCCAGGTGTTCATGATGTGTAAACTTTGGTTGATTTCATTGAAGATTTCTTTAATGTCTTGTTTGAAAAGGATATATATTGTCACATCGTCGGCGTATATATATGGGTTAAGGTTATGGTTTGATAGAAGTTTTGCCAAGGGTATCATCATTAGGTTGAAAATAGTTGGAGAGAGGGGTGATCCTTGCGGTACTCCACATTCTGGTGTCCATGCTGCAGACGTAGTTGAATTTGATGTGACCTGGTATGATCGCGAGGTTAGGAACCCCTTGAACCAGTTTAGGACATTGCCTCCGATGCCAAAATATTCAAGTATGTGTAATAGGATTCCGTGGTCAACCATATCAAAGGCACTTGACATGTCAAATTGTAGGAGGAGTATATTGTTGTTGGTTGCAATCATTTGTTTAAATTTAGTCATTAGGGTAATTAATACTGTTTCTGTGCTGTGATTCGATCGGAATCCTGATTGGGTATCATGCATTCTCCAAGGACAAGCAGGCTGCTTGTTCTCACGACTGGGTGACGTCCGCGGCAGCCCCCACCAACCGGAAATAAGCTTCGCGGGACGGTCGACACGCAGGGCACGCCCACCGCGCATGCGCGGCCGTCTTCCCGCCCGTGCGCGACCGCTCCCGCCAGTTACTTTTTTTCCGCGACTGAGAGAGTTGTGTTTTCCCCTCTCTCTCGTTTCAGCCGCCGGATTTTTTCGACCGCGTTTACGCGGATCGTCGCTTTTGGCCTGTTCGGCCTCTTCTTCTTCTTCTTTCTCTTTTTATTAAAAAAAAAAAAAAAAAAAAAAAAGAATTTTGCGCGTGTGGAGCACGCGCTCCTTCTTTTCCCTCGCTTTCTAGCGGGGACGCCTCGTTGCGGCCTAGTGGCCGCTCGGTCGGTTTCAGTTTTCGTGGTGTGATTTTAGCCACCATTGCCGACTTTGACTTCGCCGACGCGATTTTTCCGTCGATGTCCTCGAAGGTCCCGAGTGGATTTAAAAAGTGTGGTCGCTGCGGCCGGCCGATCTCGCAGACCGACACCCACGCTTGGTGCCTCCAGTGCCTCGGGCCGGAGCACAATCTCAAGTCGTGCGTTTTGTGTCTCGGTCTCCGG